>NC_134820.1:29237823-29442823 GCF_046742065.1 Oratosquilla oratoria | reverse complement strand
CATATATTTATATATAAATATATATATATATACATATACACATATATATATATAGATATATATATATATATATATATATATTACAACCTTTACGATTTCACCTCTTCGGCGCGATAATCACAAAGGACCAAAGTGATGGTTATCGACGATGAAACATACACACACACGTGCGCGTATATTTGAGATTGTGTATGAAAATGCAAATATCACATATCTACGTGTAAGCACACGTTCGATACTCGACTTTACTTCCCTCCACACCAACACACACAGTGAGGATAACCTACGCATTTTCGATTGATTGACTGATTTATGAAATTTTTGGCTTGAGGGCCAAACACCGAAGCCGGTAGGCCATTCAGCGCATATCTATCATTTACAAAAAAGTAAATTAATTAATCAAGTAAAACAGTAAAAGCAATAAGCACACTCACAAAAACACATAAAAACAAGATACACACACAAGCAACCATGTGTACAATTTTAAATTTCATAAAACAAATTGATGCTACGCATTTTCGGGAGGGGGAAACGGATCAACAACACGAGAACTTACAGTCGACATGACGTCACTGTAAACAAATCTGGTAACGAACGCTTCACCTGTCTTCTCTCGCGCCACCTGTTGATTAGAAGTCTTGTGTATATACAGACTCTCCCGTCTTGTTTTTGCAGCCTATAAACGACCCATTTTATTGGCAGGAGAATCCTAAAACAATTATTCTGTTAACGCAGCTTCTGCATCAGACGAGATGTAAGCAAGGGTTCGGGATTTTATAGTGATCACGTGAGCATCGGACCTAACGACGTTGCAAAATAAACTGAATTAAATCGACTGGCGTCTGCCAAAATAAAATTTTCGGACAGCCAGGGCGGTTGATAAATAAATAGATTAATAAATAAATTACCGAGTCTATGGTGATTGTCTAAACTTTAGGGGTAATTTTAGCCAACTGTGGGGGGAATCCTAAGGAGCTTGAGTTACACGTATCAATATAACTCAGTGAAAAAGGTAACACAAATAAAATGTTAAGAACGTAAGAAAAAATGAAGAGGGAGGCGCCCTTTGGAAATAAAATATATTCGGCCGAAAGAAAACAAATGAACCCGCTTTTATTATCTTTGAACTTTATTTTTTTTTTTTTTTTTAAGGCGATCGAGCCATTAGGGGCTCATTAAGCCTGGTGTGAAGTTCAGTCTCTACGTTTCTTCGTTTGATATCTATATGTGTAACTCGAGTACATAATCGCCTGCGAAAAAGTGAAATAAAAATAACCACTATCTAAACATTTGGTAAAATTATATAAAAATATACAATAATTTTACATTTACATGCTTTCTCCTTACAAAGGCTAACATAGTTTGTGGCAATATCAATTTCACAGATATAAACAATATTTATGAACACATACAATGGTTCGTTTAATCATAGTAATTTTTGTTACGAAATGTCAATCGTGGTATGGGGACACTACAGTAGTGCCGCGTTACCCCACCATAACCTTTAACCCTAGCCAAATTATATATATTTATTTTGGAATTGAAATATAGTTATCCAAGTACCTGGAGTAATAGGGTATCAGAATATATATGGTTATGGGGTCTATCTCTAAAACGCTAGGAGGAATTCGTGAACAAACTGACAGAAGCTACTACTTTATTATAGTGAATATATATATATATATATATATATATATATATATATATATATATATATAAGTATTGTATGTACAGGTGTGTGTGTGTGCGCGCGCTTCATGATAAATGTGAACGTAAATCGTGCTGACCTCTGACCTGCAAACATTTTCGCATTTTTATTCTTTAAATCTCCCAGTGAAGTATGGTGAAAGTATGAATATATATATACACGCGTAAAATCACAAACGCAAAGAAGAAATTTTATTTTGAGGTCGGTGCGCCACTTCCTTTATTGCACTGACGGACAGTCTTGGACAAAAATCTCGTAACGTTCCATGTTTCTTAATTTTTTGTTTCTAAACTTTCTCCTCCTCTGAGCAAGACGTATTCTTTAAAGAAAACTACTTCCATCTCTCAGCGACAAATATCACATTTGATCTCAAGGATCGAACTCGAACAAGATGAATTAAATCGCCTGGTTGTCATATGCGTGAAATATGTGTGATTCACCATTGTCTTGGATCACGTGTCGGACTCGTGATCGACATTTATTTCCCCGCCCACGAGTTGGAGTAACGACTCGCAGCGCAGCGATACTGAAACTATTTCAGCCTTGGGTGGGATTCGAACCCGGACCACCGTAGTGGCGGCCGGGAACGTTACCAACTGCGCTATCGAGTCGTGTGTGTGTGTGTGTGTGTGTGTGTGATTTTGACCCTGATAGGTTAGGTCGTCTTCCATCGCACTTTCTCCTCTCCAGCCTTCTCCCCCTCCCTCCCTCCACCTCCCCCGGGGGGATGGGGGTCCCAGTGAGCTGAATAGAATTCCCTGGCTTTGGTTTGAGGTTATCACATGAGGCTATTTTTTCTCCAACCTCCGATTAATCGGCGGTACTGCCCATCTCCAGAACTTTTTCCCGCCATAAAATCACTATGACAAACTATTTTGTTTTCTCAATAGAAATACATAGAATGTCTGCCCCAACAGTCGGAGGAAAAATATTATTATTTATATATTTTTATTTATTTTTCTTTTGTTTGTTTATCATTATTATATTTTTCCGCATCCTACCTAGTTATGGACCAAAAGGTCTCCTGTCGGCATGCTTCTCCTTTGCACTTTGTAATATCCCTTAAAACAACACAAAAAAGATCATTAGGTCTGTTAACTTATCATTGCCCAAGTATTCTGTTTAGTCAAAGGCATTTCCCCCAGCTCAGAGGATTTTTTTTTTTTTTTTTTACATTTTCCAATATTTAGTCTTTCATATTCAATCTCAGCCCCGCCTGGCAATTCTGTTCATCTATAAGACAACCTCTTCCGTTTTCTATTTACCGCTTTGCTGCATCGTCACTATGAATCCCAACTTCACCTTCCAAATAGAAGAGTGTTGATGTATATTAAACGATGAAAAAATCCCGCTGTCGGAGAAAGTAAACGGATGAAGAATAGAATCCGTATATTTCAACCACTCTCTGTGGTCCTCTTCTGCGGATGAGAGGTCGAAATATACGATTATTCTATTCTTCATCCGTTTACTTTCTCCGAGAGTGGGATTTTTTTCATCTTACCTATGTGTCATGACAATCCCTCTCCGTATTAAACAAGTTAAACTTTATTCTAGTCGTCCAGCATTGGCCCAAACACTCAAGATAATACGGCTAATTTCATGGGTTTGAAATTAATTGCCTGAATATAAGTTTGTTAATTATACAAAGGATAGAAAGACAGGTGGAGACAGGCAAAGAGAGAGAGAGAGGGAGGGGAAGGGGGAGAGAGCTATCGTATTAAAAATACCAATATAATAATAATAATAATTCAGGCCCATGCAGTATTTACACTGTGCCTAGACATTCTACTCTAATGAACGTCAGCTGATTCTGTCTAGTTCAAATGCATCTCGTCACATTGAAGATAAACACCTGAATACATTAATTTCTGACATTATACTTTCCCCCCTTCCTCCACCACCTTCATGTAACCCATTCTCAGCGACACGGTAGCATGCAGGCGGGTGTTAAGTATCGCAGCCTGGTTTGGTGTAATCGTATACATTGACGAAACGCCACTGTAAAGATTTTATCTTATTTTTTAATATTGCATTATATTGCCAAGTATACGTGTTTAAAATATTTAGTAGCAAGGGTACAAGTTGACAGTTCTCTCAATTGGAAATCACTACAATTCAGAAATCTCCAATATTGGGAACGACTAGAGTCATGCTGGTTTATATTGGGAATTCTCAGATTTGGCAACTTTTCGTCGTGAGCAATGGTAATTGCAACGGAGTTTGATGTAAAAATATATATAAAATACAGGGAAAAAGTCTCCCCGGTTAAGGAAATATCATTCTATTCATTTTTATTCGTACTTTTATCTATTTGTTGTATGTCCTAAGCTAAAAGGCTGAGTCATTACTTTCGTAAGCCACCACAGGCGGATGACGATACTCACAGGTTACGTCCACACGACTCACGCTCACTCCTCCCCCTCACCTCCCCTCCCTCCATGATACCCGGTATTTCGCCCCAACGGAAAACAACCTTCCGTTAAGGAGGGGAAATTATTATACATAATGTGCGTGCACACACGTGCACATACGTTCGTGTATACATATATAAACCCAACACACATATACCGATACACCCGTACGTATGCCTCAGCAAAAAAAAATCCATAATATTGGACTTCGTCATCAATATCCAGCATTCCTATTCATGAAGACGACATCGTGTCTTTGAAGTGGGAGATATATGGACTATGGGAGAAACGCGACAATAAAAGTTAAGAAAAATCATTCTTTTCTAAGTTAAGTTTAGTCTCCAAACATCAAGTAACCAATTTTGACGGTCAATACCAGCGCTTATATACTTATCATAACGGAGAAATTTAATGTTAATAGGGACAGAGAAAACAGATGTCAAGTAATTAATTATTCATTTGAGAGGTGATTTGTCTCACTAAAATCAACAACATACTGGACGCATGGGTTAATGCATTCGTGCATCAAGATAATTTTATTTGGCATTGAATCAACATACATGAAGTGCAGATAATGAAGAAAACACATACTTCGAAATAACAATTACAAATTCCGAGGATAACACAAAAAAGTATGTACGCTTATTTCTATTGTGTTGTATGCAGAAGATAAAAATCTGCACCATTAATATTCTTGAAAACTGGTCAAGACCTGGGTAATACTGAGAGAGAGAGAGAGAGAGAGAGAGAGAGAGAGAGCAATCACGATGTAATGGCGGCTCTCCCTCGTACCAATGAAGTCTGTGTCAACGGATCGTCCTGTGGCAACTCGACTCAATGAAAATTTCCGTTCCCGTGGGCAGATGAGCCCAGACTTCCTCGCAACAACTCTCCTCTTGAAATTCTATTCAGCGACTGATGCCGGCATCAACAGGGTCCGGGTGGGATTCCCCCCCGATGTGTATGTCTCTCAGCTCAAGAAAATTGTATTATATTAACCGAAATAAACTTAATATAGTACGACTTGTAACCTACGAGTGGCAGGCCAGTTTTATCTAGCTCATGGAGAGGCTGATACGATGAACGTACTTGTTTTATTACACGATTACAATTTTTTTTCTAAATCTGGAGAAAAAAATTCAATTATGCTGGAAGATGGACCCCAGTACAGTATAAAGGTTGGTTATCATAATCGTGTAATGTTTACATGAAACAGGAATGCGATGATCGCCGATCACCTGGTCAATACCGATGCTCTATTGCGTAAGGTGGTATTTTACTCGTTGAATAAGACTCCAGAGCCTGTTCTACATAAACATCCACGATAAAACTCATTAAATAACTGCTTTAAATAAGTGAACATCTCCTTATAAATCAATTCAATACACATTGAGAAAATTCAATAACTAATTTTTGTTGGTCATTGAACGTACTCTCGTGCTTTCAACATGGTAACAATAGATTCTTTCTTGCCTTGGGCAATTTCGCAAGGCAGGATCAAAACCTTTTTATCCTGCGACCTTCAGGTGAATAAATATATTTACTAATGGTCTGATTTTATATAATTTATAATTGACGATATTCGTGTAATTTAAATTACTTTGCAAAGCCATGGACTTCCCTGTAACACATTTCTCTAACTTGTAGAATTTAAATTATTTTAATCACGTTGCGTACTATTTGAACCGTTAGTACGGAAATGCGAGACGCCGCCTATTTTCACTCAACCACGTTGAACACAGGCCTAACGCCCATACGCTATAGTATAGCTATGCCGCGCCGTCCCCATCCTTTACACAACACATCTGCTGGTTCCATTTCTCTTAGTACACCTCTAGGAGGTTAGTGACTTCACATTTATCCTAACGCGTGCTTCTCTGGAATAATTAACCTTCAATGTGATAATACATAACACGTATGGAACATTAAATTAGATGAAAAATCTCATTTACGCCGACGCCCTAGACCACTTTTTCAATATTGCAGCGATTGGGCGTTCACATACATTTGCCATGGTAGTAACACTTACCAAAGAATGGACCAAATTCCTGTGATGGCAGAATGTATCAAAGAATTTGCGGTATTTGTCCATTTCCAGGCCTGTTTTCTAGTATTTCGCGCGCTCTTTGGAATAAAGAGGCTCAATAACTGATTTGTTCCGTAAAATATTAACAAGCTCAACAGTACCCATACAGGGCCTTCGACGTCCTGTACGCTCACAAATGGCATGGTCAGGTCTGTGTAATAGCTGCTCTTTCAAATAAATAAAGTATTCGTAACGTTTCTTTGAAGAACTGAGAACAGCCACCCGCACACACTCTCCCTCTCTCATCTGGTTTGACACTGACTTGCACCTTCGGTTCATTCGGTAACTGCGTTGGGATGAATCCCGTAGTAGTTCACAGAGTTCCAATAATGTTTTAGTAATGTTGTATAATAGAAAATATATTGACAGTAACCTCTAAAAGAATTTCAATTTTTATAACACGTTACCAAAAATATATTTTCTCATAAATTTGTATGTCTTGATAAGAAAATGAAGAGCGTGAATAAAAAAAAGTATGACTTCTGATCGTAAATAGATTTTTAAGAAGAGCATTATTGCAGCCCAACTAGACGAAGGTGTGGCCTATTCACGGGAAAAATATCGTACGGCAACATTAACAGTTTAGTCTAAAACAATATAAGTGATTCAACAGTTCAGTCACTAATAGAAACTACGCACAAATAAACACAAATATTTTTATACATTATATATGTGTTACATGTTACACGCTGTCATATTCTATATCATATAGACAAGTTATACCTTGAGAATCATATATTACATATACACATGTACCGTAAGAAGGGTCAAAAGTAGCCACATGGGGTAAAACTGGCCACAGTCTTTGTTACATGCCTAATTAGGTTTGCTAACAAAATAAAGGGAGGAATTATACAAAACATAGTAGTTAGTGGTAATATTCCCCTGCCAGTTTTACCCCATGTGGCTACTTTTGCCCCTTGCGACGGTATATAAGAATATTTTATGTGTGTGTGTACTGCGAACGGAACCTTCCCTCCTCTCCTTATTGAAATTCATTAGTATGATATACTTTTAATATAGATTGCATTTCTTTCACGAAATGAAAAATGACTGCTTATGAATGCCTTTCGATTGGTGTCTGGTGGGCACGCGACAAATAACCGTACATTTACCCTTTCAGTACCCACTTCACATACTCATGAAATACATGCGAGTGGCTTATTCAGCTTCAATCGACCACCGAATTAGCTGGATGTATAATAACAACATTGGTACAAAACCATCCAATATTACACCAGTATTATGTAAGGTAACTGAAAGCTGCAAATTATATTGGGTGGGTGTGTTAAAATGCATTTATTGTGTATGAAATGATCAAGCACAAAATAGTAAAACATCGGTGGTGGTGGTGATAGCAATCAGTGGGCCCCCGAATAAATCCTGCTTAGGGTCCTGTACAAATAAATTACTAGTTCTGTGTGATCCGATATCGTTTTTGTCTATGTATTTCGACTGCTAACTGCAGCCCTCTTCAGCAGAACCACAGGAGAGGTAATGCCGTTAGCAGTCGAAATATATAGACAATCCCTCTCCAGTCTTTTCTTCTACTCCGACTGTGGTATTAGTTGTGATTTAATGTATTACTACATTTTTCATTAGTTATATATGAACAGAGAGGTGGAGTAAAGTATATTAGAAATAGTAAAGAGGATGGAAGCAAAACGCAAGGTGATCACAAAAAAGTGAGATGGGGTATCTGTTTGACTGAGAAACTCGAAAAGATGAAATATTTTAAGGAAAGAAGTGATGGTAGAGTTAGGTGAAAACAACAGATTATAAAGGAGCATGCCGACAGGAGACCTTTGGTCCATAATTAGGTCGGATGCAATATATATATATATATATAATTAATAATAAACAAACAAATAAAAATTATAATTATGTAATATATAATTCGAGTAAGTCACGCAAGAACGTTTTCCGCCTGAATCCATGCTGGCTATCATTTATCAAACAATTACTTTTCTAAATGATGTCCAATTGCATCTGATGACAGTTTCAATCCCTTTCCTCACGATTGAAGTCAAGCTTATAGGCCTGCAGTTATTTGGTTTCTTTTTGTCATCTTTTTTAAATATGGGAGTAACGTTAGCTAGCTTCCATTCTCTTTGGACATCGGATATAATTTCTTGAAAATAATTTCTAATGGAACAACAATAATTTTCATTTCAAGATTCTTGGACGCCAACCGTCAGCCCCTGGTGTTTCATTAACTTTGAGTTTTTCTATACACCTTTTAATTTGTCTTTTGTTATGTTTACCGTATAGTAATAAGTTCACCCTAGACTTTTCACAGGTTTCAGTTTGGAGTTCACTTTGAGGCGTTTCGTTTACAAATACTGAGCTAAAATAATTTTTTAAAATGTCACACATTCCTTCATTTGAATGTTCAAATGGACCGTCAGCAGATAATTGTGGGCCAATATGATTCTTAATAAAAAAAAATCCTCTAACGTAACTATAGAATTCTTTTGGATTCTCTGGGTTTTTCAGCGATATTCATTTCGTATTGTCGTTTTCGTTTTTTATAGTTTTTTTTATTTCTCTGTATTATTATATAATTTTGATAATCAGCTGTTATTAGAAGATAAGGTGGAGATGGGTGAAGTATTCAAAATGTAGAGGATAGGGAGGTTTTAATTGGTATTGTTCTCTAAAATGGATCTGGTGATTGGAGGTACTGTGGATCTCCTGGAGGTGTTGTTTAGGCCTTCAACTGTTGTTGTTGTTGTTGTTCCCAAGACTGTCTGTCCGAGCAGTCCCGTCTCCCCAAGGAATGCCATAGTCGAAACTGGGTTTTCCCACAAATCCTTTATGGAGCGTATGTTGTGTTGTTTGCGTGCATGATTGTGTATAATGCAGTCTTCCATTATGTGTTGTATGGTATGGGGTGAAGTGTTACATCCTGGGCAGCTGTCTATTGAAGTGGTACATCAGACTTCTGGAAAGGTGTCAACAGTGCGAGGCCCTAAGCCTCACCCTCCACATCAAGTACAGCCAGTCCACACTGAACAACATCATGGAAGTCCCTACCATCCTCAAACCCTTCGGAAACTGGCAAACCAGATGCCCCAGCAATAACACAAACCAGCCCCGTTAAGAACACACACTTTGGTTGCGGTGAAACTCAGGCCTCAGTAATGGTCACTATTCATGTGTCCTCTCCCACTGTCAAATGTACCCTTTCCCCAGTTTTCAGTTGTAACCTCTCCCAGTATTCACACATAACCTCTCCTAGTATTCTCTAGTACCCTCTCATAGTTCTAGGCCACAGTAACAGTCACCTTCTATGTGACCTCTCCCAGCATTTATGTGTACCCTCTCCTGGTGTTTACATTTTGTCTTTATATTCTTACATTCTTTGGATCTTTTACAATTGAGAATGCTGTCACCAATGAAACATCTTGTTACTTGATCCACCTATTAGGTGGCTTCTACTGGTATTTTTTTTTTGTACTTTTCCCTGCTGGAAATCTTAACATTTGAAAATCATAGAAAACTCTTCAGAGCCCAATTTGCTGTAGCATATAATTCAACATACCTTAAAGAAAAATCTTACCACACTACTCCAATATAGGATATGGGTATACATAAAAATGAAAACACTTTCTGGATTTACAGAATCATGTATTTCATTAATGTAAGTACAAAACCATAATACTGGTATATAAAAGTAGTAAACTTGATAACATGTCTGATTTTTTTTTTTTTTGACTCCTGCATGAAACATTCTTATGGCAAAAGTATTCATCAACCCTTGTTATTAGATATAGGGTGGGGATGGTGTCAAGTTAGGTGTGGAACTTAGCAAGTCATACTTAGCTATTCCACTGCCAACTAGATTCTATCAATCCTTCTTCACTAATGACAGCATTACACTTCAACTCCACGTAACCACAGGTTGTGTGTATGCTGGTACAACCAAATGCCTTCAGTCTGCCTGTTGGTCAACAGCTGTAAATTTTATTTGGCAAGCAACTCTCCACTCTCATCATTTTGTCTCTCATGAACAACAGGGCTTAGGACTTGTCAAGGTCACCATCCTTGTAATTCAAAAAAATCCAAGAACTTCCATTTCTGTTTTGGCACATCTTATTTCATTTGAAAACGGTCTATTGAGTAATCTATAGCTTTTTGTCAAGATTCTTAGTTCGTTCATATAATTTACATATATTCCTCAGCAGTATGTTTTTAACATTTCAGGGAGGATGGTGATGAGGTTTTCAGTATTTGGAGCATTGTCATCTAAATTCAGTCTTATACAACACAATGGTTACAATACCTCTACGGAGCTCAAATTCCTATTGGGTACTGGATGATGTACACTATGAGAGTATAAAAATACAACAACCTTTTGATCACTCTTATAGATCATTTGAAGAACTTAAAACTAGTTGGAGCAGCAGTCATCATCCACAAAGTAGCTCCAACAGTACTGACCCAAAAATGAGCACCAAATTTTACCCTTCCTCATGTATACATAGCACCTTGATAGGACGGGTAGGACTTCGTCCATCCCTTCTGGATTATCATGGAGCCACCTGAGTATATTAAGATGTGAGCATTAGCATTAATAAAATAAAATATCACCATGTTAACAATACATATTTGATCAATAATGCCACCAATATTGCAAATCAGAATGAAAATTTGGTAATACCTATCTTATCCTTAACTAACTCAACCTGGCCTAGTTTAGGCCTCAGGAAATTGGTGACAGTCATACTGCCATGTTAACAACAGTATTCCAATCTTAATTTATCCCTATTTGCCTCTGGTATTAAGGAGGTTAACAGCACTCAACAAATAACTAAACTAAGAATGTAACAAAATGAATGGTGGTAATGTCAAACTTACAAATATAGAAAGCAGTTATTGATCAAAATAAAAGACAAACATACATATTCCAAGGGCTTTTTCCCCTATACATGGGAGGTAGCAACATAAATAAGAAAATAAATAAATAAATAAATGATTACCAAGTATGAGGTAAACTTTCCCTAGTCCTATATAGAACCAGTCAACTCAATATCCAGTCATGGACTTCCTATATTCCACCAACTGCATTTCATATTCCTGCAGTCATACATATTCCAAGGGCTTTTTCCCCCTTACATGGGAGGTAGCAACATAAATAAGAAAATAAATAAATGATTACCAAGTATGTGGTAAACTTTCCCTAGTACTATATAGAACCAGTCCATTCAGTCATGGACTTCGTATATTCCACCAACTTCATTTCATATTCCTGCAAACATAAACAACTGGTGGACCTTCAATTAACATCTCATACAACCTACTTAACCTCCATTTTTAATCTGTACTTGATCTAAACAAGTCATAAAAAAAATGCACTGGTTACAGCCATACCTGTATGAACTAGATATTATGATTTTTGGATCTATACCTGAGTATTCAAGTCTTTTGGTTGTCAAATATTAGGGGAGGAATTCTCCATTGCAAGTCAAATTTGGTCAGGTACGGTTGGATCCAGATCCAGAACAATTCTAAATGCATTCCATTGTCCATGGGAACATTTAATACTAGAGCATCTGTTAAGTACTGCCAGAATTTTCTAGAAAAAGTCAGGTTACTATTGTAAGCCTGATCTTAGTCAAGTTCACCTTCAGCTACCCTATAAAGGATATACTTTTACACTAGTTCTTAAGACTATCTCATTACCTCACACATGCACAACCAACAGAAAAAACTACTACTCAAACATCTACCACCTGCACCACACAATACATACATACACTGTCAGGTCACAAAACAAGCACTAAATGATCAACCACCATACTCCATCAAACCCCGACAGACATTAGCCTCACAGAAAAAAACCTTCCCAGGAGAAACAAGAACCACACTAGCACAACCATATTCAGGTCACTGTCTAGCTAACACAGAATAAGCCTGGCAAAGAGAAAAAAAAAACAAAAAAAAAAAACTCATTCAATCTAATCTTTATTCCAATGTTGATATTTGGCAAACTGGGGTGAAAATTCTTCAGGTAGGATCTCATGGGGTGACAATTCTTCATGTGGGCATTCTGGGGTGACATTTCTTCACATGACCCAAGAAACAAAGTGTCCCAGGTGCAACATTCACACAGAAGACACCAAACATCATCTTCCACTACTCCTCCCACGTCATACCCAGACAACACTATTCAATCAATCAACCATTGCCTTGGGTTTCACTGAGCAGAATACCCTGAGCCCTACAGTGTCTGGTAATGGTCCTATGAACCTCCAACAAATTTCCCTGGGAAGAAACTTTGGACGGTTGTCAGTGTTGTATTAATGTGGTATTGTTTTCATGTCACTGGCTAAACGTTGTTGTGAGATGAAAGCAATTGCTGGGTATCAGCTCTTCATTTGTGAAAAAGTGTAAGAAATACTATTGAAGTACATAGAGATCTTGGGCCCAGTCTAGAAGTTGAGTGTTGGCCCCTCAAGTGACGGGGTTGATGATGTTTGATGATAAGCAGCTTTGCTGTCCATTTTGCAGGACCACCAAATGTAGGTAATCCTCATTGGTTCCACAATACTATACCTTCCCTTGAATGATTTGTGGGCCTATCCAGTGGCTGTTGCCAGTTACCTGTGGGCCATGGGGCTCCTACAAAAGATCAATCAATCCACTGCTCAAAATCTCACTTGCAGAAGACCCATGGCTCCTAGATAATCAACAACAGCTACTACAGTGGCCCCTAAGTCACTCAAGGAAGAAAAATTGTGCTGTTGTCTAGGTATGACTTATGAGGGGCAGAGTGAGTTGTTGAGCGTCATCTGTGTGATGGCTGCTTCTGGAGTAGTTTGTTTCTACATGAAACACCTGGGGCAACACATTGATTCTGAGACTAACCAAGACTCTATAATAAATTACCTTTGAACCTCAAGATGGCCAAAAATGTTGAAATATTCAAGAAAAGACTGAAGACATACTTGTTTACTGAGTGTTATGATCTGGATGATATGACTATGAAGCAAGAATACAAGTGTTAGTTTGTATGAGGGCGGCTGTAATGAGCGCCGTGTAAGCGGCGGAATACGGCCGAGAAACTCCAACTACGTAAGAATGTAAGATTTAAACAAATAATTATCATAGATCCAGTCTACCAAATGTTCATGTATTACCCCACCACATTATCATATACATTTTACCAGCTATCCTTCATGCATTTCAATATACTTTAACAACCTCCACACACATTCTAGAAGAGTGTTGTTAGGCAAGTTGATGTTCCCATTAAGTTGTATCACCCATAGAATCACATAGCCTGTAAATTTGGAAGGGGCAGGCTCCTGGCTCATATCTCAAGCACTTCTTTCTATCTCTGCTGCCATGCATTTCAACTCTCTTTCCATGGCCTCATTACAAGTACCTTAGTTATAACAGCCATGGACTGGCCATTAAGTCACTGAATGAAGGAATATTGTTACTAAGTTCAATGCATGGATTCAGTTTCTCAGTTGATCTCTTGGTTATCTGGCAGGTTCCTCTTGTTCTTCTATGACCTCATTAAGTTTTCGCTGGACTATCTCCCACACCTTTACCAAATCCTCATACTTTGCTCCCCTCTCTCGTAAAAACTTTCTCATATGCTCCATCTCCTGTTCAAACTTTTCCTTCATCCTTCTCCTTTGCTCTCTTTCCCTTTCTATTCTTTCCATTGTCTCGGACAATGTTAACGTTTCACCGGTCACTTGACCTCAATAAGCCCTCACTACTTTCCAACTACCTTACTACCCACTCTCTTTCGCTCTCTTTACATCTTTATATGCATACATAAATTTGCATTTCAAGGCCAGTGTCTTCAGTCTAGCAATGTTTATTTTCCACCTCCGTCGTCATTCCAGACACTCGAATCTCAAATCCTTCCAGTCACTGGAATCTGCTTCTGAAATTTTTGTGTAGCGTTAGACGTCACATAGATTGAAATGTTCGCTATTTCATTGTTTTGATTTTCTTTCACTTAACATATTACTAGGCTATAGCTTCACTTACGTGAACAAACATGAGAGACGTTTGTCTATTTAGCTAATAGACCACTCTTGGTTCGTCGTAGTTGCTTGTCTACAATCGGACAGATTCCAAGGCGTCCGGTCAACTTCAACCCGGTTTTGATCTTCTTGTATGTAAACAATGAGCGAGAAGCGGCGGGATTCCATTAGAGAACTTGAAGATCCTTGTCCAGATTCCATGCATTTTTTAATATTGTGGTTTTCCATTTCTGCTATGATATGTTTCAGTTAATTTGCCAATTACCCATTCGCTTTTTATCATTATTTGTTTCCTATCACACTTTTCACAAATTTATTTACATATATTCTGTACTTCAGTTTGTCCCAAGGCGTCAAGTTTTCTATGTTACACAAGGGAGGGGGCAACTATAGTAGTTTTCTAAATTTTAAGCATTGACGTCTAAATTTAGTATTATGAAAAGGCCGTGTGGATATATATATATATATTTATGCCAAAATTATTTTCAAATCAAAATGTGGTTATAAAAGGAAAATGATTGAATCTTCCTATCAAACAATTCCCAACACCCGCCCGCCTGCCCCCGCCCTCCGCACCGCCACTGAATCAACTCTACAGGATCTCAAACCCAACCTGGGGAAAAGCAGGCTACTCAGGCCCCACCTGTGGCTTATCAGGAACGCGCTCTACACGCTCGCCGGTGGTGGCGAGGAGATATATCTCCTTTGCTGCTGCCGGTCTGGCACAGGCCGACCTCTTCGTTGACGTCGGCAGGCGAGTTTACTCCGCCCGCCTGCCTGCCCCCCCTCGCACCGCCACTGAATCAACTCTACAGGATCTCAAACCCAACCTGGAGAAAAGCAGGCTACTCAGGCCCCACCTGTGGCTTATCAGGAACGCGCTCTGCACACGGGAAGTGAACTCTACTCACTTCCCGTAAGATACATACACACACCTCTCACGAACATAGCCACGACACACGCACAAACATCTACATTTACTTTTTCTTCGACTAAAATTCGCTTCCTTTCTAACTTTCTCTTATACTACATCTTCTCATTTCAGTTTACCTCCCACTAAAGATTTTTCCGTTTTTCCACCTTTCTCTACTACTACGCCTCCTACCATTTTCTAAACTTTTGTTGGTAATCCTAATCCTAATCCCGGCGTCGGCGCTGCCGTCCAAGTTCCCAGTCCATTTCTCCCGAGCCACGACCACCAGCAGCCCCTAATCGCTCGCTAATTCGCCCGGTGGCAATAGCCCTCTTTTATACACTACTATCTTTTCATTTTCTTACAGACATTCTTCCCCTCCCACAAAAACCGATCTCGCGCAAGCGGGTGGTCTTTCCTAGGAATTCGGGATTCAGAATTCAGATCCCAGCGCTCCTAGAAGTCGGACGTCTCTCCCCTCCAGCTCTCTCAACAAACGCCCAGGAATCTTCGCCGGCCGGTGGTGGCGAGGAGATATATCTCCTTTGCTGCTGCCGGTCTGGCACAGGCCGACCTCTTCGTTGACGTCGGCAGGCGGGTTTACACCAAGACAAATACACACATTTCCCAAGTCACGTAATTCTCTGTTTTCAGAGTAGTGCTTGGAAGAAAAGAGGCACACGCACTGTAAGAGGCCGGTAGTGTACGAATGGAAATGAGCTAGGGCAGTAGAATAATTCAGACTCGACGCCTGCTCGAGGGCAATGTTATGTCTAGGTGAGGGCGACGTTTTGTCTATGTAAACACACCGACGGTGGTGACTGTTTTTATATTCGATGTGTAATCAACTCTGTAAGCGCTAGGTTACCTTCGTTTGACTAATGCTGAGGTAAACAATTTTCGCTAGTGGCATTGTGATAGCTTTCCGGATTGGTGCAAGGTGGAGAAGGAGGAAAAAACTATTGGTGCATGAATTCAAAGTCACGCCCATAAGGAGTGACATTTACTTGAGAAGTCACCGGGGATTGGTTTAGAAAAATTAGTGACGTCAGACGAAGGTAGCTTAGCGTAAGATACGGGATCTCGTCAGACGTTCTATAGAGAAGAGATAGAGAAGATAGGGAGAAGATATAGAGAGGGTGTGGAGAGAGAGGATCAGGAGACGATGTAGAGACGAGAGAAAAGAGATCCCGAGTGTAAGCTGAAGGTGAAATTACAGTGAAAGAAGAAAGAAAATTCACCACCCTTTTATTAACCCAAAGGACGAGAGGAATAGGCATGGGGCCTAGAAAATAGTGAGACTACAGGAAAAAGAAGGCATTGGGCCTACTACTTAAGAGGAACTTGAATATTAGTGAACCTCACGTAACGAGAGGCAAGGGGCCTCGAGACGAGTGATATTACAAGTCAAATTTAAGTGACAGTGGTGACAAGGGGAGGTGAAAGTGGTGGCAGCGGTGGGATGAACGATCTGGGTGTTAAACACCTCCGAAGAGAAGTGGCGCCTGAAGTCTACGGGAACAAGACAACCAAAATCAAGAGTGTATTACGACTACGAGAGAAATCTACAACTTCAAGTAACTGCTACGTTGGGAACAAGCATTCTTCAAGATTCTTCAAGGTGATCATCATCTACAAGGCGGTCTTCAAGGCAGAGTGTGTGATGGAGGAGGAACAACGTCGTTGAGGAATGACAAGACAGTAGAAGGACGTCAAACCAGACATTGACATCACGAAGCGACATCGCAAGCAGCCAGGCTAAAGCAAGGTATTAATAATAAGTATGAGTACCCCTCAGAATTCTAACGTGTTGAGACACGAAATTCACACATCAAATACAAATATTCCAAAATTCACAGGAGAGTCTAACACATATGGTGTAAACAAGTTCCTAAACCTCATTGACACTCTTATAGTTAGTAAAAATATAACAAATGAGAATCGTAAGATTGAGATTCTCAAGGAGAATATAGATCCAGAGCATGGAAGGGCGAGGTTTGTCATTAACTTCCAGCAAATGGAATCAATTAATCAATATGATGATTATAAGAAAGCGTTTCTCAAGCATTTCATGTCCAAATGTGATCAGGATCCTATTAGATCATTGGTAAAAATGATTAAGGAAGTTAGGACAAGTGAAACTGACACAGAGTACTTAGCTAGATTAGATAGATGGTCAAAAGACATGAATTCTATCTTGAAAGATTCAGACTGGATAGAAAGATCTAGTGAGAAGATGAAAATCTCACAGGTAATCAAATTGATTACATTTAGCTTATTGGCAAAGAATTCTGATGACTTAACAGCAGAAAGGCTGTACAAAGATTTAAAATCAAATATCTGTTTAGGAGAAGTAGATTATCTTCTTCAAGGATACAGTGAGACCAGAACAATAAACCCATATGTAATGCCTATAAATCAACATAGCCAATATAGGAACTCTAGAGAGTTTAAGAAAACAGAAGTAGGACATAGGCGGCATGCTAGAAGTCCATCTAGGGATAGGGATACCAGAATCCTTTGTTTTAATTGTAATGCATGGGGACACAAGGCACAAGAATGTTTTTATGGGATTATTTGCAGAAATTGCAAATACGAAGGTCACAATGAGTATCAATGTAGGAACCCTCCATTCTGTATTTACCATAATAGAATCGGACACAGAACTCATGAGTGCCGAAATTTTCGGGTACCCCCAGGGCTAAGAGGAAAACCCCCAGACACAGAATAAACCAATTCAGACCTCCCCATATATATACCGATAGGCGGTATTGTGTTAAATATGGGAATGCAAGGGAGATGAAAGAAACTGACAAACTGATAATTACTGTTGGTAAAACTTCTGTAGGACCTCTCATTGCGGGTAAAGTGTTCAATAAGCCTATTCAAATTTTTATTGATACAGGGTCTGTAGTTAATGTAATTACTAGTAAAGTTTTAAACCAGTTGAACCCAGGAGTGAAAATGTTGGAACCAATCCGTTACACATTGCAAGGTGTAACTGGAAATCAGTTAAAAACATTAGGCAAGATTGAGCTAGAAGTTGCCTTATATACAAATGAACAATTGTACATCCCAGTGATAGTGGTAGAAGAGTCTGTTTTTCCAGGAGATTTATTGATAGGATTTGCAACTATGAGAAAAGAAAACATGGTAATTTGTCCTGCTGACTTAGGAATTTTAGTGAAGTCACAGTTAATCCCATTCTTAAATCAACCAGACTTAAGACCAGTGACAGGAATCAATGAATCCTTAGATAACATTTCTATCCTAGATAGCGAGGCCGAGCGGTCCAACCCTACAGAAAGTAAAACAATTTGTGAACCCAACTCAGAAGTTCAGGAAATCCCAGAGATTACTAAATTATTAACCACAGATGCCTTGAGAATTGCAGATTGCGGATTAACAAGGTCGACATTGTTACATCCCATGTCAATTAATAAGGTTGAAGTGTGTTTGAAAGGAATCAATGTAGACTCTGAAGTAATTACAGTCCCAGAATCAGTTAAACTTAAAGGATTGAAGTGGGACTCAGGGATTTATAAGACAAATAAGAACAGAGTAGAAGTATTAGTAATTAATACTATGAATAAAGAGATAGTTTTAAAGAAAGGTACACAAATAGGATGTATTCAGGTGTGTACTAAACCTATTAAGATTTTAAATGAGAATAGTGAGGAGATAGAATTACCAACTTCATCAATTTGTTCAGTACAAGAAGGCATAGACTTAAGAAATAGATATAAAGAATTATTACAATCAACTAATTGCCCTGAGTTGGATGAAGCTTTATTTGCTTTGCTTATGAAACATAAAAAAGCAATTGCTTTGCCGGGGGACGCCTTAGGCAAAACAACTGTTTTAAAACATCACATTAAGTTAAAACCAGGAACACAACCTATCTACATACCAGCCTACAGAGTTCCTCACTCTAAATTAGCTGTAGTAGATAAACTCATCACTGAAATGTTATCACAGGATATTATTGAACATAGTAAAAGTGAGTGGAATTTTCCGTTGATCCTAGTACCAAAGTCTGATGGGACTATGCGACCAGTTATTGATTACAGGGAACTGAATAAGCACACCATTCGTGACAGGTTACCATTACCCATTATCGGTGACATTTTGAGAAGTTTGGGAACTGAGAATAGATATTTTAGTACTATAGATATCAAATCAGCTTTTTGGCAAATAGAATTGCATGAAGATTCAAGAGAGTTCACAGCATTTTCTACTACAACAGGACATTATGAGTTCAAGAGAATGCCATTTGGGTTATGTAATAGTCCATTAACTTACATGAGATTAATGAATACTATTCTAGATGGATTGTTAGGAAACACTGCCAGTGTATTTCTAGATGACATTTTAATAGTTTCTCAGACTGCAGTGGAGCACTTTAAGAAATTAGATTTGATATTCTCAAGACTAGGAGAAGCTGGGTTAAAAGTAAAACTTGAAAAATGTAAGTTCTTGCAAGACAGTGTCATTTACTTAGGACATAAGATAGACAGACACGGACTGAGTACAGTAAATTCAAAGGTGGACGCTGTCAAGAATTTTCCAGTTCCGACCAATGTAGACAAGGTTAGGAGCTTTTTGGGATTAACAGGATATTATAGAAAATTCATTCAAAGTTATGCTGACATTGCTAATCCACTAAGTTCTTTGTTGAGAAAGGACTCAAAGTTCATATGGGGACCTGCGCAACAGCAAGCTTTTGACAAGTTGAAAGATAAACTCACAAGTTCACCTATTTTAATTTTCCCCGACTATGAAAAAGAATTTATTCTTTGTACTGATGCGTCTGACATAGGGTTAGGAGGCATACTAATGCAAGAGAGAAATGGAACTTTGAAACCCATAGCTTACACATCCAGACTTTGTAATAGTGCGGAGAGAAACTATTCTATAACTGAAAGAGAAACTTTAGCAGTAATTTATTCTTTAGAAAGTTTTAGGGATATGATACTAGGGTATCCCATCAGAGTTTGGACTGATCACACAGCTATTCAGAACTTATTTAAGCATAAGAATCTTAGAGGCAGACTTGCTAGATGGTTTGCGATACTTCAGTGCTATGATGTTCAATTTAATTATATTCCGGGTAGAAGGAATGTAGCAGATCCACTTTCTAGAAACATTAGTCAACCAATGACTGGGACTGGGTTGATTAATTTTGTTTGTAGTATAGAAGAATTAGTAACTTTAGATGAAGAAATGCTAATAAGAGAACAGAGAGATGATGAGACATGTGATTCAATAATCAAGCATTTGATGAACCCAAGAGGAGATCCTCCAAAGCTACCAAAGGGGTATAAGATAGAGGAATTTCATTTGATTAATGGAATTTTGTATAGGAAAACATTTGTAAATGGGAAATATATTTCTAGAGGTCAAGTAAGTCAGTTGGTTATACCACAAACTCTGGTAAATGAGATATTGAAGTTACTTCATGATAGTGATTGTAGTTCACATCCTGGAAAGGATAAAACTTATAGACAGGCACAACTTAAGTACTTTTGGTTAGGTATGAAGAAAACTATATATGATTATATAGAAAAATGTGTAAAATGTGTAAGGGTGAAGGGAAATACACCAAAACCTGCTCCTATACTCACCTATCCCATTCCACAGAAACCTTGGGAAAGAGTTCACATGGATACTTTGGAATTACCATTAACAGAGAACGGCTTTAAATACCTATTTGTTGCTATTGATTATTTTTCAAGATTTTGTATATTACAACCCATAATCAATAAGAAAGCTGAAACTATTGCTTCCGTAATCGATGATCAGATAATCTGTAATTTTACTACACCTAACATCCTAGTTTCAGATAATGGGACTGAATTTAATAACAAAATCTTGGAAAATCTATGTAATGTGTTCCACATCAAGAAAGTCAATATACTCGTTAAGCATCCCCAAAGTAATGGAGTAGTAGAAAGGTTAAACAAAAAGATAATTATATGTCTTAGAACACTAATAAGTCCTCATAGTGTAACTTGGGATACTTGGATTCCTTGTGTTAAGTGTACTCTGAACAATCAAATTAATGTAGCAACTGGGGATACACCTCATTTTATAATTTTTGGGGAGGACAAAACTCTGCCATATGAAATGTTGACTGCAGAGCAAAAACCCATATATAATATGGATGATTATATATCCAATAGGATAAATACTCTTCAAAGTATTCACCAAAGAGTTAGGAAACAGATGCAGGTGTATTCACAAGAGATGAGGGAACAACAACACAAAATAGCTCGTAAACTAGAATTGAAAATTGGGGAATTAGTAATGGTCAAAGCAACCTCACCCAATAATAAACTTTCACTAAGGTACACTGGTCCATATAGGGTAATTGATTCTGCAGGTGGAAACAAGTTTAAACTTAAACATTTAGAATCAAGAGAAGAATTGGTAGGACATTTAGATGACATAAGGAAAATTAGCTTGCAGATCTATGAAGATGATTATAGTAATACTTTGTGCATAAATATTGATAACCCTGGAGAATATGGAGAATATTATAATGATATTTTTCAAGAGTTGAATATTAATCTTGATGTATTTTACAGATAGTATTGACCATTTGTATGTATTTGGGATGGGAGACCTAAACAACTGGAACTTGGTGTCAAGCAGATACATGGAAACCTAAAACCCAGGATCTGCTGTGGTTATACTTGGAACCTTAAGGACTTAAGGACCTCTCATCTGAGTACACACATGAGTATTGTGACCATTTTAAAGTAATAAGACTGTCTTTGAAAATGAAGTGTGTTGAAAATAAATATGAAGAATGAACAAGAAGAGACACTCAAACTGTAGATTAGCGTGTTTTGCAAATTAATTGCTGTTGAAAAGATGATAAATCATTCAGAATTTGAAAGTTAGTGCTCATAGTGAATTTTCTAATCAATTATATCTTTTCTGTAGACAATCTAAGAGAAAGCATGATCTCTTTTGTGTTCCGAGAGGCTTCACATGAACTCTCTGGTTAGGAATATGTCTGTTATGAACAATTGTCATTACCAACGAATTTTGGTAGACCAGATCCCTCATTGTAACATACAAGGATCTCATTACCTGTTTTTCCCTAACAAGACAAAGGTATCAATAAATTGTCCCGGGTTGAGTCCTAAATTGGATTTGGTTGAAGGTCTTGTCTCTATTCAAGATAACTGCGAATTGCATGCAGACACTATTTCCACCATTTCTAATACCCTTAATACAATGCATTTAACCGAGGACACCTACATTTCAACCTTCAACTTCACATTGCCTGAAAACTCCCCTCCCTTGAAAATTAAGAGAAGACCATTGTCAAGATCTCCCTCAAATGATTTACATATGTTACCAATCCTTATCATACCCTTACTTTCAGTGTTAGTGGCAGCACTGATTGCCTTTGTTGTATTCCGGAGATTGGCTCTGTCAAAGCAAATCAACCATGTAACCGCTTAATTCAATACCTTATATATATATTGAGATGCATGTTATTCACATTTATAGGTATTATGTTTATGTATTATTCCCAATTTATTGCATGAATGATGTATTTTGGAGGGTAGATTAACAATTACGCAAGGGTAGATTAGCTTATTCTAGAAATATATTAGCAAGCCCTGTAAGAGGGAAATAAGAAATTGGTCGGGACGACCAAGGGTAGCTGCCGAGCCCTGTAAGAGGCCGGTAGTGTACGAATGGAAATGAGCTAGGGCAGTAGAATAATTCAGACTCGACGCCTGCTCGAGGGCAATGTTATGTCTAGGTGAGGGCGACGTTTTGTCTATGTAAACACACCGACGGTGGTGACTGTTTTTATATTCGATGTGTAATCAACTCTGTAAGCGCTAGGTTACCTTCGTTTGACTAATGCTGAGGTAAACAATTTTTGCTAGTGGCATTGAGATAGCTTTCCGGATTGGTGCAAGGTGGAGAAGGAGGAAAAAACTATTGGTGCATGAATTCAAAGTCACGCCCATAAGGAGTGACATTTACTTGAGAAGTCACCGGGGATTGGTTTAGAAAAATTAGTGACGTCAGACGAAGGTAGCTCAGCGTAAGATACGGGATCTCGTCAGACGTTCTAGAGAGAAGAGATAGAGAAGATATAGGGAGAAGATATAGAGAGGGTGTGGAGAGAGAGGATCAGGAGACGATGTAGAGACGAGAGAAAAGAGATCCCGAGTGTAAGCTGAAGGTGAAATTACAGTGAAAGAAGAAAGAAAATTCACCACCCTTTTATTAACCCAAAGGACGAGAGGAATAGGCATGGGGCCTAGAAAATAGTGAGACTACAGGAAAAAGAAGGCATTGGGCCTACTACTTAAGAGGAACTTGAATATTAGTGAACCTCACGTAACGAGAGGCAAGGGGCCTCGAGACGAGTGATATTACAAGTCAAATTTAAGTGACTGTGGTGACTAGGGGAGGTGAAAGCCACACTTGCTCGCTGGCTTAGCAGAGCCCCAACCCAACTCTTAATCAGAACCCTCATCTGATCGCAGGCTGGTCGACGGAGAGGAATTGGGACGCCTCTCTGTCCAACCGGCCCGCAACCTAACGCTGGCCTCTCCGCTGACGCTGGCGAGCGAGTTTACACTTCTGACATTTACACACAATTTCCAATCACGTAATTCTCTGTTTTCAGAGTTGCGATTGGAAGGAGAGAGATAATACAACACCCGCCCGCCTGCCCACCCTCGCACCGCCACTGACTCAACTCTACAGAACCTCAAACCCAACCTGGGGAAAAGCAGGCTACTCAGGCCCCACCTGTGGCTTATCAGGAACGGGCTCTACACGCGGGAAATGAACTCTACTCGCTTCCCGTAAGATACATACACACACCTCTCACGAACATAGCCACGACCCACGCACAAACATCTACACTTACTTTTTCTTCGACTAAAATTCGTTTCCTTTCTAACTTTCTCTTATACTACATCTTCTCATTTCAGTTTACCTCCCACTAAAGATTTTTCCGTTTTTCCACCTTTCTCTACTACTACGCCTCCTACCATTTTCTAAACTTTTGGTGATCCTAATCCCGGCGTCGGGGCCTCCGTTCAAGCTCCCAGTCCATTTCTCCCGAGCCACTGATCACTCGCTAATTCGCCCGGTGGCAATAGCCCTCTTATATACACTACTACTAGCTTTTCATTTTCTTACAGACATTCTTCCCCTCCCACAAAAACCGATCACGCGCATGCGGGTGGTCTTTCCTAGGAATTCAGAATTCAGATATCTCCCGACTTCTCTCCCGGGCTCAACTCCAAGCAGCAGTTCTCTCCAGCAAGAGGCCTCGGGACCAGTTCTCTCCAGCAAGCCGCCTCGGGACCAGTTCTCTCCAGCAAGCCGCCTTGGACCAATCCTCTCCAGCAAGTTGCCTCGGGACCAGTTCGCTCCAGCAAGCCGCCAGCAAGTCGTCTCATTCCCTCCTGTGGCTCTTCGCCCACAGCCACGACGCTTGATGAGGCCTTCATTCCGGACCTTCTCCCAACGAGACTACGTCCGTTCCCTCCGAGCATATTAACCATTAAACCTTAGTTTTAGTGTTATTGTGAGTCTTATTTTCCCTGGCTTGTCCATACCGAACCAAACCACCACAACCATCTCTTCCTTCCTCCCTCGCGCCATGACGCAAAAATAAATAAATTAATAGATAAAAATAAATAATAATTATTATTATTATTATAAATAAATAAAATAATAATAAGATAAAAGCAAATAAATAAATAAAAATAACTTTAATAATAATATTTTTATGGCTTTCAATGTGAACTATGAATGCACCATCGTGTTCATGAGTTGTTTATATAGAACACATGTTTTATTCTACACATGTTATCATAATTGCTGTAAACGTCGATCATAAGTGAAGATGTGTATGAACCGATAATTTCTTTTCCTTGACTTCAACTCCACACAGTTACTTAGTTTCTTGCCTTATCGTTTTTATGTTTGTTATAGTTATAGAATAACTGCTCTTTCTAATGACCGAAACAAAGAAAATCTATATTATTGACAAAGTGAAGAAATGTAATATTTTCTGAAGGAGGTGAGGCATTTGCGTGTCGCTAGTGCATGTGTGGAGCAGAAGCCTGCAGGACTACCAACTGTACCGAGCTTCACAGCAGATATCAAGTGTAATTTCTTACTGGAAAGGAGAATACCTATATAATAAAGGGGAATTCTAACACTAAATTAATAACGTAAATTCAAGGAAACCAACCTCAAACTAGAAAACCAAAAACTACGAGAAGAAGAGGAGAAAAACCTAACATACAAACTCAACCCGAATTCCTACGGAAAGGTATCAACAACTCGTACTAAAAACCATCCAATCATGCAAGTGGGTCCGACCTACATCTTCCTATCTTCAACTTCCATTTCTAAACATTATTACCCTATTCCCCCTCCCTACTTCTCCAGCTTACCCATCATATTCTTTACTGTATATATATATATATATATATATATATATATATATATATAATACTGAAACATGCAATATTTCTATGAATTTGGGACCCACTGATGAGTTTGGCCTAGGGTCCACAAATATGTATATAACTGCTTGGGATTGTTTACATTGGAAAGAATTACAGAAAGAAGTGACCTGAGGTCTTTAGAAATATGAAAGATGTTGGCAAGATTGACAAATATCTGTTGGTAGAGCTTGTGTTGGGATTAGAAATGGAGAGAGTGAGTGGTTTGAGGTAAAGGTGGGACTTCGTCAGGGATGTGTTATGTCGCCCTGGCTGTTCAATTTATACATGGATGGGGGTGGTGCGAGAGGTGAATACAAGGGTAGTGGGTTAGGGATTGGAGATGGTTAAAGGAAATGGAGAAAAGTGGGAGGTGAGCCAGCTGTTGTTTGCGGACGACACTGCGCTTGAAGCAGGATCAGAGGAGGGATTGAAGAAGTTAGTGATAGAGTCTGGGAAGGTGTGTGAAAGAAGCAAGCTGGAAATAAATGTGGGCAAAAGTAAGGTGATGAGATGTGCAAGGGGAGAGAGTGGCAGCAGGGTGGAGGTGAGTATTAAGGGGAGAGACTGGAGGAAGTGAATTGTTTTAAATACTTGGTTGCGAATGTGGCAAGAAAGGGAGGAGTGGGGTGGAGGTAGAGTGTAGATTGAGAGAAGTGAGTAAATGCCTTGGTGGATTAAAAAGTGTAATGGGAAATAGACATTTGGGAATGGATGCTAAGAGGAGATTGTATGAAGGAGTGATTGTGCCGACAGCACTGTACGGAGCAGAAACATGGAACATAAGAGAGGAAGAGAGAAGGAGTTTGAATGTGTTTGAGATGAAATGCATGAGAAGTATGATAGGGATTACTAGGCTAGATAGAGTGAGAAATGAGTAGATGAGGAGGAGAACAGGGGTGGAAAGGGAGTTGGGAGATAGGGTTGATGAAAGAGTATTAGGATGGTTTGGACACATGGAAAGAATGAGTGAAGAAAGATTAGTAAAAGAGGTGTGGAAGGCAGAGGTGGAAGGAGTGAACATAAGGGGGCGTCCTAGGATGAGATGGATGGATGGGGTAAAAGGGGCATTGGGAAAGAGGGGAATGTCTGTTGAGGAAGGACGGGAGAGGACAGAAGATAGGGGTGAATGGAGAATGGTTGTGTATGGATGATGTTGTGATGCATGAGGGGGAGTGAGGGAGTATGTATGAGAAATAAATTGACGCAGCCCGAAGGGATTTCTCCCTGTCTTCTCCTTTTCTGCATGAAGGGACGGAGGAGGGGGGGTCGCCGAATTGATGAAGCGGCCTTGATGTGGTTGTGCTCTTGTCTTGCGACACTGCTTCTGACCCAGGGCAGTGGACAAGATGCAGGGATGACCCGTCATCCAGGAGGTGCCAAGATGGGAGGGAGGGAAGTGGGTGGAGGAGAGTGGAGTATGTAGGGGATGGAATGGGAGGGAGTAGTTTCTATGCCTTTGTCTTTTGGCTACCTCCTGTGTAAGGAGGAGAAAGCCTTTGGTTTATGTATGTATGTATGTATGTATGTATGTATGTATGTATGTATGTATGTATGTATGTATGTATGTATGTATGGATGGTGCATCAAGATGACATATGAACAAGAAAACGAGCAAATTAGTAACAAGACTCAGAAAAGGAATGTTTGACTGCTTTAAGGAAATTGTTTTCCACAAAAAACACAATAATTCATGGAATATATTAGAAGGAATGATACAGGCAACATAAATCAATTTACACCAAACTTTGACCACTGAATGACTGATTGCTCAAAGACAGGAAGCATAGCATATATTCATAATTCTATACACTACAATTAAGTATAAACAACGCTCAGACATCTGTAATGTTAGTGAATAGCGTTCTTTTTTATAATTACTTTTACACTGGTAGTATAGAGTGGCTGGATTGTCGATGTGGATAAAATATAGGCCGGTCTAATTGGCACCGCTGAGAAGCTGGGACAGATTATGGTGCCAATACGCATTTCAGGAACTCGCAAAGTTACTAAGAAATAACAATATATTATAAAAATACAGTTGATATATTATAAAGACATGCCCTATGTAAAGAAAAATACTACTGATAGATTACCATAAAATATACATGTCCACATATGACTACGTAGAGTAAAATAACATGATATATCCATATTTTTGGGGGGGACTTATTCTTGCACCAAAATGTATGAGAATATTTTTCAAGCAGTCCTAACTGGAATTATTTCATAAAAGTCATACATATTACATTTCTTAGTGCCCATGAGGATGCCCTATATAGTTTCATTCCATTTTAATGGTCGGTCACCGCTATTTGGCATGTTTATAGCACAGTCAGGTTTACCGCCCTGTTTATAAAAAATATCAACTACTATAGACAGAAATATACAAATCGCTAACATAAAAAGTATGAAATTCTCCAAAATAAATAACGATTACATTTTGAATGATTATTTTGATGCTTTTTTGTTATACTGTAAACCTCAAGAAATCTCTACCAAGTTGAATCACTCCTGTTATTGAAGCGTCTGCTGATAGACATATTGGCAATGCTGTCTATTCCTCGTAACATTATTTCAAGGTAATTAAATATCTGTAATCTATCTAGTTCATAGGAATGTGTGAAACCATCGGGGTGTATGATGTGCCCTATTCCATATCAATAATACTGTAGAGTGTTACGTAGAGTAAAATGTACGAGGACGGGGAAATGGAGGGGTGGCATGGTCATTGGCATTGCCTCGTCTTCTTCATACATGCTTTTCTAAGTGAACAATAATTTATATGAGATTTAGAAGTCCAGTTCCGTGTTTCGGCTTTTTAAATGGCACAATATATGAGTGTGTAAAACTATGACATCAAGAATTATTTGTAGTCGATGCAATTGGTAATAGGGAATTAGAAAGAAGTGATTTGTTTGGAAACCGATTAATTATTTTGTTGTTAAAATTAGTGTTGACAGGAACAAAGATGTCAATGAAATAATTCAGGAATATAATGAAAGATATAGAGATGTGTTTATTCAACAGTTGCTTTGTATTTTGAAATTTCTGTAGTATTTTGTTGTGCATATATTAGTATTTTATTCTGTATACTTATTTCTTGTTCACTTATGAATACATGCATACAACATGAGTCATATGGAGTACTAGGTAACTAGGGGTATTTGTGATTGTCTTTCAGTTCCCACCATTTCTGGTTCCAAATGGTTAAGTTAGGTTGGGGAATCTATTTCACAAAGTCCAGTCCAGTGGAGATAAGACATAAGATCATGATCATGATAGTGCCAAGCAGTGTATCAAAGCCAAAATTTTTGTATTTCTAACACATATGATGCTGAATTATACTTAACTTAAACTTGTACTGAAATGATCTTTGTTCAGAAACTAGTCAAGATATCAAGACCATGTAAATATAGTGCCAGAATTGAGAATGACCAGATTTTGGAGTGGTTATACACAAAAGAGAATAATGAAATTGTTTATAAATTAAACAAGATTAAGGACACACCTCCCTTGCTGTCATACCATACTTGGTCCCATAAGAACATAAGAATGAAGGAGACTGCAAGAGACCATAAGGCCTACACTAGGCAGCTCCGTATCCATCACCACCTGTCATCCCCATCCCTAAAGTTGTCTAATCGTTTCTTAAAACAACTGATAGTTTCAGCGCTCACTACATGGTTACTAAGTTTATTCCATTCGTTGACCACCCTATTAGTAAACAAATTCTTGCCTATTTCCTTTTTAAATCTAAATTTGTCCAGTTTATACCCATTACTGTGAGTCCTGCCCTGTTGTTTTAATATGATGACCTTGTTTGCATCGCCCTTGTTAAAGCCTTTGATCCACTTGCACACCTCAATTAGATCACCCCTCACCCTGTGTCTTTCTAGAGAGTGTAAGTTAAGATGCCTAAGCCTCTCTTCGTAAGGTAATTTTCTGAGTCCATGTATCATTTTGGTCCCACAATGAATTGGACTATTTCATCACCATACACCTAAGGCAACAGGACTTTGGATATAGTAGTAGTTGCTATAGCTGCGGACTACCAGTCAGAAATCGCAATAGATGTCATTGGCAACAAATGATGGTATTTTGTAGTGCACTGGAATGTGTGCATATATTGTAATATATCAGAATGTGGTTGTCAAAAGCTGTATTGATGTTTGATACAGACTTTGGAGATGAGGTTCTTCCATATCCATGTATCATTGAATGCCCTACAGACTCTTTGAAATATTTACACAATATATATTTGTTTAAAGTATATGTTTTTGGAGAGGTCAGAATATAGTAGTAGAAAAAGTAGTAGGATGTGAAATATTTAAAGTGAAGGTATTTGTGGATTTTTCTCACCAGTTCACACATCAGGTTAGGTTAGGAAATGACTAGTTCCTGCCAGTGACCCCAAACCCAATTCCCCAAGATCGTTGTGGTGGAGGAGGAGGAGGGGGGGGAGTGTCTTAGAAAATAGTGGGCGAGATGAAACTTCTCAAATTCTGAATATATATTACGTTGCCTTGGAAGGTGTTGTGGATTTGGTGTTTGACTAAGTAAAAAGAAGATGTAGGCCAGCAGTTTATTAAAAATACCATTTAAAGATAAAGCCTTATTGTTACAACATTTCTCTGAAGAGCTTTATCAAGTACATGTGCTTGTTGAAGCTCTGACAAGTGAAATTTCATAATGAAGGCACCATACTCAAGTGGTGGTTCACTTGTTAGGAGGGATGCGATATGTATTTGGAAAACATTAGGTTGTAATAGCAGATGTACAAAGTGAAAATGCAGTTTTAAGAAGAAATAAATGAAATTAGGAAATTGTTGAAAAGTCAAAGTTGAGAGGATGAGGACAAGACGGTAATTTAGAAACAAAAACAGTTGATGGATGTAAATACAGATGCTATGGAGGGAATCAAAAGCTGTTGGATGGTACAAAGAAATACAATGAAAAAATATATGGAAATTAAATGATCAGAAATTGGAAAGTGTTGGCTAGAATGGCAATAGAAAATCTAAGTGAAAGACAAATGATTGCCAGAATTATTGAGGAAGTACAAATGTAGATTGGAAGGAAAGACTAATATTATGATTTTCATTGCAAAGAAAAATGACAAATATCCAGTCAGAAGAGACTGATAATAGTATCATCTTATAGGAAAATATTGGGGAGGGGATAAGTGAAATGATTAGCTGTTTAGACTGAAAATAACAGGGTTGGGTGTAAAAAGAAAGTGGGAAATGGTAAAGAGTGTTAATTGTAGGCTTGTTCTAGTAATTATGAATGAGGATTCTAAGAAAAATTGAATGAAAAATAAATAACCTCTAAGTCAAAGTGAAGGTTTGAAATGTGTTTAAGAAACACAAGACCAGAGATGAAAAGGAGTTTGACAGAAAGTTAAGAGAGAAGGTCGAAGACAAGACTGCAAGAAAAAAAAATGTACATCAGATGATTTATTAGGGAAATAAATGTAATTCTGCTAAGGAATATGAAACAGCTTGCAATACACTAACATCATGCTAGCCCAACAGATAGGTCAACAATTCACAACAAAAAACATGTAATTTTGATGTATCCCATGGTGATGTTGATGTATTGACTGTTGACAAATTACAGAAATTTAGAATTGTAATAAAAGAAAAGGAAATTAGATATTGCACATGTAGACATTAACCCTAAGAATTCGATATAATGTGAGTGGCCCATGAGGTAATTTGTACTGGACTTGTGTGATTCACCATGGTCTTGGATCACACATTGGACTCATGATTGACAGCTATTACCTTCCCAGAAGAGAGCTCAGAGATCATATATGATTGATCTGTGGGTAATTCTGTGACCTTAAACGCACACAGACCCCAAGTTCTCTGCCCACGAGAGTTGGAGTAATGACTCGCAGCACAGCGATACTGAAATTTTTTCAGCCCTGGGCAGGATTCAAACTAGGACTGCTGTAGGTGCAGTTGTGTGTGTGTATATATATATATATATATATAACTGTCACAAAAAAATTATCGGTTTGATGTCGCTGCCACTAGTGAATTACTCTCATAGTTACAATGGCGATAAGCGTGAAAGGGGTTCGACCCGGTCCTTACCCCATTCCACTGGTGGGCTGGTCCTTGAGTAAAACATATATATATATATATATATATATATACATACATACATACATACATACATACATACATACATACATACAGATACAGTATATAAATGATAAATTCTTGGTTGTGTGAAAAAGGACTGGTATAGGTTATGTTTTGTCATTGTGGTATATACAATGTACTTGTATTGACCTTTAATAATTATTGATTACAGGAGATGTGTTTCAGCAGTACAAGCTTTACGTTTCCGATCAAGTACACCTCCAACTGGAGATGGGGTGTCTATCACCAAAGTGCCTCTGAGTGCCCCAGTGCCATGGATGCCTCGTCCGGTTTATGCCAAAGCCACGCCCAAACCCTTTGACACACAAGTAACAGTGATGAGCAATGGCTTGCGTGTGGCGTCTGAACCAAAGTATGGGAATTTTTGCACGGTAGGAGGTAAGAAATAATTTCCAATTAATTTATTGCACGTTTGAATAAGTTTAGTACTTAATGTGTTCAATATACAAGGGGGTCCCCATGTACAAATGGTTCACTGTGAACTTGGTGTGCAAATTTTTATCTTTTCATATTGAGATTTATCTTGGTTTTTTTATTGTAGTTTTGACAGTTACAAAGCCGATAGCCTTTGTTGATAAGTAGGCCTCTGGAACAGATTGTTTGTATGTCTAGACCCCAGTGTATGTATCTACTAGAAATCTTTATGAATATTGAAAATACAGTTCATGTACTGGCAGTTAGGTATTCTTCAGGCACTGAGTTTGGTGTGTATTGATCTGAGTTTCATATGGTGGGCAAGTTCAAAGACAGTGTCCAGTAAAAGGCACAGTATATGTTATATTTTTTCTCATTATTCTACTTAAAACTTATCATTGATTTGCCTGTAACATGCAAGTGGCTGCAACAGTTTGCCATGAACAGGTGAATTGTTATTTTTTCTTTTGCACAAATCCTACCAAAAGTTGTCATTGTGCAAGTTCAGACATATTCAACTTCTGGTAGTTACTGTACGTCTTGTACTGACAGTGGCTGTCCACCTGTATTGAAAGTTCTCAAAATGAAGATGATACAAAATTATGGTAAAACAAATCCCAGATGTGTTGTTTACGTGGGATGTGTGTCATGAATAATATCCATTCTTGGGCCAGAAGTGTTTTACATGGTTTTAAGTAGCCTAGAATATTGATGTGATTTTGTATACTAACATTAACAATTATAGCAAATTGTAGTCATAATCTTAACCCCTTCAATCCAGGGGCTGCTACTAGACTGAATGAAATAAATGGAAGCCAAAATTTACAGTACGTGATATCAGGTTGAGTGGGTGACCAACCCTGATGTGAACACTGTGATGATAACTGGAACACTATGTACAGAGAGAATGCCCTATGGGTTAAGGGGGTTAGAGCATTGTTCAACAATGTACAGACCACCGGTTTCACCGCAGCCATTCCAGACTAGAAACCCAACGTTAGACATGGTAACTTGAGTGTGATATGTTGTGGTAATCTGTCCCCATTCTTGAAAAGGAATGAAGATTTAGTTATGAGTGTCTGTATGGACATTGGTTACCAGCTTTTCTGGGTGACTGAAGCTACTGTCCATAATATATTGAAATCAGGTTGCTGTGCCTGATACTGGGATTTCTATTTTTGAATTAGCTGTGATGAAACAGGCCCAGTATGAATTACTTAGGGGGGGGGCAGTAACTGTTTAGTTGCTGTGGAGTTCAATAGGGAATGGATGGTTACTTGTAGATTTCATTGATAACAGGGTAGCGGCTTCATAACAAAACTGCCTTGGTGACCGTTCTCTTCACAGGGAAGCAACATTGGGGTCAATTGCAGGGTTTAAGTGAACCTAATAACAAGGTATAGTTCATTTTCAGTTCACATCTTTTTTGTATAATGAATACTACTAATCTCTAACTGTAGTTGTTTAACAGTCTACTTTATGTACCTCTATATTTCATTTCTTTTAAGTGTAAATTAGCACGTAATTCTAACAAGGGATGTTGTATGCCGATATAACATCAGTTTTGTTTACCATAACCTAATGAGGGTGACATTCTCGTTACAGTTGTGATTGACAGTGGAAGCAGGTATGAAGTTGCATATCCCAGCGGAATCTCACATTTCTTGGAGAAATTGTCTTTTGGGGTAAGTTCTATAGTATACATGAATGCAACAAAAAGAAAATACAGCAGCAGCATACTACTCAAACGTCTGAGTACCATTTGCATCACAGGACACATCCATATTAAAACATGTTCTTATTCAGATGACAAAACAAGCACTTGAGACATGACCACCAAGCTCCCAACTATGTCAAACCCTTCCATACATTAGCCACACAGAAGTTAGAACTATACTAGCGTGCTTGCACTGAAGTCTCAAAAACAAGCGATACTAACATGTTTGCAGAAGCATAGATCATGAGGAGAGTGAAGAAAGAGGACTCTCAGCTGCTGTAAAAGGATTAGAGACTATATTTCCTGAAAACATAAATACTAACAATAAAAAAAATGAAGTATTGTTAGTGGGCAACAGCTCAAAAAAGACCATAATTGAAATATGATGATAATGATATGGTTTAACATCACAAACTTCCCCCTATTGGAAGACTAGGATGGTGCCCCTCACAGAGGGCTTTGTAGCATGGAATTTAATTAACCATGCCCTTGGTTCAACTTTGTTGGTGGCAGGATTCGAATCGCCATCCCCTCGACCTTTGCCGTAAGTAACAACGCCCTAACCCGCTCATCCAGCAATCTTCCTTTGAAATACAGAGACAAAATTGAGAGGATACAAAAAGTTGCAACCAAATTGGTTCCCAACCTGGCGGATAAGCCATGTAAAGAGACTGAAACCATTAGACCTGCCACCAACATTGAAGGAAGGATCAAATAGAACGAGATGACTTGATTGGTGTGTTCAGGCCACCAAAGGGGCAGACATAGGATGTCAGGGATGGGAAGGATTCGTGAGGTCATGAGGAAAATAGAAATGATTGAATAATAGAAATAGATAAATGAGGAAGTGTGAAAAATTGGTTTTCTTTAGATACATAAACTCTTGGAATAGTCTAGAATGATATATAGCCCATATTAGAAGCATACATGAATTTAAATCTAAGTATGATTGTTGGGCCCTGCTATGGAAGTACTGTCTCTTGTTGCAATGCTTCTGACCCAAACATTGGGGCAGGGACAAGGATAATCCTTTATTCAGGAGCTTAGATAAAAGGGACAACAAATGAATGCAGGATGTGTGAAGGGTAAGTGCATGCCTTCCATCATATCATGAACAGAGATATATATATATATATATGGATGCTCGCTGGCCAGTTGGGTTATAGCGTCACTACTCGCAGTGGAGATCAAAGTGACGGTGGATCAAACTCTGCCACAGGCAAGTTGGACCAAGGGTATGGTTCATTAAATTCCATGCTACAAAGTCCTCTGTAAAGGAGCACCGTCCTAGCCTCCTGATAGGGGGCATTCATGATGTTGAACCAAGTCATCATTTTTATATATATATATACATATGCCTACACACATCCCCCAAAACAATAGTGTGTGCAAAAAACATACACAAATTTAAGAGCAAACTAGACACTGTGAGATACAAAGGCGGGACACCATGAGCATAGCTCCCCTTTCCTGCAAGATACTACTAGGTAAATACAATTAGGTAAATACACATTTTTTCTTCCTTTTTTTTGTGTTGTGATAAGTGCCATATGTCACAGAAATGGCTGTTAAGATAGGTTTAGCCCCAATGATAGCAACAGTGTGCCATAAAGATAAGATAGGCTGATTGTAAGACTCAAATAAGCAAGTGTCCCCAGGTGTAGAAGAGGTTGATAGCAGAGATTTGTGCAGCATTGATAAACACATTTGCTTTATCTTATTTATTTATTTATTTTATTTTATTTATTCATTTTATTTAATTTATTTATTTATTTTTTTTATTTTTTTTTTAATTTGGGAGTGAAGTGTCGCTCCCATGGGCTTTGCTTTATTGTGATAAAGATACGATAAAGATATTAATTACCATAAAGGATAAATGAGGAAAAATAATAAAAGTAGATTAATGAAAGAAATCGATAAATTTTAAGGTTATTCAAAAGGTAAGTATTAGTATTGTGTTGATAAAATTTTTATATTTTGGACTAACCAAATTATTTGTTTGTTTCAGAGGACACTAAACTTATCTCGAGAAAGTATTATGGGCACATTTGAGAAACTGGGAGGCATTTGTGACTGTCAGTCATCCAGGTATGGTCTGGAAATGTAGTTTGCTTGCATCATGAACTTGTGGTTTGTATTTTCACTTCATTATAATTGTCACAATACATATATACATACATATACCAGGGGCTTTTTCTCCCTTACAAGAGAGGTAGTCAAAATCAAAATGCATAAATCCACTCCCACCCATTTCATCCCCACAAAATCCACTCCCATTCACCACCCCTCCCTCCCTCTTTTCTTGGCTCCTCCTGAATGATGGTTCATCCCTGCATCTTGCCCACTGCCCTTCGTCAGAAGCAATGTAGCAAGAGACAGTAAGACCTCTCATTAACGGACGTTAATTAGCTGTGTTTGCGGTGTTTTTGCTGTGTTTTCGCTGTTTTTGGTGCTGTTGTTTAGTGCTTGCAATAACTATGCCACCCAAAAACCACTCCGAGTTTTTTGTTGTTGTTGTGCTACTGATGGCTGCTGGAGATGGTTAACAGAACAACCAAGCCCCAAGTTGTTGGCCAAGTGCACCCAGTGCCATAAATTGTGCAAGTAACTGGGCTAGGCTGGAAAACCATCTACCACATCATCAAAATATTTTGTAAGGAAGTCGAGCAGTTCCTCCCTGTACCCAAGCCAAAGTCAGGAAGGCCACGAAAGACGTCCCCAAGGACCAGGGCTGTCATCAAGAAACAAGTAAATGCCAACCCTCACTTTGCAGCCCTGATGCTCTTGCCTTGGAGATATTTTTTTGTGACCTCCTTGACTGGCTTGGGAACAGGAAGAAACTGTTTGCCTCTCGGATAATCTTTCGATGATGTGGTAGGTTTTGTGGCCTAGCCCAGTTATCTGCACAATTTCAGTCACTGGGTGCTTTGCCTTGTAAAGAACAACCATTTGGCCAGTAGCACATCAGTAGCACAAAAATTTGCCGTAAAAAATGGACCACACATTATCGCTCCCCTTGGTCTGTTGAGGGATGCCTCAGGCAAGTGTGGAGGGCAGGAGAGTTAGCCAATCAGAGTTGAGCATTATTAGAGAGGTGTTAGATACTGCCATAAGCCATTTTGCACTAAGAGTACTCTGGGTGTATTCAGATGTGAATTGTTCAATTTCTGCCAAAAGTTTCATCACAACTGCATTTGAATATTCTTTCCACCCCTGCTGTGTGGTGTGGGGGTTTGCCCTTACTGCCAATTCCCACATAAGGGAAATTGCAGCCTTAGTCAGTGAAATTATCTTTGTTTATATTTTAGCTCTGTATTTCAGTAAGGGGGGGCAAGTCTTTTGATTTAGAAGTCTTTTAAGTATAACCCTTTCATTACAATTTTTTTGTTTAGCATGAATTAGTGTATAATGTACATAATTTGTTTATTTTATTAATTTGTATAATTTTTTCAGGGACACTTTTATTTATGCAGCATCAGTAGAAACAACAGGCTTGGAGCCAGTTATCAAAATTCTTTCAGAAGTGACTCTACGACCAGTTCTCACTGAAGAGGAAGTGAGTAGGATTTTCCATAAGTGTGCCAATGAAAAAACAAAATATTCTTAAGATACCTAGAAGAAAAGTGTCAGAAAAATATAAATTTAAAGAGATATGCAGATGTTTTGAATGAGTAATGGGCTAATCTGCTGGTTCTTGTTGATTACCTGGTTGTGGGTCTCCTGTATGAGATGTTTGGGGTGATGGATTAATTTATCTACATCTGTGGCTGTGCTGCATTTGTTTTCTTATGCATACATGCATACATACATACACACACACACCAATAGCTTTTTCCCCCTTACAAGGGAGGTAGCCAAAAAAACAAAGGCATAAAATCCACTCCCACCCATTCCATCCCCTCATGCTCCACTCCCAATCACCCCTCCCTCCCTCTTATCTTGGCTACTCCTGGATTACTGGTCATCCCTGCATCTTGCCCACTGCCCTGGGCCAGAGGCAATGTAGCAAGACACAGCACATACACAGCAAAGCCGCTTCATTTAATCGGCAACCCCTCCCCCCCCTTTTTATGTAGTAAAAAAAGTACTAGTCTTGATGTTCTATTAACAGATACTAGATGCCAAGATGGCTGTTACGTATGACTTAGAAGATCTTCAGTTACGGCCAGAGAAAGATGCTATTCTAATGGAGATGATTCATGCTGTAAGTATTGTGCATTTTGTACAAAATTTTCAATCTTGTATTTATATCATACCCATAACTTGAACTGATAATTGTTGTATTTCACTTTGCTGGAAAAAGTTTTTGAATTGGAGTGAAGCAGTAGAAAATCAGTTTGATGGGAAATGTTTTGGTATACAATGTATATACAAATGTTGAAGTATGGAAGACAAATGAGTGGAAGGGTGGTGAGTTAAACACAGAGAACAGTTGGAGTTTTATTCACCGACGTTTCGTCCTTACCAGGACATTCTCAAAGTACTTTGAGAATGTCCTGGTAAGGATGAAATGTCAGAGAATAAAACTCCAGCTGTTCTCTGTGTTTAACTCACCGCCCTTCCATACATACATATACCAAAGGCTTTTTCCCCCTTACAAAGGAGGTAGCCAAAAAACAAAGACTCTACCTCTCTTGTAAGGGGGAAAAAGCCTTTAGTATATATGTATGTATATTGTATACCAAAACATTTCCCATGAAACTGATTTTCTACTACAATATAATAAGGTTTTACTGAATAGACTACCTCAATATCTCCTTTGGCAGTCAGCGTATCGTGATAACACACTTGGGCTTCCAAAAATCTGCCCTCCCGAAAATGTCATGAAGATAGATCGGCATACTCTCTTTAGTTACTTGAGGAAGCACCACATTCCAAAACGAATGGTCCTAGCAGGAGTCGGAGTCAGTCATGACAAACTAGTTCAACTTGCTGACAGGTAAGATGTTTGCGCTGTCATTATACATGATGCATGTAGAATACCAGTAGTTTTGTTGTAAGTTTTATGATGGCTGAGTTGGAAGCTTGCTGGCTGAGCTGGCTAGGGCGTCATCGCTTGCGGTGAAGGTTGAGGGGATGGCGGTTCGAATCCTGCCACTGGAGAAGTTGAACCAAGGGTATGGTTCATTAAATTCCTTGCTACTAAGTCCTCTGTATGGGGCACTGTCCTATCCCTCCGAGAGGGGGGAGTTTGTAACATTAAACAGTATTAATCAATGATAGCTCAGAATAAGTGATGAAAGACAAGCAGAAAAGGGTGTGGGAAGTAAAAGTGGATGAAGTGAATTTAAGAGGAAGACCAAAATTGAATGGGGTGAAAGGAGCATTAGATGTAAGAGGAATGTCTGTTGAGCAAGTGAGTGAGTACTCAAATGATAGGAATGAACAGAGAATGGTTGAAAATAGTCGAAGAGATGTTGTGGCCGGAAGGGAGGTTCTAGTGTGTGTAGTAGGTGTGTGTTTCAACTTAACTATGAGTCATTGATGTGTATGTATGGATTTGCATATTATATATGATGAATTAATTTTCACTCTTAAAAGATTTTCCACTTACCCCTCAGATATTTTGTTGAAAAACCAGCAATATGGCAGGATGATCCTTCTTTAGGAAGTGGCAGAGGCATCGAAGTCGATTGTTCTGTCGCCCAGTATACAGGTGGAATTGTACAGGTAAGGATTTACTTAATTTCCTCAAATGACTTTGATCAAAATCTTGGATGTATGAAATAGTTCAATTCCAGTTTCCATAAGATTGTGATATTCATCAAGAATGGATTGGGATTGTGAGTAAACACAAACGAGAGGTTTCATCCCACTGAGACGGATTGATGTGTTCCTCAGAAATGCTTTCTTTGATTTATAAAAGATTTGAATTATTGAAAGATATACTCCGAAATATTTTAAACTATTCACAAGTACCCATTACCATCCTTTATTAATATGTTCACTCTTTTACTCGCCACAAAGGAGGAAGCTGATCTCTCAGATGTTTCCATCGGTCCCAATCCCCTTCCTGAACTTGCCCACTTGGTAATTGGGCTTGAATCCGTGGGACATCAGCATAAGGACTTTGTCACGTGTTGTGTTCTCAACATGATGATGGGAGGTGGTGGTAGCTTTAGTGCAGGAGGGCCTGGAAAGGGCATGTACACACGACTCTATACAAATGTTTTGAACAGGTAAGGTTTTTTCAGCTTGTTTATTACAGTATAGATTCATCTGGTTACTTGGATGGGTAAATGAGTTTTGCTAACGATGTGTGTGTGTGTGTGTGTGTTTTGTCTGCCACCCCCGTTATGAGGGGGAGAATACATTAAAATTTTGTAAAATGGATGACAGAGAAAATTGTCTCCTTGCCACCCATTAACAAGAATTCATGAGCACAGTTCTTCTCCGTCATGTGAAGCCCCAGGCACTATCTCCAGATTGGGCCTAAGATCTCTCTATCAACTTCATCTATATATTTCCTCTACCTTTTCACATAAGAAGAGCTGACAAATAAATCACTTCCCTCCTACTACTTCAGTAAGCCAATGACATATAAATAATCCCTTACTACCACAACACAGGTGGAAGTCCAAAGCTTCCTCTTGGATTAATCAATGGGAGGACCTGAGGATTGAATAATAAAAAGATGATGAATGGATGAAGTAAATACACATACCAAAGGCTTTTCCCCCCTCATAAGAAAGGTAGCCAAAAAGACAAAGGCATAGAAACCACTCTCACCCATTACATCCCCTACATACTCCACTCCCCTCCACCCTCTTCCCTTCCTCTTATCTTGGCAACTCCTGGATGAAGTGCTTCATAATTTATTTTTGAATGGACAAGGACGTGGTTGCCATACTGTGAAGCAGCGGAAGGTAAACCAACTCGGGGTATTGGGCCTCTCCCGTTGAAGAGCTGTGCCTCACTACATTGCTTTTGACCCAAGCAGTGTTGCTGGAGACGGTAGGACTCTTTGTCCGATGTGGTGATCAATGGGTTTGGAGTGAGTGCATGCTTTGCCTTGGCCCTCCCCCTCATAAGGGAGAGAAGACATTTTGATGTGTATGTATATATGATGTGGGTGTGTAGACTTGTCCATTCATCCAAAAGAGGGGGAAAGGGTCTTTTCTGCATACCAGTGTATATATCATTTATTAATAATTATTTTTTAGTTTAGGGATGGAATGGGTGGGAATGGTTTTTACGACTTTTTCTTTTTTGGCTACCTCCCTTGCTTGTAAGGGGGAAAAAGCCTTTGGTATATATATGTATTTTTTAGTTGCTGAAACAAAGTTTAAGACCTAGTGTTCATCTAGAGGAAGTATACAGTACAATTTTTTATTATTCTGCAGGTACCATTGGATGCACAACGCCACAGCCTACAATCATGCCTACAGTGACAGCGGTCTCTTCTGTATTCATGCCTCAGGACATCCAACACACCTTACTGATCTCACCCAAGTGCTTACCAGAGAGTTTGTAGCCATGGCTGGTGTTGTGGGAAAACAGGAGCTTGAGGTACTTTCTTTTAGTATTCCAGCTTATGCAATTGAAACTAGTCCAGGGCCCCGACAAGGGGAGGGGCAGGGGGGGGGGCAATGCCCCGGGGTGGCACTTTTGGTGAAAAGAAGGTAAAGCAAATTCCCCCTAATGTACTTTTAATGCATGATTTATTTATCATGAGTTGTGTGTATAAACGTTGTTTTGTGGATGAATGTTACATGTGAATCGTGCTAGTGACCATCAGATGTGGAAGGTGGTGGTGTGTGTGTGTGTGTTGGGGGGGGTGGGGCATTTACCCATGTCAGGGCCCTGAACTAGTCACCTTGTTTTCTTTCCTCCAGTGTTGTTGTTGTTGTTGTCGTTCCCTAGACTGTCTGTCCGAGCAGTCCCGTCTCCCCAAGGAAGGCCACAGCCGAAACTGGGTTTTCCCACAAATCCTTTATAGAGTGTATGTTGTGTTGTTTGCGTGCATGATTGTGTATAATGCAGTCTTCCATTATGTGTTGTATGGTATGGGGTGAAGTGTTACATCCTGGGCAGCTGTTCACAACACGGTCGTCCAGCCTCTTCTGGTAGCTTAGAAGTGCTGGGTGGTGACCGCATCGCAGTCTGGCCAAGTGGACTCTGTCCTTACGTGGGAGAGAGGATTCAGAAGGGTGGATATCAGGGGGTCTGGCATGCAGCAGTGTGTTGTCTTTCAGTGTGTTAATGGAGCGGTGAGTGATATGATTATGAATATGTTTCCGGAGGCTGGTATTTGGTGGTTGTGGAGGAAGAGAAGAGAGTATCTGTGTGTAATAAAGGTCTTTGGGTGTAGTTTTAATGTTTCTTGGTGTGTGTGGGTGTTCTGCTATGTAGTGTAGCGGGTGTGATGTGTTTGTGGTGGCTGCAGCAAGTGTTTGTGTGCCTCTCATGTCGAGGTGGTCCTTGACTTTGAGGACTTTTGTTTCATGGTGTAAATGGTCTGTAGGTGATGTATTTGTGCAGCCTGTAATTGTTTTTAGGGCTTTGTTTTGTATGATTTGAAGGGTGTTGTGGTGTGTCTCACTGAGATTAGGAGCCCATGCAGGACTCGCATAATTCATCACTGAGCGTATGCATTGTTTGTATATTGTTATATTAGTTTCTTTGTTTTGTCCAAATGTTGTTCCAGTGATTGACTTAAGTGCGTTAAGTCTAGGTGTGCATTTGTTTTTTATGTTTGTGAGGTGTTGTTTGAAAGACATGGATGTATCGTATGTTACACCAAGAATTTTCGGTGTGTTTGTGTGTGGTATTAGAGTGTTGTTGATGTAGAGATGAGGTATGTATTTGTGTTCTTTTGTCCAGTTTGTGAGAAGTGTTGCTGTAGATTTGGTTGGAGCTATTTTGAGTCTGTTTGTGATGAACCATGTGTTGAGTGTGTCAAGGTAAGGCTGGATTATTTCTGCAGCTTTGTCTGTGTTACGATGTATGCATGTGATTGTTATGTCGTCTGCGTAGGAAGAGATTTGTATTTCTGAGGTGTCTGGCGTGGGTAAGTCATGCATGTATAGATTAAATAATGTGGGGGATAGAACTGAGCCCTGTGGTACTCCGTTCTTAATGTTTCTGATGTGCGATGATTGGCCATTATATGACACATGAGCATTCCTGCCTGCCAGATAATTGGCCAGCCATCTTTTGGTGTTATTGTGCATGTCTGTGTTATATATTTTATTTGTTAGGTTGTGGCGGGGGATAGCATCAAAAGCTTTACTAATGTCCAATGTTATAAGAAGTGTTCTGTGGTGGGGCCTATCTGAATTGATGCCATCTAAAATTCTTTGTGTGAGGTTTGTCAGAAGAGTGTTTGTGGAGTGTAGTGGCCTAAAACCGTGTTGTGAGTCAGCAAGGGGAATATATGGTGTGACAGCCCCAGTGTTTTCAGAAAGTCCAGAGGTGGTGGTGAGGTGGGAAGAGTCTTTGCCTTTGTACGAGAGATTTGAGAAATAATGGGTATTTCATACATAGATGCTGGCAGTTGGACAGTGAAGACAACTCTAAAACACCTGAGTGGAATAATAGGAAGGAAAAGCAATACAAGGATCCTGCCAAACAGTTTAGTGGACATTAGTTAAGACTGAAATAGGCAATTAGCATCTCGGTGTTGGAGTGATTATTAAAATTAGCTAATGGACAAAAAATACAACAAAATAGAGTTAATGATGTAGAAATAGGAGATAGTACAAGAAAAAAAGAATATATAGAATTAACAAGATAACAAAAGGTAAGTGAGAAACTTGTTAAAAATATGGCAACAAAGGAAGAGTCCAAATTGGTTGCTGATGTAGAACTGCAAGACTAAGTTTGGGAAATTGCTCTATTAGAATAAGGAAATGTTGGACAAGGAAAGACCATAAAAACTATGAATGAAGTACTATAAAAGGTAATGGAAGAGATGAAGAAGACAAATATATATAGGTGCTCTTTTCTTGATCGCTGGAATTTTGTTGTAGAGCCAAGAGTGGTTGAAGGTATTAGTGAAGGCCTTCATTGCATTTGTGCGAGATCTTGCTAGGTTGTATGTGTAGGAATTTTTCACACCTATGAGAGTTTGTAGTGCCAGTTGGTGAAAGTCTGCTAGGATCTATCTTTTTTATTGAAACATGCGTAGCATGCATTACTGTATGTCTGAGTTTCAAAAATGTTTGATTTCTAGGGCAAAATTTTCCTGAAATTTTTTTCAGATTCCAGGTTTTAACCCCTGGAATGTTCAAGTTCCATAGTATTTCTATTTCGACATTAAAAGTTGAAAAAAGACCTATATTTTAATTAAGATTTATTAGTAATTTCAAGGTAAAATTTCAGCGTGCCAAGGTCCAGCTGCAGTCGATGCTTCTCATGAACCTTGAAAGTCGACCAGTTATTTTTGAAGATATTGGTAGGCAAGTTTTGGCAACAGGGAAAAGATTACAACCTCAGCATTTCATGGACCTGATCAGTAAGTAAACTGGTTGAGAATAATGTATATTGTTAACTGGTTTGAGCAATTTGTGTGAAATTACAATAGGCCTTATAAAATGAAAAGGGCCTATGATATGTCTATAGTAGTTATTCAAGGTGTACCCCTCTCATGAAAGCTTGTCACTTGACATCATTACTGGTGTATGTACATTCATGTATAGAATACATTCATTGTAAGAACACTGCACTATGTACTGGTTATAGTTATCTTAAATTGGATTATTTTGTCCCTAGGTGAAGTAACTGCTGAAGATGTCACCAGAGTTTCGAGTCAAATGCTTCGAAGTAAACCATCGATTGCGGCACTTGGAACCCTTTCCCGCCTTCCTAAACAAGCTGACATCGAAGGTGCACTCCTTCATCGCGAAGGACGACTCCCGACTCTCAGAGGACGATTTTCTCTATTTCGATAGATACGAAAAAAGAATAGCTTTGTAATGTAGTTAACATTTTTATAATTATTTTGTTTATTAATATAATTTTTTACCCGTTAATTGCATTTTTCAATATTAGAAAAGGACAGTAAACTTGTATTGGCAAGCCTTAATTCCAAGAAATTATGAACGCCCTGAAATATATCCGTTTACAAGAGTAACACGATACCTCAGAAATAGGAGCAAACAAATGGTACTGTGACATGACACTTTCGAATGTACAGAAACAAGTAAAAGAGGATGTGCACATTTCTCATCTTGAATCATTTCATTATTCACGTTCACAAGAAGTTCTTCATTTCTCATCACTTCATTATCACATCTCGCTTCTTGTTAGTCAAAGTTCACGTGCTTTTGGATATGGAGAATCTAGCCCAGTGGGAATAGGAAGTGGTATTGTTAATTTGTTGAAACCTGTAATTGGGATGTTTTTTATTTGTCTTTCAGGGGGCTGTATTTTTTCTGTATCTGATTCATGTACAAAATGTAAATACGTGTTCTGAAATGTTTGAAGTTTAATAATAAAGATTGCATTGCACTGACAGTGTGTTAGTGTCCATCCTTAAATCGAAATAAACGTGTGAGAACTGAGCCTTTATTAGTACGACATTTCGGGATGGGAGAGGACAGAAGATAAGGGTGAATGGAGAATGGTGTATGGATGATGCTGTGATGTATGAGGGGGAGTGGACAATAAAATTGTTGTTTATCTGATTCCATGCTCAGGATGTGAAAAATCATACATTGGAGAAACATCATGCAACCTTAAAAACTCTGGATCAGAGAACTCCAATACAATATCTGGCATGATATCACCAAAGTGTATATTGCAGACAGGAACAGTAGCAACCACCTGATGGACTGGGAGAAGGCAGAACTTCTGGTACATGAGCCTGACAAGATCCATAGAAAATGTTTGGAAGCACCCATCATACAAGGAACCAGCACAATTGAACAAAATAGGGGAATGTTAAATATCTAACCCCACCTAATTCCTTTAATACCCATTGCCAACAAAATTTTAAGCTATTCCTAGTTGGCCTCCAAAATCCCCCTATTCCTCTCAAGGTCGTTGTCCACCAGTAGACAATTGCTCACCCTTCTTATTTTCTTCCTTTTGCTCCTCTGATGGGAGCTAATGTCCTTCACCCAGCCAATTGTTCCATCTTATCCTTAACCTTTCCTGCTCCCAGACATTTGGTCCATCTCCTTAACCTTCCCTAATATTCAGTGACCACCCCCTGATACTCCCTACCTACCTCCCTACCCCTATACTCTGTTCTCCCTGTTCCTCTTATTTAATCTCAGTCATGTGTATATTACTACTATGTACTTGAAAAAACTGTAACAAGTGAAACGTCGTACAAATAAAAGCTCTGTCTTCACGTGGTGTTTATTTCGGTAGGCCCGCTGGCAACCGCCACTTTCATACACATCCTTAGATTGGTCTGGATCTAATGAAGGCAACTATTTGGTTAATAATTAGGATGAATAAATGTTTATCCGTTTCATGAATATGAAGCTCGCTGGCTGAGCGGGTTAGGGCATCGTTACTTGCGGCGAAGGTCGAGGTGAGGGCGGTTCGAATCCTGCCACTAGCGAAGTTGAACCAAGGGCATGGTTCATTAAATTCCACGCTACAAAGCCCTTTGTGAAGGGCACCATCCTCGCCTCCTGATAGGGGGGAGTGTGTGATGTTAAACCATATCATATCATCATCATCAATCATCATGAATCTAACCTAGTACCATAAATTTAAGGCACTTGTCATATCTATGGTTAATGATTATATGTCTGTCAGGTGGTGATTATAATTTATTTTATATTATTTGTTTTTGTTTTGTTATCATTTGTCTGTCTGTGATTTTCATTTATTATTAGTTATATGTCAATTTATTATTATTTACTATTTACCTGTTTGTTTATTATTTAACTATACCTATGCATTTATTTATGTATTTTATTTGTTATTTACATTATTACAGTTTTTATTGATCAATTTATTATTATTATGATTTCTATGGGGGGACGGAGAGGGGGGGTCACCGATTTAATGAAGCGGCCTTGCTGTGGATGTGCTGCGTCTTGCGACTGCTTCTGACCCAGGGCAGTGGACAGGGTGCAGGGATGACCCGTCATCTAGGAGGTGCTAAGATGGGAGGGAGGGTGGAGGGGTGTGGAGTGTTTTCGGGGATGGAATGGGTGGGAATGATTTTATGCCTTGTCCTTTTTGGCTACCTCCCTGGTAAGGGGGAAAAAGCCTTGGTATATGTATGTATGTATGTATGAATGTTTTTTCGCATCCGACCTTGATATGGACCAAAAGGTCTCCTGTCGGCATGCTCCGCCTTTGTAATCCTTTGTAATCCTTTGATTATGTTTCACAGATGTGTTGGAACTAACTCTCAAGCCTGATGAATGCATGACTGACTAAATTGAAGTTAGCAACTTTGGAACAAAAAAGGGAGAGAGGAGACTTGCTGACCATCTATAGAATTATGAAAGGCAAAGAAATACTTGATAGAGAGAACTTATTAAATTGGGACAAGAGGACATGGAAAGAAATTCAAAAAGGATAGTTACAGAGGTGATCTGAAGAAAAAGTTTTCCTTACAGAGTGGTGGACACTTGGAACAAGCTGGACAAAATAATAGTGTGTGCAAAAACCATACATGAATTTAAGGACAAACTAGACACTGCAAGATACAAAGGCGGAACACCACAAACATAGCTCCCTTTCCCATAAGATACAACTAGGTAAATACACATGCACACAAGATCCACAGTCTTATTACATGTTCATTGAAAGAAGGCATTGTGCCACTGGATTGGAAAAGGACAAATGTGGTGCCAATTCACAAAGGGGAGGGGGAATAAGGAAACATCATTAACCTCTTAAATATGAGTCAAATTTTCATGGGTGGCAACAGCTGCTTGATGTATGATAATTTGATGATGAATCACAATACTTGTAATATAAAGTTGCAGCTGTTTTACTCAATCTCTCTCACTCAGTATTAATAATCACAGAAAAAATGATCAAGCCAGTTTACAGAATATGGTTGTCCCTCAGCTACAACTACAAAATAAATATAATCAAGAAATAGACACAGGCCTCATCATATGCCCACTTGTGCCTCATGACGCCTATGTAGTTATCATCATATGAAAGAGGTTAAATTATAGGCCAATATCACTAACCAGCACAATAGTGAAATTATGTGAAAGGATTGTGAAAGATTGATGGACCAAATATGTTGAAAAGATGAACGATCTGACAGGCAGTCAGTTTGGCTTCAGATGTGGAAGGTCATGTGTGTAGAACCTTTTAAGCTTTTACTTGAGAGTGATTGATGTACTACAAGAGAGGGGTGGGTGGACTGCATGTACCTGGACTTAGAGAAAGCATTTGATAAAATAACTCACAGTCGACTTATGTGGAAACTAGAGCATGTTGGAGAACAGAGGTAAAATATTAGAATGGATTAAAGACTTTTTGAAGGAAAGAAACAAGAGGACAAGATGTCAATCTGGAGAGTAGTAATGGGTGGAGTTCCACAAGGTTCAGTGCTTGTCCCAATAATGTTTCTTGTCCATGTTGATGACATGGTGGAAGGAACAACAAGCTATGCCAACATGTTTGCAGATGGTGCAAAAATAATGAGAAGAATGAAGAATGAGGAGGATGGTATAATATTGCAAAAAGATCTAGATACTATTTTTGCATGGAGCCAAGAATGGGAAATGGTGTTCAATACAAAAAAGCAAAGTGGAGGGTGGAGGGGTGTGGTGTGTATTCAGGGATGGAATGGGTGGGAATGATTTTATGCCTTTTCCTTTTTGGCTACCTCCCTTGTAAGGGGGAAAAAGCCTTGGTATATGACGCAGCCCGAAGGGATTTCTCCCCGTCCACTCCTTTATATGGGGGGACGGAGAGGGGGGGGGTCGCCGATTTAATGAAGCGGCCTTTCTGTGGATGTGCTGTGTCCTGTGACACTGCTTCTGACCCAGGGCAGTGGACAAGGTGCAGGGATGACCCGTCATGTAGGAGGTGCTATAGTCAGCGCAAGGAGAATTGGCCGATAAGGCGTGGCTAGGAGATTTCCCGGTGTTGCCACATATGGGCATCCATGGCGAGAACGTGCGTGTGGATGCAATGTTTTCTGAATGCAGTGTGAGGGGGGCGGGGCCAGAGATTAGATGTAGTGGCAACGTCGCTCTCGCATGCACATATGCCATCTCGACACTTAAAGAAACGAAACCTTTGTATAGAAAACATTGCTTTGATTTTTATCTCAGTGGTGGTGTGTGACATAAAATTATAATATAATCATATGAGGCAACATTATAAAATTATAAAATAAATTATATAATAAAATAAAACTATAAAATAATTATATGTGGCACCACAGGGGAACTCCCAGTGGTCCGCCCTAATGGCCAGATCTCAGTGCATAGGGTATAAGATGGGAGGGAGGGTGGAGGGGTGTGGAGTGTTTTCGGGGATGGAATGGGTGGGAATGATTTTATGCCTTGTCCTTTTTGGCTACCTCCCTTGTAAGGGGGAAAAGCCTTGGTATATGTATGTATGTATGTATATGTATGTATGTAAACTATTCCTTGGGAAGCGAACACATTACAAAAGCAAAAGAGGATAAGGACTTGGGAGTGTTGATAAAAGACAACCTGTCACCTGACAGACATATAAGCAGGGACTGTTGGGGAGATCTATGGACCACTGCAGAAGACTAAAGTGGCGTTCCATTATATGGGTGAAAAGATGATGAAAAAACCTATTGAAACTCTGATACGTCCAAACTGGAATTTGTGTCAGTAGTATCGTTCCCCTTGCAAGAATTGCAAGGGGGTGCCGGGAGTGGATGCCGGACGGAAGGCGGCCACGAGGAAGACCGAGAAAGAGATGGAAAGAAAATGTTAAAGAAGCCCTCAGTAGACGTGACTTGCCCAATATCGAAACTCTGAGGGAGGGAGGGGCCTTCAATGATAGAGCCAGATGGAAAAACATGCTGGGACCACTGACAGGAATATCGCCTACTACTGGGAGCTGAAGTAAGAAGTAGTATCGTTCCCCACACAGAGTGAAGGATATAAGCAAGACTAAGAGAATACAAAGGGTAGCAACCAAACTGGTTCCCAGCCTGACAGATAAACCCCAAATGAGGAAAGACTAAAAGTAGTCTTTGTGAATGTAGGGTCATTCCTGTCTCCTGCATACTGCTTTAGTATTTGTTTCAGATTCTGGATTCACATGCATGTAGTGTTTTGGTGATCCACACCAACTTTCATCTCTGCCATTTTGTGAGCACATGTTGCATTTGTTCACTCGAAATGGAGTAAACTGGAGTTGCCCAAACCATACCAAATCACCACCCCAGGTTACACGAAAATTGCAAAAACAGAATTTGATGTATTTGTGTCATCTCGACCCCAATCAGGAACCAAACTAGGGACTCAGTTTGGATTGAAGATACAATACAAAGATGTGATTGTATGGAAATAATGTCATAAGGGGAAGAAGAGAGAGGGTGAAGGAGGGAGGGAGTGAAGGAAAGAGCAGAGAGCGAGAGGGGGCTTGTATTATTCATAGGAAAATTGTAATGGATAGCTAAGGAACTTGGCATGACAGATATCCGCACGATCCTCTTCCTATTTCTTACCTTTATATAGGTATGGATTTTTTTTTACATGATTTATCTGAAGTGTGCTAAAGGAATATTTGGTTGTATTCACCAATCATTCATGAAATTTTTTAGAAGAAAGTGACAATTAGTTCCATGATTTCTATATTGTTATAAGTTAACCCATAAATCCTCAAAGCTTTGAAAGATCCATATTATGAACTTTAAGAGTTTTTTTTTTTTTGTCAAGACTATATTGTCCCAATCTTTATTTATTTTTTACAACTTTATTCTGGATAACACTAGGCGAATCTATTCAGCATAGGGAATCCATAATGAAAAGGTTTAAGGAAAAACACCAATCAATTTATTCTTCTATTTCTGGTTCAATAAATTACTTGATTGAGCTGCTAGCACCTGATATGCATACCATCTCTAAATTGATATGTTAATCATTGATGAATCAGGCGTATGCTGGACGAGGGGTGGTGTATGAAGCACGAGGGGTCGTGTAGGTGGGTTCGGGGTAGCGGGCCTCTCCCTCGTAGTTGACCTGAGCCACGAAGCCAGAGTCTCCGTTGACGGTGTAGTCGACCCTTCTGAGGCGACCGTCGGGCTGGAGGACGTAGTAGGCTCCCTGAGTGTCGTAACCGTCACGGGACTCCTGATGACCGAAGTCGTTACCGGAATACTCGTCCTTCACCTCCCAGTTGAAATCGTACTGAGCTGGGCCCTGCAAGAAGTCAGATTGAAAGGCTGTAACGTGATTATATTTAGACCCTCAATTGATTGTCTTAAATACTCCACATGCTACTCTGGAAGAAGAGAGCTCTGCTTACCGAAGGAGCAGGTGCAGCTTGTCCGTAGACGGGAGCTGGAGGGTTGTAGGAAGGAATGCTATCGCAAGTGACCGCAACAGCCAGAGCGGCGAGAAGGACGACCTGGTTGAGATGAAAGTAACATTAGTTTGAGAAATAAATATCATAATCAACACATATTGATTTTAGCATTCACAGTGACAGTTAGTATCAACAATGCTTATGACAACAAAATCTTCAACTTGCAGTACAGGAGACGCACTTTGAGAGCCATGTTGATGAAGAGGGAGGAACTGTTGCAGATCAACGCTCGCGTGGACTTTTATACGCGTGAAACCAACCTTGCAGCTGACGTAAACATTGGGCGTGTCTCTTACTCTTTCCCCCAAACCGGCCTTGCGGGCTTCGGCAAGCGAACTCATTACAAACGTGAACGATCCCTTGTGAATTTTAATGACCTTGCTTGTTGAGCCCCCTGAGGCCATGTCAAGAGTGACCCGTTTGGAAGAACAGAAGACCCGCTCACTACGTCACCAATAAGGTTGGTGACACGCGTATATAAGCCCGCACGAACCTCAGTCTGTACCAATTCCTCTTACATCGTTAACATGGCTATTAAGGTGTGTCCAGAGTCTTCTGCTACAAGTAGAGGAATTTATATTATAAGCATTATTGTCGTCGACCTATTTTTGTGTTACTATAACTAAAAGAGTTGATTATGATGATTAGCTCTTGGACTAATAATGATCGCTTTTCAATCAGGTCGTACTTCTCGCCGCTCTGGCTGTTGTGGCCACATGCGATAGCGTTCCCTCCTACAACCCTCCAGCTCCCGTCTACGGACAAGCTGCACCTACTCCTTCGGTGAGCAGATCTCTCTTCTTCCAGAGTACCATGTGGAGTATTTAAGATAATCAATTGAGGGTCTAAATATAATCACGTTACAGCCTTTGAATTTAATTTCTTGCAGGGCCCAGCTCAGTACGACTTCAACTGGGAGGTGAAGGACGAGTACTCCGGTAACGACTTCGGTCAACAGGAGTCCCGCGACGGTTACGACACCCAGGGAGCCTACTATGTCCTCCAACCCGACGGTCGCCTCAGGAGGGTCGACTACACCGTCAACGGAGACTCTGGCTTCGTGGCTCAGGTGAACTACGAGGGAGAGGCCCGCTACCCCGAACCCACCTACACGACCCCTCGTGCTTCATACACCACCCCTCGTCCAGCATACGCCTAAATTATCGCTGTTTAGCATATCCAACTTGAGACGATGTGTAATACTGTAGGTGTATGCAGAGCAATGTGTTAACTTATTGAGTCAAAAATAAAAGTAAAGGACGACAACCTTTGTTTTGATTAGGTTTTTATAAAAGAAAATACGGTATTCACTGATAATGACAGCCTCAAATATGAATTATATATATATATATATATATATATATATATATATATACATATATATATATATATATATATATATATATATATATATATATATAGTAACCCATTCAATCATCGTGGAAGACATAGCCGAAATACTTCAAAAGACATATTAGAAAGAATATGAGAGGCCAGACCTCGGTCCCTGCGATCATATATAGTTCATTTCTATAAAAATTATGGATATGGATAACGAAACATCCTCTTCAATGACCAATATTTTTCCTTCATTATGAAAACTACAAATTGGTTCCAACTACCGTGTCGATACATCGATATTGTGCAGATATTTTGTAGTCATATCTGTGATTGTGTATACTAATGTGAATCACCTTAATCGTATTTAAAAATTTTAATTCATTGTCTCGTCCATATCCCATATCACTTAGTTTGTTTATAAGGGTTTATCCACCGTTGTGTTCCTCGTATCTTGTCATGTGGTTCATTTCTACGACATAATTGTAACAGTGGAGCAAAGTGATAATCGTCTTTCCTCATTGTAAGTCATTCGGACCTAAACTCATCCTAATTGTGGCGACAACCAATATCGTCCTCTCACCTCACTGGCATCTGCATGAATTGGGCAAATACCTGATTTCTTGACGGTCGACAAAGTCCAAGACGTCCCCAAAGCAGCAGACTGTCGCCACTGTCAATTGAGAGGAGGGACTGTCTATCATTTCTTTAGGTAACCATGACATTGGTCACTGACCCTTTGAAGCCTCCATATATTATATCAAAAAGAAAATCCCAGACCTTGCTGCTTCGGATTACGTCAGACTGTCATAAGATAGGATGTCGTTCTTGTGATTTATTTCTATGATATTTGTACCTTTACTCCCTCCTTCAATCTATTTGTTACCCACGTATATATTTTTCTTGTATTTGGTTCCCACTACTTTAGATGACAATTTCTTCTACAATTATTCTCTCTGAGGATTAAACCACTTTACTTCTCTTGTTTTTTTCATGGCTTCTTTTGCCTTCGCTATTGCTATTGAACATTTTCCTTTTAATGTACATAATGATAATACGCTTTTAGAAGAATATTCATTATTCTAATTTAGTGTATCTCAGCACAATTAACTAGTAGCTCCCTTCTATCATTTGTCTCATCTATTACAAACTTCCTGAAGCATGGATTATATTCTTTTCTTCTTTGGTATGAAAATCTCTGAATGTCAACTGCATTTGTTTTTTCTTGTGCTTTGATTTATATGATCATAGAAACAATAAATTTCGTCGTCTGAATTCTGTAAAGTTGATACACAAAACTGAATTGTATTTAGGATTTATCTTTTACATAATCTGATCAAAATTCTAGTTAGAATACCTGATAAAAAAGATTTTGCGCTGCCACCAATTTCTCGACTAATTAAGAATGTTGCTACACCTTATTTTTTATTTTTCTTTAATTCTGTATATTAACAAGTCGTGCCCGTCTTTCAGCTGCGAGTGTTTAGTAATTCCTTGATAATGACTAGTGATTTTGTCACTGAGGACAATATAGCAACGCAAAGGTGAAGTCATGGAGATAGCAAAACAGATTTGAAGAGGGAACAATTATAAGAATGATAATAAGATAAGATAATCATAAGAACAATAATAGGGAATAACGAAGAAACGATATAAATCAAAATTGATCAACATTCATTACTGAGCAGGCATTATTCTCAAGTCACTAAAGAATGTTGTGTAGCTCTCACATGTAGGGATATCATTAAAGCCCTAGAATATTAATTGCATAAAACCAATGTAGTCAACACTGTCATACGGGGATGCAGGTGTAATATACTTTTCTTCATCCCCATTGGACCTTGCTCAGTCTCACAATATCCCAGTTGAAATATGACAGTTCTTTCATCAAACTCTCCAGGTATATACACTATTCCAACTATGTTGACAGGATATGTATTAAAAATCCATCTGTCATAACGCTGTTTGAACGCATTTGCAGATTAGAACAATAAAAATAATGTATGTAATGAATGTTGAAGAGAATATAACACTAAATCCTTATCTGTAAAAATTAAGTCTATATGATTTCAGGATTGGAGTTCTGGCTTTCCATGTCCGGTCTCATTTTTATTTTAAATTATTTTGAATATATCCTGTATCCTGGGTACACGGCCCACTGCATATATACATCTAGAATTAACATGAATTATTCTTTTATCACATATTTTGTAAATTCATATTATGGGCAGTTATTACTAATTGGTTGGTTTTGGATAAGAACCTAATTGAAACAAAGGTTGTTGATCTCTCATGTTTTTATTTCTGGTTCAATAAATTACCTCACTGCTATGCTTACACATAATATTCATACATGTTTCAGACTGGATGATCAGTAATGACTTAGGCGTATGTAGGACGAGGGGTGGTGTATGAAGCACGAGGGGTCGTGTAGGTGGGTTCGGGGTAGCGGGCCTCTCCCTCGTAGTTGACCTGAGCCACGAAGCCAGAGTCTCCGTTGACGGTGTAGTCGACCCTTCTGAGGCGACCGTCGGGCTGGAGGACGTAGTAGGCTCCCTGAGTGTCGTAACCGTCTCGGGACTCCTGGTGTCCGAAGTCGTTACCGGAGTACTCGTCCTTCACCTCCCAGTTGAAGTCGTATTGAGCTGGGCCCTACAAGAAATCGAATTCAAAGATCATTATGCAAATACTGGGTAATTCCTCACTTGATCGATATGATAAATCGTCCACATTATGTTCTAGAGGAAGAGATATTTCCTTACCGAAGGAGCAGGTGCAGCTTGTCCGTAGACGGGAGCTGGAGGGTTGTAGGAGGGAACGCTGTCGCAAGTGGCCACGACGGCCAAAGCGGCGAGAAGGGCAACCTGGATGAGAAGGGATTAGTATTAGTCCAAGAATTGATTATCATAATGATCACTCTTTTATCATAACGACACAAACAGTGAAGATCAGCGTTGATAGTCTTTATGGTACTAAGTCTTGAACTCGGAGCAGAATATTCTTGACTCACTTTGAGAGCCATGTTGACAATAGAGGAAGAACTGATGCAGACCGACGCTCGTGCAGACTTATATACTCACGACCCCAACCTAGTTGGTGACGTCAGTGGTGGGTGGGTCTTCTGCCTTTCGAGCGGGTCACTCTTCGCACGGCCTTCAGGGTCTTAGCAAGCAAGGTCATCCAAGACATGAACAATATTAGAATAGAGGGCAAAAGTCAGTTTAGGCCTCCGAGGTCTATTACCCATTTATGTCCAAAAGTATAAATGCTTTAAATGTTTTTATTTGGCATCATATCTATGAACAAAAGAATATGTGTGAAATATCAATGATTTATTCACTTGGTCATTTCTGCAGAAGGCTTTAGATTGTATACAAATATGATGAGAATTACTTATGTAAAGGATCTATTTCGCAATCTTCATGCTATTTAATACAATATAAATTGAATCATTCCATGTGTGATCTTTCTGATCTTCACACATCTTGTGTTTCTTTCTCGACAGCAAAAATATAGGGTCTCTTGCAATCCAAACCAACACGAAGTATTGTCAAACCTATTTTCAGGTACTCTAAGAGAAGGCAGTTGTTTCTTTCCATAACTATACATCCTTCGAGTCTCAGCAGATTTAAAGAAACGTGACAGATTCTTTGCTGCATCGATAACACAGGCCAATAAAGCAGAATAGCGTGCCTTTTCTCTCAATCAGTCCTTGGATATATCATCATTCATCACTTTCATACCTTTCATAAATTGTTGTACTTTTTACAAGTGAAATCTTTATTGGAAATGATCTATTATTCTGGTGGTGAGGCATTTATACATTTTTATGACTCCTTAGTGTTTGTAATGATCTCACTTGCCAGGGGGCTCAAAAACCGTGTCAAGAGTGACCAGCTAGGAAGAGCATGAGACCCGCCCTGTATCTACGTCACCAACTAGGTTGGTGCCCGCGTATATAAGCCCACACGAGGGTCGGTCTACATCAGTTCCACCTCTATCATCGACATGGTTTTCAAGGTGTGTCTCCTCTACTGCAAACTGAGGACTTAATACCATAAACTTGATAAATTTTAACCTTTGCTATTTAAATGAATATAATTAAAGGGTGTAGATTATAATTACTACTTGGACTAATACTGATCAATTCTTAATTAGGTCGTCCTTCTCGCCGCTCTGGCTGTTGTGGCCACATGCGATAGCATTCCCTCCTACAACCCTCCAGCTCCTGTCTACGGACAAGCTGCACCTGCTCCTTCGGTAAGCAGGTCTCTCTTCTTCCAGAATAACAAGTCGACGCTTTATGGTTAGAATTAACAGAGGACCTAATTAGATTCACATGATAGCCTTTAAACTTAATTTCTTGTAGGGTCCAGCGCAGTACGACTTCAACTGGGAGGTGAAGGACGAGTACTCCGGTAACGACTTCGGTCACCAGGAGTCCCGAGACGGTTATGACACCCAGGGAGCCTACTACGTCCTCCAGCCCGACGGTCGCCTCAGGAGGGTCGACTACACCGTCAACGGAGACTCTGGCTTCGTGGCTCAGGTCAACTACGAGGGAGAGGCCCGCTACCCCGAACCCACCTACACGACCCCTCGTGCTTCGTACACGACCCCTCGTCCAGCATACGCCTAAGTTAGCACTTATTGGCGTGATCAGCATATCCGACTAAAGACCATTATGCCGATTAAATGTATGCATATCAGGGAGATAATTTATTAATGATGAAGTAATAAACGATAAGGCATTGACAACATTTATTAATCAACCCTCTTAGCAATATAAAACTATAGAATGTTCTTTCTGTTTATACGTAGTACAGGAAATTTAGCCATGATAAAAAGAGAAAAAATTAAATCCTTACAAAGATATCTATGAACAACTGTATGGGTGGACCAGATATCTTGACCTAAAATATTTAATGCGTAATTACTACGAATATGAACATAAACGGAAACACATTTTCTTGGACATTCAAGATAATTTCTTCCATTTGAAAATATACAAATTGGCTCCCACGATCGTAATGACTTGAATTCTGATTAAATAATTCACAATTATAGTGGTGATTATGTCTATTCTGATGAATCACATATATCTATAAATTTTTCATTTCATCATTCTTAAAAAATCTTTCCTTAAATAAGACTTTTTAAGAATACCACTGTAAAATGTCATGGTGGTCTTCTAAAAACAATTTCCTTATATAAATCTTTCCCTTCCTAGGATTTATAAAATATTTATATGAGGAAATATTTTTTCTTTTAAAGAATACCATTGATAGTTCTCAGGTCACCTTTCCTCACCCAATCACATGAGCTATGCAACCTCCTTATTTCTTCTTCTTTTCCTGTTGACGTTTCCCATTTTCATATGGGGTCGCCGTTCCTCGCTAGTCGTTTCCACCTGTTTCGGTCCATCACCTGGTCCTCCTCCTCCAGATGTTTCTCCTTAAGGTCCTCTCTCAGTCTGTCCTTCCAACGCAGCTTGGGTCTCCTCGCCTGCATCTCCCCTGTACCTCCATCCCCATCATTCTCCTTCCCAAATAAGGCAACCTCCTTATTTGTGCATATTAAAAAAAATCTAAGATATTCAGAAATACGGGAAAATGTCGACATTTTTGACTGAGAAATTCCGGGTGTCATTCTATCTCCAGGCAATAATGATATTTCAAAGGATCTTTAAATTTTGTTCCTGCGTAGGATTACCTGGGACTTTGACCCATATAACTGATAGTTTAAAATAGAAAAAAAATATTTGAAAGAGTAACCATTTATTGGTGTAGAAAATATCCAGTTGAAGGAAAATATATCTTGTTCCGTCCTTCCCAATGCACCTTTTACCCCATCCATCCATCTCATCCTTGGTCGCCCCCTCATGTTCACTCCTTCTACCTCTACCTTCCACATTTTTTTTACTAATCTTTCTTCGCTCATTCTTTCCATGTGTCCAAACCATCCCAGTTTTCTTCCATCAACCCTATCTCCCAATATATATATTCATAATTTTTATAATTCTTACATGCGTATCCGTATCTAAGTTGAGATATCCCACCAATTTTTATTTCACCCACGTTTTGTGAATTAATGTAAGAGGAACCTGTTATCAATTAGTACAGTAGATTTTCTCAGTAAGAATCTAATTAAAAAGAGTTTGTCAATTTCCTTTAATTTTATTTCTGGCTAAATAAATTAAGTCACTGCTATGCGTACACCTAATATTGTTATGTCTCGGATTAGACATACTAATCAATAAAGACTTAGGCGTATGCTGGACGAGGGGTGGTGTATGCAGGACGAGGGGTCGTGTATGAAGCACGAGGGGTCGTGTAGGTGGGTTCGGGGTATCGGGCCTCTCCCTCGTAGTTGACCTGAGCCACGAAGCCAGAGTCTCCGTTGACGGTGTAGTCGACCCTTCTGAGGCGACCGTCGGGCTGGAGGACGTAGTAGGCTCCCTGTGTGTCGTAACCGTCACGGGACTCCTGTTGACCGAAGTCGTTACCGGAGTACTCGTCCTTCACCTCCCAGTTGAAGTCGTACTGTGCTGGACCCTGCGAGAAATCAGATTGAAAGTAGGTAACGCAAATAAAGTCTTCATTTGACTATTATAAATCGTTTACTTCATGCTGTGGAAAAAGTGATATCTGCTCACCGAAGGAGCAGGTGCAGCTTGTCCATAGACGGGAGCTGGAGGGTTGTAGGAGGGAATGCTATCGCAAATGGCCACAACAGCCAGAGCAGCGAGAAGGACAACCTGGATGAGAAGTGATCTGTATTAGTCAAACAATTTATCATACCAAGCACCTTCCATTTCTAACGGCACAAATAGCTACGGTTAGCGTTGATAAGGTTCACGTTATCAAGTCCTGAACTTGTGGTAGAAGACACTAGACACACCTTAAGAGCCATGTTGACAATAGAGGAAGAACTGATGCAGATCGAGGCTCATGCAGGCTTATATACTCCCGACACCAACCTAGTTGGTGACGTCAGTGGTGGGTGGGTCTTCTGCCTTTCGAAGGGGTCACTCTCTGCACGACCTTCGGAGTTTCGTTTCAGCAAGGAAGGTCATCAAAGACATGAACACGATCAGAATAGTGGACGGAAACACTTTAGGCCTCCAAGTTCTATTACCCTTTCATACCCAAGATTATAAACGCTTAAGATGTTTTTCTTTGTCTTTGTTTCTTTGAACAACAGAATATGTATAAAACATTAACGATTCATGAATTTGGTTATTGCTGCAACGGCATTTAGATTGTATACAATTCCAATGAGCAATACTTGTGTAAGATATCCAATTACACACCTTATGTTTCCCTTATGAGAGCAAAGATATCGGGTTCCTTTAAAAAATCAAACCAATCCGAAATGCTGTCGAATCTATTCTCAGTACTTTAAGAGAAGACAAATTTTTCTTCCCACAATCACACATCCCTCGAATCTAAGAATATTTAAGGAAACGTCACAGATTCTTCAATGCCGCATCCGTCGATAACATTGGTCAATAAAATAGAATAGCGTGCCTTTTCTCTTATTCTGTCCTTATATATATTATCATTCATTACATTCTCACCTGTCATAACTTTTTGGCCTATTTTTTAAGTGACTTCCCTACTGAAGTTTAAATATTCTTTTGGTAGTGAGGCACCTATACTATTATTTGACTCCTTAGTGTTTGTAATGACCTTACTTGCCAGGGGGCTCAAAAACCGTGTCAAGAGTGACCAGCTCGGAAAAGCAGAAGCCCCGCCCAGTATCTACGTCACCAACTAGGTTGGTGTCACGCGTATATAAGCCCACACGAGTTTCGGTCTACATCACTTCCTCCTCCATCACTGACATGGCTCTCAAGGTGTGTCTAGTGTCTTCTACCGCAAGTTCAGGACTTAATACCATAAATACTATCAACACTAATCTTCAGAATTTGTGACGTTATAATAGATAGATGCTTATAATTTCTATGACTAATACTGATCCCTTTTCAACCAGGTCGTCCTTCTCGCCGCTCTGGCTGTTGTGGCCACATGCGATAGCATTCCCTCCTACAACCCTCCAACTCCCGTCTATGGACAAGCTGCACCTGCTCCTTCGGTAAGCAGATCTTTCTTCTTCCAGAGTACCGTATGGAATATCTATGATAATCAATTAAGGGTCTGAATATAATCACATTACAGTCTTTGAATTTTATTTCTTGCAGGGCCCAGCTCAGTACGACTTCAACTGGGAGGTGAAGGACGAGTACTCCGGTAACGACTTCGGTCACCAGGAGTCCCGTGACGGTTACGACACCCAGGGAGCCTACTACGTCCTCCAGCCCGACGGTCGCCTCAGAAGGGTCGACTACACCGTCAACGGAGACTCTGGCTTTGTGGCTCAGGTCAACTACGAGGGAGAGGCCCGATACCCCGAACCCACCTACACGACCCCTCGTGCTTCATACACGACCCCTCGTCCTGCATACGCCTAAGACAGCACTTATTGGCGTGATCAGCATATCCGACTAAAGACCATTATGTCGATTAAATGTATGCACATCGGGAAGATAATTTATTAATGATGAAGTAATAAATGAAAAGGCATCGAGAAACTTTTTTTTATTAACAAAACTTATTTACAAGATAAAGCTAAAAAGAAATGCTTTTCTGCGTATACAGTGTAACGGATGTATCCATGTTAAAAGATAAACATCCAAATGCCTATACACCCATATATATTAAAAGCGATATGGGTGGGCTATATATTTTGAATTAGAATCAATAATGCATTGAATAAGTTGCGACAAATCCTCTTCAACATCGAAGATAAGTTCTTCAAATTGAAAAGATGTAAATTGACTCCAACGATCGTAATGATACATGAATTCTGATTAAACGAATCGCAATTATTGTGGTGATTGTGTCCATACTGATGAATCGCATATATCTATCAATTCTTTATTTCATCATGCATAATTCTTAGGTTACCTTTCAGGCACAAACTCACATAAGATTGGTAGCTTTTTAATTTCTGCATATTAAAAAAACTCAAGACATTCAGACATACGGTAGAATGTCGCCATCGTCTGGTGAGAAAATTCAAAGTGTCATTCTTTCTCCAGGCAATAATTATATTAGCCACATGCTTCAAGAACTCTTTAAAGCTTGCTCCATATGCTTGAGAGTTTAGAATAATGAAATAGAACGAGTAACAATTTATTGGAGTGAAAAAATTCAGATGAAGAAGAAATTATATGATTCCGTGTGCGTTTCAACGAGAGGGGTGTTCCAGAGGTGAATAAAATTGGTTGATGCAGACAGGATAAGAAGAAAAGTGACAGCCAGTAAAAATGGAGCCAATCGATATAGCCCGTTTGCTACCATTAAGGATTACCCCAGAAAATTGGTCAAATCTCCCGCTAGCAGCCAGAATCAATGGCAAACTGCCGCCCGATAGAAAGCCAGTAATGTGGCAAATAAGTATTCACATAAAGATCTACGGCACAAATAAGCCTAATTTCAAAACACATAGGAAAATCGGCCCTTCTTGTGATTGTTTCTAGCAAATTCTGGAATGTTGAATGTTACCAAGTATCCTTTCTCTTATTGTCGGCATCATAGTCCTAATCATAGTGCCAACCAGCGTGATGTTCATCGTCGTTTACTCTTTTGTTAGAATCGTTGCGAACACAGAAACAAACACGCATATTCGTTTTAGTGTATGGAGAAGAAAATAGATAATCTTATATAAAAAAGAAATCTAGGTTTTGATGATCCATTTCATACTATTCCTGTTTCCCCTTTTCTTACTGTATATTTAAATCTGTCTGTCATTTTTTCTTCTTGACTCCTACTATAAGGACATTACAAGGTGAGGGAAAGATATAGCGGCTAGCTCATAAAATGCATTGAGTAAGGCTAAGAACACAAATAGAGAAGAGAAACAGAAGATGTTTTCGTACTGTACAAATGCAAAGTCCAATGGTACATCCACACTTTGCCTTCCCACCGGAACATCCAACTCGCGATATCCAGGGGCCAAATTTATGAAAAATCTTAATCCTAATTTATAAAAGATCCTAAACCCCAATGGCGGAGATTTGACATAAATCTCTATTATGTCGGCGACCTAAATGCTTACGTCTAGACATAAGCATTTAAGTCGCCGACATAGAGATTTAGGTCAGATCTCCGTCATTAGGGTTAGGGTCTGTCTTAAATTCGGCCCCTGGACTTTGATCCCCATCAGGCAGACTGGAGACAATCAAGAAGCTTGATGTAGCGACATCAAGTATGGATAAATCAAAGAATAAAATTCTAGTCTGTTATATAATTTTCATATAAGTTTTAGAATATTTTGACTACCTATTACTTGTACTATTCTCACATGTGTTACCATGTGCCTCCATAAGGCCAAGCAGAAGCGTCAGACAAGAAAGGCCAGGACATCCGACACAAAAAACATGGCTCCTGCCCACTTTTGCCCTACATGTGGGAGGGGCTTTCTCGCCCGGATAGGCCTGGCCAGCCACCTTCGGATGCATCCTTCCTTTAAAAAAAAAAAAAAACAAAAAAACAAATTAATATCATGGTCATCTTCGACTTCGAAGGGCGAACAACAACAAACAACAACATTGAGAATGCCCATGAATTTTTCTTTCACCTACGTCTTTTGAATTTATGTTTCAGTAAGCTGTTATGAATACATTATTTTTTCTCAGTAAGGAACTAATCAAAACAGAGGTTGTCTATCTCATTTAATTTTATTTCTTGATCAATAAATTATCTCGCTGCTATGCAGACACCAATTATTCTTAATAATTGTATTGGATTAGACATGCTGATGAATTATGACTTAAGCGTATACTGGACGAGGGGTCGTGTATGAAGCACGAGGGGTCGTGTAGGTGGGTTCGGGGTAGCGGGCCTCTCCCTCGTAGTTGACCTGAGCCACGAAGCCAGAGTCTCCGTTGACGGTGTAGTCGACCCTTCTGAGGCGACCGTCGGGCTGGAGGACGTAGTAGGCTCCCTGGGTGTCGTAACCGTCGCGGGACTCCTGCTGACCGAAGTCGTTACCGGAGTACTCGTCCTTCACCTCCCAGTTGAAGTCGTACTGTGCTGGGCCCTGCAAGAAATGAAATTTAAAGGCTATTATGTGAATCCAATTAGGTCCTCTGTTGATTTTAACCATAAAACGTCGACTTGTTATTCTGGAAGAAGAGAGACCTGCTTACCGAGGGAGCAGGTGCAGCTTGTCCATAGACGGGAACTGGAGGGTTGTAGGTAGGAATGCTATCGCAAGTGGCCACGACGGCCAGAGCGGCGAGAAGGACAACCTGGTTGAGAAGAGATCAATATTAGTCCAAGAAATGATGATCATAGTGAGCACCCTTTGATTATAAAGGAACATATAGCATTAACGTTGATGATGCTTTTGGTATTAAGTCCTGAACTTGCAACAGAATACTCTTCACGCACTTTGAGAGCCATGATGATGATGAAGGAGAAACTGATGCAGACCGACGCTCATGCATGCTTATATATGTGTTTCACCAACCTAGTTGGTGACGTAGATTGTGGGCGGGTCTTCTGATTTTTCGAACAGGTTACTCATGACATGACCTTCGATCCCCCTGGCAAGTAAGAAGATTATAAGTACTAAGGAGTCAAAAATGTTATATATTTCTCACCACCAGGAGAGTGAATATGGTCAAATAAAGAAGTCGCTTGTAAAAAAGTGTACAAAAATATGAAAGGGGAAAAGGTGATGAATGACAATATATCCAAGGACATAGAGAGAGAAAACACGATGTTCTAATTTGCTGACTTATGTTATGAATGCGGTAATAAAAACCTGTTAACTTTCTATAAATACACTTGGACATACATGGGTAATATGACATGGGAGGCTAAAATGGTTCTGTCCACTAACATGATTTCGTCCACGTCTTTAATGACCTTGCTTGCTGAGACCACGAAGGCCGAACGAAGAGGGACCCTTTCGAAAAGGCAGATGACCCACCCAACACTTACGTCACCAACGAGGTTTTTGTCACACATATATAAGCCCGCACGAACGTCGGTCTGCTACAGTTCGTCCCCCATCATCGACATGGCTCTCAAGGTGTGCCTAGTGTCTTCTAGTGCAAGTTTAGGGCTTAGTACTATAAACATTATCGACGTTAAATCCCGCTATTTGTGTTGTTGTGTATTTGTGTTGTGAGTTAATACCACGAACCTTACCAACGTTAACCCTATTTGTGTTGTTATAATCGAAGGGTTCTTATTATGGTCATCGTTTTTTTGACTAATGCTGATTTCTTCTCAACCAGGTTGTCCTTCTCGCCGCTCTGGCTGTTGTAGCCACTTGCGATAGCGTTCCCTCTTACAACCCTCCAGCTCCCGTCTATGGACAAGCTGCACCTGCTCCTTCGGTAAACAGGATTCCCTTTTGCCAAAATATGAATTGGATGCTTTATGGTTGCAATAAATTGGGGACTTAATCCATTCGCACAACACTCTTTAAACTTGTTTTCTTACAGGGCCCAGCACAGTACGACTTCAACTGGGAGGTGAAGGACGAGTACTCCGGTAACGACTTCGGACACCAGGAGTCCCGCGACGGTTACGACACTCAGGGAGCCTACTACGTCCTACAGCCCGACGGTCGCCTCAGGAGGGTCGACTACACCGTCAACGGAGACTCTGGCTTCGTGGCTCAGGTCAACTACGAGGGAGAGGCCCGCTACCCCGAACCCACCTACACGACCCCTCGTCCAGCATACGCCTAACTTATCACTGATCAGCATATCCAGTCTCAGACATGTATGCTTGTCAGAAGATGAAGAGCAGTGAAGTAATTTATTGAGCCACAAATAAAAAGAAAAAGAGATAAAAACGCTTACTTATACTTAAACCCTTATGAAAGTATATATGTTCTAACTTTAAATATACAGAGTACAGTCCGTACAAATTTGTTCCAAGAAACAGACAGATTTTTTCAACAGACATGTGAAATAGGATATGTAGGATATGGGGAGATAGATGTCTAGGTTTGTAACATCTTTTTCGAAGAAAATACATATTCAGATACATGAGTTACAACAACTCTCCTCGGAGTCCAAAATAGGTTGATCCTTTAAGAGAACTGCATATTTCCAACAAAAGGATAAATCAGTTATGTACAAAAATCTTGTACTAATATTTGTTATTGTGTCCAGCAAAATACATTACTGCATCTACTGAGTATGTATTTTTCTCAGATTTGTTGGGCTGGAATTTGATTCAAACTTTAATGATATCTTGACATTTAAGGGCATCTGTATCGCTGGTTCTTCAGAGTTCATTCTGTAAGTAATCCTAGAGTGGCACTCCTTTCTTAACTCTTCGAGGAAGAACTCTGTGTGTCGGTGTCGAAGTCTTCGAACTGAGAACGATGGTATGATGGTTCTGAGAGTCAAAATGAGAACGATGTGTCAATTCTTCAGCATTCGTTCTATAAATGATCTTTCAACATCGTAACTTTAGATAAAATCTCGATTCATGTGTTGTTCTTGGGGACCTTCTCATTTCGATTATATTATGTTTTTCGATTATGCTGATGTTGGTAGACTATCACACATAATACTTTGAACATTTCATTGTAATGCCATCGAAGAAATCTCTGTTTTATTTTTTGTTTATCTATTTATTTATTTATTTTTTGTGTTACTATTGACATTCCTGTTGGAGAATACTCTGCTTCTGAGAAAGATGAGTATGGACTATTTGCTTGTATTGCTGTAGGTCATACAACTGTTATTACTATTGGCATTATTGTCAGAGATGAAGACTACTATTAGTTTGGGGAAGATATTTACAGACTATTATATGTCGTTTATAGAATATTCGTTTGCAATGTGAAAGGTTATATAACTGTTTGGACGTGGAAGAGCATTTGACGTTTTTCATTTCAATATATGTTGCTATTAGTGATCAAAGATTACAGGTTATTTTTCAAGTCAGTTAAAGTTTTCCCATTTTTTCTTGTAACATGATTATATTGGTTAATGTATCTATATTTGGATGAATATTTCTTAGAGCCCATTTTATGAATTCATATGAAAGAGTGGGCCTCGTATCAGTACATTAAAACAAAGGTTATCGATCACTTTTTTATTATATTACTATTGCAGCAATAAACTATCTCGTTGATATGCATACACCTAATATGCATAACGGTATGTGATTGGATAATGTGATTAGAGATGACTTAGGCGTATGCTGGACGAGGGGTCGTGTATGCAGGACGAGGGGTCGTGTATGAAGCACGAGGGGTCGTGTAGGTGGGTTCGGGGTATCGGGCCTCTCCTTCGTAGTTGACCTGAGCCACGAAGCCAGAGTCTCCGTTGACGGTGTAGTCGACCCTTCTGAGGCGACCGTCGGGCTGGAGGACGTAGTAGGCTCCCTGAGTGTCGTAACCGTCTCGGGACTCCTGTTGACCGAAGTCGTTACCGGAGTACTCGTCCTTCACCTCCCAGTTGAAGTCGTACTGTGCTGGGCCCTGCAAGAAATCAAATTCAAAGGCTAATATGCGAACGCATAGAAGTTCTCACTTGATCTTTGTGATACATTTTCACATGATGTTTTAGAGGAATAGATATCTACTCATAGAAGGAGCAGGTGCAACTTGTCCATAGGTGGGAGCTGGAGGATTGTAGGAAGGAATGCTATCGCAAGTGGCCACAACAGCCAGAGCGGCGAGGAGGACGACCTGGTTAAGAATTGATCAGTATTAGTTCAAGAAGTAATAATATTCTACATCCTTTTATAACAACATGAATAGCGAAGGCTAACATTGATAATAATTATGGTATTAAGTCCTCAACATGCAGTGGAGGAGACACACCTTGAGAGCCATGTCGCTGATGGAGGAGGAAGCGATGTAGACCGACAATTGTGTTGGCTTATATACTCGTGACATCAACCTAGTTAATGACGTAGATACTGGGCGGGGCTTCTGCTCTTCCAAACGGGTCACTCATGACCCGGGATTCGAGCCACTGGCAAGTGAGATAATTGCAAATAATAAGTCAGAGTCACGTACCTATTCCCAGCCATTTCACTCCACTCTACCATCCTTTCTATCCCTCCCTTCTCAGCTCCTCATGGATGACGGGTCATCCGTGGTCAAACGCAATGCAGCAAGACACAGTATATCCACAGCAAGGTCGTTTCATTTAATTGGCGACTCCCTTCCCGTCCCTTCATGCAGAAAAAGAGAAAACGGGGAGAAATCCCTTCGGTCTGCGTCACAATATCATTGACACATAAGCATCCCCTACTCCCCCATCCTTCCCTTTCATGCATAACAGTATCACCCATACATAGTAATTTTCCATTCACCCCTATCTCCTGCCTTCTCCCTTCCTTGCTCAACAGACATTTGCTCAACGCCCCCTTCACCCCATCCATCGATCTCATCAACGGTCGTCCCCTCAAATTCAGTCCCTACACACACACACACACACACACACACACACACACACACACACACACACACACACACACACACACACACACACACACACACACACACACACACACACACACACACACATATATATATATATATATATATATATATACAGAGGTGGGGGAGTGAATTTGAGGGGACGGTCGAGGATGAAATGGATAGATGGGACGAAGGGGGCATTGAGCAAGAGGAGGATGTCTGTTGAGCAAGGAAGGGAGAAGGCAGGAGATAGGGGTGAGTCGGAAAATTACTGTATATGGGTGATATTGTTTTGTCAGAAATGGAGAGAATGGATAGTAGGGGATGGTTATGTGTGACTGATATTTTGACCCAGCCCAAAGGGATTTCTCCCCGTCTTCTCTTTTTCTGTATATATGTATATATCACTACCTGAATAATAAATAGGTTTGCATAAAAAAATCATAATCAAAGAAAAATACAAAAGAAATCTGGAACGTTAGAAAGTTATAAATGATGGAGTTTCCTTGGACAGAATGCGAGAAAATGGACGTGTCTGTCCACTACTCTGATATTGTTCATTTCTTTGATGACCTTGCTTGCTGAGACCCCGAGGGCCGAACGAAGAAGGACCCTTTCGAAAATGCAGAAGACCAACCCAACGCTTACGTCACCAACGAGGTTGGTGTCGCGCGTGTATATAAACCCACACGAGTATCGGTCTGCATCAGTTCTTCCTCCTCCATTATCGACATGGCTCTCAAGGTGTGTCTAGTGGCTTCTACTCCCAGTTCAAGACTAAATACCATAAGCATTATCGACGATTACCGTCGTTATTTGTGTTGTTATAATTGAAGAGTGGTAATTATGATAAACATTTCTTGGAATAATACTGATCCCTTTTCAATCAGGTTGCTCTTCTCGCCGCTTTGGCCGTCGTGGCCACATGCGATAGTATTCCCTCCTACAACCCTCCAACTCCCGTCTATGGACAAGCTGCACCTGCTCCTTCGGTAAGCAAATCTCTCTTCCTTCAAAATAACATGTGGACAATTTGATACAACCAATTTAGGACTTATTTGCCTTCGCATAATAATATTGTAATTTGATTTCTTGCAGGGCCCAGCACAGTACGACTTCAACTGGGAGGTGAAGGACGAGTACTCCGGTAACGACTTCGGTCAACAGGAGTCCCGCGACGGTTACGACACTCAGGGAGCCTACTACGTCCTCCAGCCCGACGGTCGCCTCAGGAGGGTCGACTACACCGTCAACGGAGACTCTGGCTTCGTGGCTCAGGTCAACTACGAGGGAGAGGCCCGCTACCCCGAACCCACCTACACGACCCCTCGTGCTTCGTACACGACCCCTCGTCCTGCATACACGACCCCTCGTCCAACATACGCCTAAATCATCACTGATTAGTGCATCCAGTCTAAGACAGAAATGCTCTTAGGCGGATGCAGGGCTGTTGAGTAATTTATTGAGCCACAAATGAAATAAAAAGGAGAAAAATAAGTTCTACTTTAATCAAACCTTTATGAAAATATATATATTGTGACTTTGAATATACTGCCTGCTGTCGTTGCAAGTTTTTCCGTGGAGCAGTCAGGTATTTCAACAGACATGTAAAATAGGATATGGAGAAATAGATGTCTATTTTTGGAACTTCTTTTTCTAAATAACTAAAAGTACTGATACGCGTGTAGCAATAACTCTTCTCAGAATCCAAAATGGAGTAGTCTTTCATAAGAGTGGTATATTAGTTTCAACAAAAGGAAAAATATAAAAATTAAGTCTGAATATCTGATAGTGATAGTTGATACTGTCCTCAGCAACGACATCACTGCATCTTCTGAATGTGTATTTTTGTCAATATATATATATACATATATATATATATATGCATGAGAAATCACATAAACTCGTGATTCTAAATATGCGGAAAAACCACCAAGGAAAAAGAAAAACTGATGACCAAGCGCTTTCGTCTATTCAGACATCCTCAGGGTACGAGGATGTCTGAATAGACGAAATTCAGACATCCCTGAGGATGTCTGAATAGACGAAAGCGCTTGGTCATCAGTTTTTCTTTTTCCTTGGTGGTTTTTCCGCATATATATATATATATATATATATATATATATATATACATATATATATATATATATATTATATATATATATATATATAGATATATATACATATATATTATTTCTTTATTATTTTCAGATAATTTTCCTAATTTTCAAATATCTTGTTGGGTCGCTATTTGAATCATATATTCACTCGCCAACCCGATATTTGGTCAACTTTTCAATGTTCTATTGATTATAATGCCAATGTTCTGTACTTCCGACTTTTGTTGATGGTCACTCCAAGGTCTTTCTACTTTTTCAAATTTCTTGTTTATTCCTAAATTTTCGGGACCATGAACTAGGCTTTAGTTGCGAGATTGTTTGGGTTACCAAAACTCTGGATTTATTTGCTCAGTGGGAATATACAGTGCAGCATTTACCAATAGTGGAATTAATATGGTCAAGAGATATCACACAGCTTCAAAGACCTAATCTAGAATATTCCTATGTTGTATGGAACCCATAAATCAAAATAGGTATATTCAAACTTGAAAAAATATCAGGCATTACAAGAGGGATATCAGTTATACAAGACCTAGCATATGGACAAAAATGAATCAGCCAATCAGTCAATCAATCAACCGATACATCCATCTAAAATAGTAAAATAAAGAAGAGAAAAGAGAAATATAATCGCCCATTACAAATGAACGAAAAGGAATTGATTAACAAAAAGTAGTGAAGCAATAATATTGAAAAAAAAAAAACAATACGCGAATAAGATACAAAGAAGACTAATCCTTAAATAGAATAACAGAAGAATATTTAATCTAAACCAAATCTATCAAAAGAACTCAAGAAGAATATACGTGGGAAGGAGGTAGTAAAAGTAGTGGAGAAAACGCGTGAATTATGATAAATTGTATGAACAAAATAATGCCCCAGTATGACCTTGATCATTGTTTGTAAGAAGGATCAGTAAAATTAGTTTTGTTTCTTTATCTACAACACAATGACAGTGTTGTCTAGAGAAACCCCAAATTTTATCAATAAACAGTGGCGACATTTTCCTGTATATCGGAGAGACTCGAATTTTGTCGAATTTGCAGAAATCTGGCGGAGCGTTATTTACAATTAAGACACACGCTAAGACAACTGTTGCAACTGTGTCATAGAGATCAACCACAAGACAAGATGGATGAAGCGTCAAGATGAATATAAACTTTAGAAGTTAGACAGTTGATGTGAAAAGTGAATGAAGAAAAACAGCTTCAGTAAATATGAGTGATTCATCTCAGAGTAAGCACTATTTTTCTTACGCTGAACCTGATGTCGTTCAGCAGATTATCTTAGAATTCGCCGATGTTGGATGTTAGTCTTCATAATTATACAGTAAGGTTCCGTAGTTTATAGCCGGCGTAGGGGGGCATGAAGCTCATTGCATTTTTGTAGGCAAGAATCTACAAGGGAAATTACAGTGGACCAACATGATATGAGTCATTTTTAAGCCCCCGTTGCCTGGAAACTCACCTAGACCAAACAGGCTTCGAATCACCAATCATGTGCTCAGCAGCGTCCTGTTCTATCAACTGAGCTACGTGCCTCCTCATTACTGAAAAGAATTCATGGATCATCAAGATTTTTAGAAGCAGCTTTCCAATTGGAAGAAACTGTTTTGGATGTGGAAGATAGTTTGTCGCTGTTCATTTCTACTTTTGTTACCATTAATCACCAAAGATCCCAGGTCCTTTATCATGTGTCTGTTAACGCTTTTCGATTTTTCTATCGATATTATATTGGTTACGGCAATTACAAAGCCTTCTGGGTTCATATAAGAAGATTAATCCCTAAATAAAACAAAGGTTGTCAATCTCTTTATCCTTTTATTGCCGGATCAATAAGTTATCTGACTGATATGCTTAACCATGATACGTATATCGGCATCTAATTGGATATGCTGATCAGTGATGATTTAGGCGTATGCTGGACGAGGGGTCGTGTATGAAGCACGAGAGGTCGTGTAGGTGGGTTCGGGGTAGCGGGCCTCTCCCTCGTAGTTGACCTGAGCCACGAAGCCAGAGTCTCCGTTGACGGTGTAGTCGACCCTTCTGAGGCGACCGTCGGGCTGGAGGACGTAGTAGGCTCCCTGGGTGTCGTAACCGTCACGGGACTCCTGGTGACCGAAGTCGTTACCGGAATACTCGTCCTTCACCTCCCAGTTGAAGTCGTACTGAGCTGGGCCCTGTAAACGGTTTAAGGTACAATTTGCTATATGACAACACTTAAACCTTGGGTTGCTTACTGTAATAGGTTTTTCACTTAAGAGTCTAAAAGAAAATATATTTTTGTTTACCGAAGGAGCGGGTGCAGGACCGCGGCCATAGACGGGGGGTGGTGGGGTGTAAGGAGAATTATCGCAAGTGGCCACGATAGCCAGGACGGCGAGAAGGAAAACCTAGTTAGAATAGAACATGTAACAGTTGAAAAATGGGACGACTGAATAAAAATAACCACTTACTATAACAAACATTAAACTTAATACCAATAATCTTTACGAAAGCCAAGATCTCCAACTACACTAGGAACGCACCTTGAGAGCCATGTCAGTGATGGAGGACTAACTGATACACATCGACACTCGTGCGAGTATATATACACCATTCCTGCTTGTGATGTAATTGGTGAGAGTGTCTTCAGTCCCCTCTGGGGTCTTGTGAAAACAATCTTCGGAGGCTCTGCAATCATGAAATGTTGAAATCTCAAGGACAGAATAGAAAGAATTTGGTTTAGTTTTTTTCAACTCTTCATCATCATCACCAAGTGGAGGCATACACCACGGAGCGCGTTGGTTCATACATACGCTGGTGCCAGTCTCTCCGAGAAAGCTTCCATGCAGACACCCTTACTTCCCACTTCAATATCTCTCGACAGGTTCGATTAACTTGCACCAATTATGAATTCTGTGTACGTCCCCTTCTTCGTCTCCTCCATAGAGGGTTGTGTCTCACAGAGACAACACTGCGAGTAGGCTGACTATTTGGTTGTCTTTGGAATCTGTGTAGACCAGTGGTTCCCAAACCTTTATTTTTCAGCTTTACAACTATACGTACTAATGTGTTGGCACGATGTGTATATATCTATATTGTAATGTTGTATATTTTATTTATATTAGTGTGATATTGTATGTATTAATTTCAGTAGTGCTGTTGTATTTATCATTTTTATCGGATGCCCGCAAGGCTTGGCTTGGGCAGTTTTGGCGGGAGTGTTAGCATTAATCTCTGATGTCACGCAACGTTTTCCTTCCTTCAGGCACTCTAAACATTCTTGATCTATTCTTCTTTGGTAAACCCAACTGGAAAAAATAATATCTCAGTTATTGTTAGAATTGTCTTTGAATATGTGTTTTGTACCTCCGCCTTCAAATTCTCCTAACTCTAGTTCATCTGCTGATTCTATTCGGTGGACTTTGTATGGAGTACGCTTCTCATGCTGAAGGTGACTCTCCTTAAACAGTACCCCTGAGCAGGACTGACTCCTAATCCTTTCATTTTCATTTATTTATTTTATCTATCTATTGATCTATTTATTTGTTTGTTTATTTATTTATTTGTTTATTTATTTATTTATCTATCTATTTATTTATTACTTATTTATTCATTTGTTTGGATGTTTGTTTATCTATTTATCTATTTATTTATTTATTTTATTTTTTAATTTATTTCTATTTATTTGTTTATTTGTCTATTTATTCATTTATTTATCTAATTTAATTTTATTTATTTATTTATTTATCTATTTATTTTGTTTTATTTTATTCTATTTTACTTATTCATTTATTTATCTATTTATTTATCTATTTATTAATTTTATTTTTTAGTTTATTTTTATTTATTTGTTTATTTGTCTATTTATTCATTTACTTATTTAATTTAATTTAATGAATTTATTTGTTAACTTTATTTTGTTTTATTTTATTTTATTTTATTTTATTTATCTATTTATTTATCTATTTATTTATTTATTTACTTATTTATTTATTTATTTATTTTTTTGTGATAGGAGGCCAATCTCCACTCACACAAGGATGCTGATCATGTCTATCATAAGGTATCCTCTTGGTCACTTCTGTGACTCCACCACTTCGGTCGGATATCATCAATTTATACATAATTACAGTTGTATTATCTAAAACTCATTTGCATACATGTTGTAGATGTTACTATACAGAATACTAGTACATACACTCATACATATTCACGTATTGCTATGAGAAACATAAAACTGTTATTCGAGATATATTTACATAACTACTAGTTTCAATGAGTGACAATTATTTGATAAAGGAATTTAATTATGACGTGCGTAATCTAAAGAAAACGATTTCTAGAAGGTGTGACCTTGCTACAATGTCCCATCACGATTAATGGGATTTATTTTCTTTATTTCAATAGAAAATTATATAAATGACATAGAAGAGAAATTCAGGTCTGTCCGGTAGCTCAGTGGATGCCGTGTCGAACTCATCAGCGTGCGGTCGTGAGTTCGATTCCCGGGACCCACTGCGTGTTTCTTACGTTGGGTCCCGATAGCCCTGTGGTGAAGCTGGTGAGGCGACCCAAACATTGGAAAAAAAAAAAAAAAACAGCGGCTTGTCACAACTGACAGGCCTTGCCCTACCAGGGGTTTCTCACTTCCCACTTCATGGGGGTGGGGTTGTGAATTTAGGAAGAGAATTGGTCGTTACTCGTTCCCGTATTTCCAGTTCTTAAACACAAGGAATTCTAAGACCGGACTTATAGCCTCCAACCTCCATTTGAATAACTGGAATATGACTTCGTTTACACAAATCTAGAGTTCTCTAAGAACATTCCAATACTATGGCTAACATTCGTATAGGTTTACAATCCTTTATTTCATCATTCAGTTTTGCTTTATGTGACGAAAAGATAATTTGATATTTGGAGACTTGAAAAATAAAATATTGTAACCGAAGTCGTTTTCACTCAAACGAACTCTCAACATTCGGCTCTGGTTATGTCCGTGAAAGACCAGTGTGATAACCCTTTTAACTGCTTCTTGTAACGAGGTTGCATTGGTTGTCGTCTCTATATTTCCATTTTTTCTTCCTTTTTTGGGAACATCTTCAAAAAGAGCACAATGAAAACAAGCGTTGTCAATCTCATTTACTTTTTATTTCTGGATCAACAAATGACCTCATTGGTCATTGTCACGAATAAATATCAATGTTTCGGAATAGACATATCAATATGCGATGACTTAGGCATATGCTGGACGAGAGGTGGTGTATGCTGGACGAGGGGTCGTGTACGAAGCACGAGGGGTCGTGTAGGTGGGTTCGGGGTATCGGGCCTCTCCCTCGTAGTTGACCTGAGCCACGAAGCCAGAGTCTCCGTTGACGGTGTAGTCGACCCTTCTGAGGCGACCGTCGGGCTGGAGGACGTAGTAGGCTCCCTGTGTGTCGTAACCGTCGCGGGACTCCTGGTGTCCGAAGTCGTTACCGGAGTACTCGTCCTTCACCTCCCAGTTGAAGTCGTACTGAGCTGGGCCCTAAAAGAAATCGAATTAAAATATTATTATGCAAATACTAGGTAATTCCTCACTTGATTGATATGATAAATCGTCCACATTATGTTCTTGAGGAAGAGATATTTCCCTACCGAAGGAGCAGGTGCAGCTTGTCCATAGACGGGAGCTGGAGGGTTGTAGGAGGGAATGCTATCGCATGTGGCCACAACAGCCAGAGCGGCGAGAAGGACGACCTGGTTGAAAAGGGATCAGTATTACTCCGAGAATTGTCACAATCAACACCTTTCGAATACAACGTTATATATATCGACCGTTAACATTGGCAATATTTTTTGTATCAAAGTCTTCAACTTGCTATAGCAAGTGGATCACGCACCTTGAGAACCATGTTGATGATGGAGGAGGAACTGATGCAGACCGACGGTCGTCCGGACTTATATACTCATGACTCCAACCTTGTTGATGACGTAAATTGTGGGTGGGTCTACTACTCTCCCGACCGGGTCCCTCTTCTCACGGCCCTCGGGGTCTCAACAAGCAAGGTCATTGAAAATATGAACGAGATTATTGGACACAATCGTCTTTGATTTCCAGGCTGTTCTAAACACGCATGCCTATGATTATCAACAACTATTTTTTTCTTTTCTGACTAGATTTAATGTCTTCCACAAAGTTATGTGTATATGTAGAAACCGGTGCTTCCTAACAACTTTTGCAACATGTCTTTAATTCTTTACTGTGGTCTCTTACTGATATTTCATCTCATAGAAACATATGCTCTCTACCCATTTTTCATTCCTTTCCTTGTTCTGAATATCATTATTATATCACCTCTTTCTTTTCACTCTTTCAATTAGGGAGTCCCACTTTTTCCAGTCTCTCCTTGTATTTCTTATAAACCAGACTTATAATTATTGTGTTTGCTGCTCTTGATATTGCCTCTATTTTTCTCATATACATTTTGGGTGCACGTGATTGTATGTGTGTAAATTCTAACGATGACTTTTTGTATTCAAAGAGAGAATACTTTCATTCCCAAAATATGTGACAACCAAAACTACACATTTACGGGTGCACAAGCCAAAACTAATATGCTCGCTGTATCGACAGTTCCTTGGCGAAGAAGGCTATGGACTTATTCTGACGCTAGCACAAATATTACCATCTCACCACCACCTCAAAAGATCTGACTGTATTATCACTTCGTCATTTATATTGTAGGCAAATTCGATTCCGCCTATAAATTAAGTCAGGAAAGATAAAATAGTTGTTCATAATGATGAGCATGCATGGGTAGCACAGCCTGGAAATATAAAACGACTGTGTCCAGTACTCTCGTTTACATTTTTGATGACTTTTGCTTATTGAGACCCCGAGGGCAGTGTGAACAGAGGCCTGTCCACAGGAGCAGAAGACACACCCATCATGTACGTCATCAACAAGTTAGTGTCATGAGTATATAAGTCCACACGAGTGTCGGTCTGTATCAGTTCCTCCTCCATAATCAACATGGCTCTTAAGGTGCGTGTTCCATTACTTTAGGACTTTGATAACATAAGCATTACCAGTGTTAACGGTCGCTGTGTATATTATTGGAACCAAAAGGTGTTGATTATGATAATTCTTGGAGTGATACTTATTTCTTTTCAATCAGGTCGTCCTTCTCGCCGCTCTGGCTGTTGTGGCCACATGCGATAGCATTCCCTCCTACAACCGTCCAGCTCCTGTCTATGGACGAGCTGCACCTGCTCCTTCAGTGAGTAGATATCTATTCCTCTAAAATATTGTGTGGAAAATGTATCACAATGATCAGATGAGAACTTCTTTAACGCGTTTCCATAATAGCCTTTGAATTTTATTTCTTGCAGGGCCCAGCGCAGTACGACTTCAACTGGGAGGTGAAGGACGAGTATTCCGGTAACGACTTCGGTCAACAGGAGTCTCGCGACGGTTACGATACTCAGGGAGCCTACTACGTCCTCCAGCCCGACGGTCGCCTCAGGAGGGTCGACTACACCGTCAACGGAGACTCTGGCTTCGTGGCTCAGGTCAACTACGAGGGAGAGGCCCGCTACCCCGAACCCACCTACACGACCCCTCGTGCTTCATACACGACCCCTCGTCCTGCATACACCACCCCTCGTCCTACATACGCCTAAGACATAATTGACTAGGATGTCCAATTCGGAATGATTATGCATATTATGTGTATGAATAAGAATGAGATAACTTATTGAGTGAGGAATAAAATGAAATCGAATCAACTTGTTTATGTTATTTTTGCTATCAATTGATATCAGTCCCCATTTAAAATGACTCCACAAGATGGAGCTAAAATGATGCTCAATTACTATATAGATATGGTAACCCATATAGTAATGTTTTAAGAAATAACGGAAATATTTTCACTTGCAAATGAAAAAGGGTGTAGAAAGACAGATCTTAGGTCCTAGAATCTTATGCAGAATGACCAGAAACATGGAAATGAGTAGTGAAATTTTTTTGATATATCAATATATATATATATATATATATATATATATATATATATATATATATATATACATATATATATATTTTTTTTTCGTTTAAAATCTCCATAAATGACTCACGTAATCGCAATGTTCCATGAACTTTGAGGAAATGGATCACATTTACAGATGCGATTGTGCGTAACTTTATATTTATTGAAATTGTATTACATCATCCACTTCCTACATCATCTATCTAATTGATGAAATTCGTATCCATCATTATACTGCCTCAGCTTATCGCTTGTTTCATCCCTACAGCACAATTGGAACAACAACAGAATCCGAAAACAGTTTTCCAAAATGTAAACCAAATAGACGTGAGCTAAAAATGCCTGTGTTGGCAGCAAACATTTTTCATTTCATTGGCACCCACAGGAGCATGCTGACTGTCACTCTTCCTATAGGTGAACTATTATGACCATTGGTCACTAGCCAGATGAACTTTCCTGTTTCGTTTTACATCATTTTCATTTAGGTGTAATACAAGTTAAGGTTTTCACCCCAACACCTTTGAATACCTGAATGGACTGAGTACTGAACAGAGTTCTCTATTAGTATTACTGCAGATCATCCATTGACAACACCTAAGTCGATGACACTTTTTGTCGATCATGCTGTAGTTGTTGTGGAGTCGTTGGAGGTCTTTGGTATTTTTTGAAGACAGGTAATACATTTTGTCTAGATGTGTTAGGCTTATGTTCATCCTTCGTATATTTCTTTCCTTTGAAACTTGGCGTCACCTGGACACATATACATGTGGATGGGTAATTTGTGTGCATGTGTGTGTGTACACCTTATTCCATTTACCTAGATTGTGGACTACGGTGCTGGATCTATGTTCGCGAGGTCCCTTCTCTATATCTTGGCTCATTAACTTTGTCTTAATGTTGTTGGGATGGATTATTTCAAGGTCATACTGGGGCATTATTTTGTTCATACAATTTATCATCATTCACGCGTTTTCTCCACTACTTTTACTACCTCCTTCCTACGTATATTCTTCTTGAGTTCTTTTGATAGATTTGGCTTAGATCAAATATTCTTCTAATATCTGTTATTCTATTTAGGGATTCTTCTTCTTTGTATCTTATTCGCGTATTGTTTTTCAAGATTATTGCTTCATGACTTTCTGTATTTTGTGAATCAATTCCTTTTCGTTCATTTGTACTGGGCGATTATATCTTTCTTTTCTCTTCTTTATTTTAAGTTTTAGATGGATATATTGGTTGACTGATTAATTGATTGGCTGATTAATTTTTTTCCATATGCTAGGTCTCATATAATTGACGTCCATCTTTTAATGTCTGACAGTTTTTCAAGTTTGAATATGCCTATTTCAATTTATGGGTTCCATACAACATAGGAATATTCTAGATTATGTCTTTGAAACTGTGTGATATCTCTTGGCCATATTAAGCCCACTATTGGTGAATGCTGCACTATATATTCCCACTGCTCAAATATGTCCAGGGTTTTGGTAACCCAAACAATCTCGCAACTAAAGGTTGTGGGAGAGCATAGCCTAGTTCATCGTCCCGAAAACTTGGGAATAAACAAGAAATTTGAAAAAGTAGAAAGACCTTGGAGTGACCATCAACAAAAGTCTTAAGTAAAAAACATTGGCATTATAATCAACAGAATATTGAAAAGTTGACCAAATATCGGGTTGGTGAGTGAATATATGATTCATATAGCGACCCAACAAGATATTTGAAAATTAGGAAAATTATCTGAAAAAATAATAAAGAAATAATATATATATATATATATATATATATATATATATATATACATATATATATATATGTATACATATATATATATATATACATATATATATATACATACATTATATATATAGACAAAATTACACACTCAAAAGATGCAGTGATATCGTTGCTGAGAATAGTATCAACTATCACTATCAGATATTCAAACTTCGTTTTTATAATTCTCCTTTTGTTGAAACTAATATACCACTCTTATGAAAGACTACTTCATTTTGGATTCTGAGAAGAGTTATTGCTACACGCGTATCTGTACTTGTAGTTATTTAGAAAAAGAAGTTCCAAAAATAGACATCTATTTCTCCATATCCTATTTTACATGTCTGTTGAAACCCCTGACTACTCCACTGAAAAAGCTTGTAACGACAGCAGGCAGTATATTCAAAGTCGCAATATATATATTTTCATAAAGGTTTAATTAAAGTAAAGTTTATTTATCTCCTTTTTCTTTTATTTGTGACTCAATAAATTACTCAACAGCCCTGCATCCGCCTGAGAGCATTTCTGTCTTAGACTGGATGCACTAATCAGTGATGACTTAGGCATATGCTGGACGAGGGGTGGTGTATGCAGGACGAGGGGTGGTGTATGAAGCACGAGGGGTCGTGTAGGTGGGTTCGGGGTATCGGGCCTCTCCCTCGTAGTTGACCTGAGCCACGAAGCCAGAGTCTCCGTTGACGGTGTAGTCGACCCTTCTGAGGCGACCGTCGGGCTGGAGGACGTAGTAGGCTCCCTGTGTGTCGTAACCGTCACGGGACTCCTGGTGACCGAAGTCGTTACCGGAGTACTCGTCCTTCACCTCCCAGTTGAAGTCGTACTGTGCTGGGCCCTGTAAGAAATCGAATTGAAAGACTATTATGCAAACACTGGGTAATTCCTCACTTGATCGATATGATGAATCGTCCACATGATATTCTAGAGGAAGAGATATTTGCTTACCGAAGGAGCAGGTGCAGCTTGTCCGTAGACGGGAGCTGGACGGTTGTAGGAGGGAATGCTATCGCATGTGGCCACAACAGCCAGAGCGGCGAGAAGGGCGACCTGATTGAAAAGGAATCAGTATTACTCCGAGAATTGTCACAATCAACACCTTTCGAATACAACGTTATATATATCGACCGTTAACATTGGCAATGCCTTTTGTATCAAAGTCTTCAACTTGCTATAGCAAGTGGATCACGCACCTTGAGAACCATGTTGATGATGAAGGAGGAACTGATGCAGACCGACGGTCGTCCGGACTTATATACTCATGACACCAACCTTGTTGATGACGTAAATTGTGGGTGGGTCTACTACTCTCCCGACCGGGTCCCTCTTCTCACGGCCCTCGGGGTCTCAGCAAGCAAGGTCATTGAAAATATGAACGAAATTATTGGACACAATCGTCTTTGATTTCTAGGCTGTTCTAAACACGCATGCCTATGATTATCAACAACTATTTTTTCTTTTCTGACTAGATTTAATGTCTTCCACAAAGTTATGTGTATATGTCGAAACCGGTGCTTCCTAACAACTTTTGCAACATGTTCTTTAATTCTTTACTGTGGTCTCTTACTGATCTTTCATCTCATAGAAACATATGCTCTCTGCCCCTTTTTTATTTCTTTCCTTGTTCTGAATATCATTATTATATCACCTCTTTTTCACTCTTTCAATTAAGGAGTCCCACTTTTTCCAGTCTCTCCTTGTATTTCTTATAAACCAGACTTGTAATTATTGTGTTTGCTGCTCTTGATATTGCCTCTATTTTTCTCATATACATTTTGGGTGCACGTGTTTGTATGTGTGTAAATTCTAACAATGACTTTCTGTGTTTAAAGAGAGAATACTTTCATTCCCGCAACATGTGATAACAAAAACTGCACATTTACGGGTGCACAAGCAAAAACTAATATGCTCGCTGTATCGACAGTTCCTTGGCGAAGAAGGCTGTGGACTTATTCTAACGCTAGCACAAATATTACCACCTCACCACCACCTCAAAATATCTGACTGTATTATCACTTCGTCATTTATATTGTAGGGATATTCGATTTCGCCCACAAATTAAGTCAGAAAAAATAAAATAGTTGTTCATAATGATGACCATGCATGGGTAGCACAGCCTGGAAATATAAAACGACTGTGTCCAGTACTCTCGCTCACATCTGACTGTATTATCACTTCGTCATTTATATTGTAGGGAAATTCGATTCCTCCTATAAATTAAATCAGAAAAGATAAAATAGTTGTTCATAATGATGAGCATGCATGGGTAGCACAGCCTGCAAATATAAAACGATTTTGTCCAGTACTCTCGTTCACATTTTTGATGACTTTGCTTATTGAGGCCCCGAGGGCAGTGTGAACAGAGGCCTGTCCACAGGAGCAGAAGACACACCCATCATGGACGTCATCAACAAGTTAGTGTCATGAGTATATAAGTCAGCACGAGTTTTGGTCTGTATCAGTTTCTTCCTCCATCATCAACATGGCTCTTAAGGTGCGTTCTCCACTACTGCAACTTAAAGACTTTGATAACACATGTATTACCAGTGTTAACGGCCGCTGTGTATATTATTGCAACCAAAAGGTGTTGATTATGGAGTGATACTTATTCCTTTTCAACCAGGTCGTCCTTCTCGCTGCTCTGGCTGTTGTGGCCACATGCGATAGCATTCCCTCTTACAACCGTCCAGCTCCCACCTATGGACAAGCTGCACCTGCTCCTTCAGTGAGTACATAACTTTTTCAATAAAACATCATGTGGAAGGTGTATTACAACGATCAAGTGAGAATTTCTTCAGTGTGTTCGTATGATCGACTTTGAATTTGACATCTTGCAGGGTCCAGCACAGTACGACTTCAACTGGGAGGTAAAGGACGAGTACTCCGGTAACGACTTCGGACACCAGGAGTCCCGCGACGGTTACGACACACAGGGAGCCTACTACGTCCTCCAGCCCGACGGTCGCCTCAGAAGGGTCGACTACACCGTCAACGGAGACTCTGGCTTCGTGGCTCAGGTCAACTACGAGGGAGAGGCCCGCTACCCCGAACCCACCTACACGACCCCTCGTGCTTCATACACCACCCCTCGTCCAGCATACACCACCCCTCGTCCTACATACGCCTGAGTCATAATTGACTAGGATGTCCAATTCGGAATAATTATGCATATTATGTGTATGTATAGGAATAAGATAACTTATTGAGTGAGGAATAAAATGAAATCAAATAAACTTGTTTCTGTTAGATTTGCTATCAATTGATATCAGTCCCCATTTAATATGACTCCACAAGATGGAGCTAAAATGATGTTCATTCACTATATAGATATGGTAACCCATATAGTAATGTTTTAAGAAAAAACGGAAATACTTTCACATGCAAATGAAAAAGGGTGTAGAAAGCCAGATCTCAGGTCCTAGAGTCTTATACAGAATGACCAGAAACATGGAAATGAGTAGTGAACAATTTTTGATATATCAAAATATTTTTTTTTTTTTTTGTTTAAAATCTCCATAAATGACTCACGTAATCGCAATGTTCCATGAACTTTGAGGAAATGGATCACATTTACTGATGCGATTGTGCGTAACTTTATATTTATTGAAATTGTATTACATCATCCACTTCCTACATCATCCATCTAATTGATGAAAATCGTATCCATCATTATACTGCCTCAGCTTATCGCTTGTTTCATCCGTACAGCACAATTGGAACAGCAACAGAATCCGAAAACAGTTTTCCAAAATGTAAACCAAATAGACGTCAGCTAAAAATGCTCGTGTTGGCAACAAACATTTTTCATTTCATTGACACCCACAAGAGCATGCTGACTGTCACTCTTCCTATAGGTGAACTATTATGACCATTGGTCACTAGCCAGATGGACTTTCCTGTTTCCTTCTACAACATTTTCATCTAGGAGTAAAACAAGTTAAGGTTCTCATCCCAACACCTTTGAATACCTGAATGGACTGAGTACTGAACAGAGCTGTCTATTAGTGTTACTGCAGATCATCCATTGACAACACCTAAGTCATTGACACATTTTGTCGATGATGCTCTAGTTGTTGTGGAGTCGTTGGAGGTCTTTGGTCATTTTTGAAGATATGTTAGGCTTATGCTCATCCCTCGTGCATTTCTTTCCTTTGAAACTTGGCGTCACCGGGACACATATACATGTGGATGGGTAGTTTGTGTGCATGTGTGTGTGCACACCTTATTGCATTTACCTAGATTGTAGACTACGGTGCTGGATCTATGTTTGCGAAGTCCCTTCTCTATATCTTGGCTCATGAACTTTGTCTTAATGTTGTTGGGATGGATTATTTCAAGATCATACTGGGGCATTATTTTGTTCATACAATTTATCATCATTCACGCGTTTTCTCCACTACTTTTACTACCTCCTTCCTACGTATATTCTTCTTGAGTTCTTTTGATAGATTTGGCTTAGATCAAATATTCTTCTAATATCTGTTATTCTATTTAGGGATTATTCTTCTTTGTATCTTATTCGCGTATTGTTTTTCAAGAATATTGCTTCATTACTTTCTGTGTTTTGTGAATCAATTCCTTTTCGTTCATTTGTACTGGGGAATTATATCTTTCTTTTCTCTTCTTTATGTTAAGTTTTAGATGGTTATATTGGTTAACTGATTGATTGATTGGCTGATTAATATTTGTCCATATGCTAGGTCTCATATAATTGACGTCCATCTTTTAATGTCTGACAGTTTTTCAAGTTTGAACATGCCTATTTCAATTTATGGGTTCCATACAACGTAGGAATATTCTAGATTATGTCTTTGAAACTGTGTGATATCTCTTGACCATATTAATTCCACTATTGGTAAATGCTGCACTGTATATTCCCACTGAGCAAATAAATCCAGAGTTTTGGTAACCCAAACAATCTCGCAACTAAAGGTGGTGGGAGAGCATAGCCTAGTTCATCGTCCCGAAAACTTGGGAATAAACAAGAAATTTGAAAAAGTAGAAAGACCTTGGAGTGACCATCAACAAAAGTCTTAAGTAAAAAACATTGGCATTATAATCAACAGAATATTGAAAAGTTGACCAAATATCGGGTTGGCGAGTGAATATATGATTCAAATAGCGACACAACAAGATATTTGAAAATTAGGAAAATTATCTGAAAATAATAAAGAAATAATATATATGTATATATATATATATATATACATATATATATATATATATACATATTTATATATATATATATACATATATATATATATACATACATATATATATATATATATACATACATATGTATATATATATATATATATATATATATATATATATATATATATATATATTGACAAAAATACACATTCAGAAGATGCAGTGATGTCGTTGCTGAGCACAGTATCAACTATCACTATCAGATATTCAGACTTCATTTTTATATTTTTCCTTTTGTTGAAACTAATATACCACTCTAATGAAAGACTACTCCATTTTGGATTCTGAGAAGAGTCATTGCTACACGCGTATCTGTACTTGTAGTTATTTGAAAAAGAAGTTCCAAAAACAGACATCTATTTCTCCATATCCTATTTTACATGTCTGTTGAAACACCTGACTGCTCCACGGAAAAAGCTTGTAACGACAGCAGGCAGTATATTCAAAGTCACAATATATATATTTTCATAAAGGTTTAATTAAAGTAAAGTTTATTTATCTCCTTTTTCTTTTATTTGTGACTCAATAAATTACTCAACAGCCCTGCATCCGCCTGAGAGCATTTCTGTCTTAGACTGGATGCACTAATCAGTGATGATTTAGGCGTATGTTGGACGAGGGGTCGTGTATGCAGGACGAGGGGTCGTGTACGAAGCACGAGGGGTCGTGTAGGTGGGTTCGGGGTAGCGGGCCTCTCCCTCGTAGTTGACCTGAGCCACGAAGCCAGAGTCTCCGTTGACGGTGTAGTCGACCCTTCTGAGGCGACCGTCGGGCTGGAGGACGTAGTAGGCTCCCTGAGTGTCGTAACCGTCTCGGGACTCCTGGTGTCCGAAGTCGTTACCGGAGTACTCGTCCTTCACCTCCCAGTTGAAGTCGTATTGAGCTGGGCCCTACAGGAAATCGAATTCAAATATTATGTAAATACTGGGTAATTCCTCACTTTATCGATATGATAAATCGTCCACATTATGTTCTTCAGGAAGAGATATTTCCTTACCGAAGGAGCAGGTGCAGCTTGTCCGTAGCCGGGAGTTGGTGGATTGTAAGAGGGAATGCTATCGCATGTGGCTACAACAGCCAGAGCGGCGAGAAGGACGACCTGGTTGAAAAGGGATCAGTATTACTCCGAGAATTGTCACAATCAACACCTTTCGAATACAACGTTATATATATCGACCGTTAACATTGGCAATATTTTTTGTATCAAAGTCTTCAACTTGCTATAGCAAGTGGATCACGCACCTTGAGAACCATGTTGATGATGGAGGAGGAACTGATGCAGACCGACGGTCGTCCGGACTTATATACTCATGACTCCAACCTTGTTGATGACGTAAATTGTGGGTGGGTCTACTACTCTCCCGACCGGGTCCCTCTTCTCACGGCCCTCGGGGTCTCAACAAGCAAGGTCATTGAAAATATGAACGAGATTATTGGACACAATCGTCTTTGATTTCCAGGCTGTTCTAAACACGCATGCCTATGATTATCAACAACTATTTTTTTCTTTTCTGACTAGATTTAATGTCTTCCACAAAGTTATGTGTATATGTAGAAACCGGTGCTTCCTAACAACTTTTGCAACATGTCTTTAATTCTTTACTGTGGTCTCTTACTGATATTTCATCTCATAGAAACATATGCTCTCTACCCATTTTTCATTCCTTTCCTTGTTCTGAATATCATTATTATATCACCTCTTTCTTTTCACTCTTTCAATTAGGGAGTCCCACTTTTTCCAGTCTCTCCTTGTATTTCTTATAAACCAGACTTATAATTATTGTGTTTGCTGCTCTTGATATTGCCTCTATTTTTCTCATATACATTTTGGGTGCACGTGATTGTATGTGTGTAAATTCTAACGATGACTTTTTGTATTCAAAGAGAGAATACTTTCATTCCCAAAATATGTGACAACCAAAACTACACATTTACGGGTGCACAAGCCAAAACTAATATGCTCGCTGTATCGACAGTTCCTTGGCGAAGAAGGCTATGGACTTATTCTAACGCTAGCACAAATATTACCACCTCACCACCACCTCAAAATATCTGACTGTATTATCACTTCGTCATTTATATTGTAGGGATATTCGATTCCGCCTATAAATTAAGTCAGAAAAGATAAAATAGTTGTTCATAATGATGAGCATGCATGGGTAGCACAGCCTGGAAGTATAAAACGACTGTGTCCAGTACTCTCGTTCACATTTTTGATGACTTTGCTTATTGAGGCCCCGAGGGCAGTGTGAACAGAGGCCTGTCCAGAGGAGCAGAAGACACACCCATCATGGACGTCATCAACAATCTGGTGTCATGAGTATATAAGTCAGCACGAGTGTCGGTCTGCATCAGTTCCTCCTCCATCATCAACATGGCTCTTAAGGTGCGTGTTCCACTACTGCAACTTTAAGACTTTGATACCATATGCATTACCAGTGTTAACGGTCGCTGTGTATATTATTGGAACCAAAAGGTGTTGATTATGATAATTCTTGGAGTGATACTTATTTCTTTTCAATCAGGTCGTCCTTCTCGCCGCTCTGGCTGTTGTGGCCACATGCGATAGCATTCCCTCCTACAACCGTCCAGCTCCTGTCTATGGACAAGCTGCACCTGCTCCTTCAGTGAGTATATACATTTTCTCTAAAATATCACGTGGAAGGCTTATTACAACGATCAGTGTGTTCGTATGATAGAGTTTGAATCTGACATCTTGCAGGGCCCAGCACAGTACGACTTCAACTGGGAGGTGAAGGACGAGTACTCCGGTAACGACTTCGGTCAACAGGAGTCCCGTGACGGTTACGACACCCAGGGAGCCTACTACGTCCTCCAGCCCGACGGTCGCCTCAGAAGGGTCGACTACACCGTCAACGGAGACTCTGGCTTCGTGGCTCAGGTCAACTACGAGGGAGAGGCCCGCTACCCCGAACCCACCTACACGACCCCTCGTGCTTCATACACCACCCCTCGTCCAGCATACACCACCCCTCGTCCTACATACGCCTGAGTCATAATTGACTAGGATGTCCAATTCGGAATAATTATGCATATTATGTGTATGTATAGGAATAAGATAACTTATTGAGTGAGGAATAAAATGAAATCAAATAAACTTGTTTCTGTTAGATTTGCTATCAATTGATATCAGTCCCCATTTAATATGACTCCACAAGATGGAGCTAAAATGATGTTCATTCACTATATAGATATGGTAACCCATATAGTAATGTTTTAAGAAAAAACGGAAATACTTTCACATGCAAATGAAAAAGGGTGTAGAAAGCCAGATCTCAGGTCCTAGAGTCTTATACAGAATGACCAGAAACATGGAAATGAGTAGTGAACAGTTTTTGATATATCAAAATATATATATATATTTTTTTTTCGTTTAAAATCTCCAAAAATGACTCAAGTAATCGCAATGGCCCATGAACTTTGAGCAAATGGATCACATTTACAGATGCGATTGTGCGTAACTTTATATTTATTGAAATTGTATTACATCATCCACTTCCTACATCATCTATCTAATTGATGAAATTCGTATCCATCATTATACTGCCTCAGCTTATCGCTTGTTTCATCCCTACAGCACAATTGGAACAACAACAGAATCCGAAAACAGTTTTCCAAAATGTAAACCAAATAGACGTCAGCTAAAAATGCTCGTGTTGGCAACAAACATTTTTCATTTCATTGACACCCACAAGAGCATGCTGACTGTCACTCTTCCTATAGGTGAACTATTATGACCATTGGTCACTAGCCAGATGGACTTTCCTGTTTCCTTCTACAACATTTTCATCTAGGAGTAAAACAAGTTAAGGTTCTCACCCCAACACCTTTGAATACCTGAATGGACTGAGTACTGCATATCATCAATTGACAACACCTAAGTCATTGACACTTTTTGTCGATCATGCTGCAGTTGTTGTGGAGTCGTTGGAGGTCTTTGGTCTTTTTTGAAGACAGGTTATACATTTTGTCTAGATGTGTTAGGCTTATGCTCATCCCTCGTGTATTTCTTTCCTTTGAAACTTGGCGTCACCTGGACACATATACATGTGGATGGGTAGTTTGTGTGCATGTGTGTGTGTACACCTTATTGCATTTACTTAGATTGTGGACTACGGTGCTGGATCTATGTTCGCGAGGTCCCTTCTCTATATCTTGGCTCATTAACTTTTTCTTAATGTTGTTGGGATGGATTATTTCAAGGTCATACTGGGGCATTATTTTGTTCATACAATTTATCATCATTCACGCGTTTTCTCCACTACTTTTACTACCTCCTTCCTACGTATATTCTTCTTGAGTTCTTTTGATAGATTTGGCTTAGATCAAATATTCTTCTAATATCTGTTATTCTATTTAGGGATTAGTCTTCTTTGTATCGTATTCGCGTATTGTTTTTCAGTATTATTGCTTTATTACTTTCTGTATTTTGTGAATCAATTCCTTTTCGTTCATTTGTACTGGGGAATTATATCTTTCTTTTCTCTTCTTTATGTTAAGTTTTAGATGGTTATATTGGTTAACTGATTGATTGGCTGATTAATATTTGTCCATATGCTAGGTCTCATATAATTGACGTCCATCTTTTAATGTCTGACAGTTTTTCAAGTTTGAATATGCCTATTTCAATTTATGGGTTCCATACAACATAGGAATATTCTAGATTATGTCTTTGAAACTGTGTGATATCTCTTGGCCATATTAAGCCCACTATTGGTGAATGCTGCACTATATATTCCCACTGCTCAAATATGTCCAGGGTTTTGGTAACCCAAACAATCTCGCAACTAAAGGTTGTGGGAGAGCATAGCCTAGTTCATCGTCCCGAAAACTTGGGAATAAACAAGAAATTTGAAAAAGTAGAAAGACCTTGGAGTGACCATCAACAAAAGTCTTAAGTAAAAAACATTGGCATTATAATCAACAGAATATTGAAAAGTTGACCAAATATCGGGTTGGCGAGTGAATATATGATTCAAATAGCGACACAACAAGATATTTGAAAATTAGGAAAATTATCTGAAAAAAATAATAAAGAAATAATACATATGTATATATATATATATATATATATATATACATATATATATATATATACATATATATATATACATACATATATATATATACATACATATATATATATATATATATATATATATATATATAGACAAAATTACACACTCAAAAGATGCAGTGATATCGATGCTGAGAACAGTATCAACTATCACTATCAGATATTTAGACTTCGTTTTTATATTTCTCCTTTTGTTGAAACTAATATACCACTCTTATGAAAGACTACTCCATTTTGGATTCTGAGAAGAGTTATTGCTGCACGCGTATCTGTACTTGTAGTGATTTAGAAAAAGAAGATCCAAAAATAGACATCTATTTCTCCATATCCTATTTTACATGTCTGTTGAAACACCTGACTGCTCCACTGAAAAAGCTTGTAACGACAGCAGGCAGTATATTCAAAGTCACTATATATATATATATTTTCATGAAGGTTTAATTAAAGTAATGTTTATTTATCTCCTTTTTCTTTTATTTGTGACTCAATAAATTACTCAACAGCCCTGCATCCGCCTGAGAGCATTTCTGTCTTAGACTGGATGCACTAATCAATGAAGACTTAGGCGTACGCTGGACGAGGGGTGGTGTATGCAGGACGAGGTGTCGTGTATGAAGCACGAGGGGTCGTGTAGGTGGGTTCGGGGTAGCGGGCCTCTCCCTCGTAGTTGACCTGAGCCACGAAGCCAGAGTCTCCGTTGACGGTGTAGTCGACCCTTCTGAGGCGACCATCGGGCTGGAGGACGTAGTAGGCTCCCTGGGTATCATAACCGTCACGGGACTCCTGTTGACCGAAGTCGTTACCGGAGTACTCGTCCTTCACCTCCCAGTTGAAGTCATATTGAGCTGGGCCCTGTAAGAAATCGAATTTAAAGACTATTATGCAAGCACTGGGTAATTCCTCACTTGATCGCTATGATAATTCGTCCACATGATGTCCTAGAGGAAGAGATATTTCCTTACCGAAGGAGCAGGTGCAGCTTGTCCATAGACGGGAGCTGGAGGGCTGTAGGAGGGAATGCTATCGCAAATGGCCACAGCAGCCAGAGCAGCGAGAAGGACAACCTGATTGAAAAGGAATCAGTATTACTCCGAGAATTGTCACAATCAACACCTTTCGAATACAACGTTATATATATCGACCGTTAACATTGGCAATATTTTTTGTATCAAAGTCTTCAACTTGCTATAGCAAGTGGATCACGCACCTTGAGAACCATGTTGATGATGAAGGAGGAACTGATGCAGACCGACGGTCGTCCGGACTTATATACTCATGACACCAACCTTGTTGATGACGTAAATTGTGGGTGGGTCTACTACTCTCCCGACCGGGTCCCTCTTCTCACGGCCCTCGGGGTCTCAGCAAGCAAGGTCATTGAAAATATGAACGAAATTATTGGACACAATCGTCTTTGATTTCTAGGCTGTTCTAAACACGCATGCCTATGATTATCAACAACTATTTTTTCTTTTCTGACTAGATTTAATGTCTTCCACAAAGTTATGTGTATATGTCGAAACCGGTGCTTCCTAACAACTTTTGCAACATGTTCTTTAATTCTTTACTGTGGTCTCTTACTGATCTTTCATCTCATAGAAACATATGCTCTCTGCCCCTTTTTTATTTCTTTCCTTGTTCTGAATATCATTATTATATCACCTCTTTTTCACTCTTTCAATTAAGGAGTCCCACTTTTTCCAGTCTCTCCTTGTATTTCTTATAAACCAGACTTGTAATTATTGTGTTTGCTGCTCTTGATATTGCCTCTATTTTTCTCATATACATTTTGGGTGCACGTGTTTGTATGTGTGTAAATTCTAACAATGACTTTCTGTGTTTAAAGAGAGAATACTTTCATTCCCACAATATGTGACAACCAAAACTATACATTTACGGGTGCACAAGCAAAAACTAATATGCTCGCTGTATCGACAGTTCCTTGGCGAAGAAGGCTGTGGACTTATTCTAACGCTAGCACAAATATTACCACCTCACCACCACCTCAAAATATCTGACTGTATTATCACTTCGTCATTTATATTGTAGGGATATTCGATTCCGCCTATAAATTAAGTCAGAAAAGATAAAATAGTTGTTCATAATGATGAGCATGCATGGGTAGCACAGCCTGGAAGTATAAAACGACTGTGTCCAGTACTCTCGTTCACATTTTTGATGACTTTGCTTATTGAGGCCCCGAGGGCAGTGTGAACAGAGGCCTGTCCAGAGGAGCAGAAGACACACCCATCATGGACGTCATCAACAATCTGGTGTCATGAGTATATAAGTCAGCACGAGTGTCGGTCTGCATCAGTTCCTCCTCCATCATCAACATGGCTCTTAAGGTGCGTGTTCCACTACTGCAACTTTAAGACTTTGATACCATATGCATTACCAGTGTTAACGGCTGCTTTGTATATTATTGTAACCAAAAGGTGTTTATTATGATCATTCTTGGTGTGATACTTATTTCTTTTCAATCAGGTCGTCGTTCTCGCCGCTCTGGCTGTTGTGGCCACATGCGATAGCATTCCCTCCTACAACCGTCCAGCTCCTGTCTATGGACAAGCTGCACCTGCTCCTTCAGTGAGTATATACATTTTCTCTAGAATATCACGTGGAATGCTTATTACAACGATCAAGTGAGAATTTCTTCAGTATGTTCGTATGATAGACTTTGAATCTGACATTTTGCAGGGTCCAGCTCAGTACGACTTCAACTGGGAGGTGAAGGACGAGTACTCCGGTAACGACTTCGGACACCAGGAGTCCCGCGACGGTTACGACACACAGGGAGCCTACTACGTCCTCCAGCCCGACGGTCGCCTCAGAAGGGTCGACTACACCGTCAACGGAGACTCTGGCTTCGTGGCTCAGGTCAACTACGAGGGAGAGGCCCGATACCCCGAACCCACCTACACGACCCCTCGTCCAGCATACACGACCCCTCGTCCAGCATACACGACCCCTAGTCCTACATACGCCTAAGTCATAATTGACTAGGATGTCCAATTCGGAATAATTATGCATATTATGTGTATGAATAGGAATAAGATAACTTATTGAGTGATGAATAAAATTAAATCAAATCAACTTGTTTATGTTAGATTTGCTATCAATTGATATCAGTCCCCATTTAATATGACTCCACAAGATGGAGCTAAAATAATGTTCATTCACTATATAGATATGGTAACCCATACAGTAATGTTTTAAGAAATAACGGAAATACTTTCACATGCAAATGGAAAAGGGTGTGGAAAGCCAGATCTCAGGTCTTAGAATCTTATACAGAATGACCAGAAACATGGAAATGAGTAGTGAACAATTTTTGATATATCAAAATATTTTTTTTTTTTTTTGTTTAAAATCTCCATAAATGACTCACGTAATCGCAATGTTCCATGAACTTTGAGGAAATGGATCACATTTACTGATGCGATTGTGCGTAACTTTATATTTATTGAAATTGTATTACATCATCCACTTCCCACACCATCTATCTAATTGATGGAACTTGTATCCATCATTATACTGCCTCAGTTTATCGCATGGTTCACCCCTACACCACAATTGAAGCAAAAAAAGAATCCGAAAACAGTTTTCCAATATGTAAACCAAAGAGACGTTATCTAGAAATACCCGTGTTGACAACTAACACTTTTCATCTCATTGTCACCCACAGGAGCATGCTGACTGTCACTCTTCTTATAGGTGAACTATTTTGACCATTGGTCACTAGCCAGATGGACTTTCCTGTTTCCTTTTACAACATTTTCATTTAGGTGTAGAACAAGTTAAGGTTTTCACCCCAACACCTTTGAATACCTGAATGGAGTGAGTATTGATCAGAGTTGTCAACACCTAAGTCATTGACACTTTTTGTCGATCATGCTGCAGTTGTTGTGGAGTCGTTGGAGGTCTTTGGTCTTTTTTGAAGACAGGAAATACATTTTGTCTAGATGTGTTAGGCTTATGTTCATCCTTCGTATATTTCTTTCCTTTGAAACTTGGCGTCACCTGCACACATATACATGTGGATGGGTAGTTTGTGTGCATGTGTGTGTGTACACCTTATTGCATTTACCTAGATTGTAGACTACGGTGCTGGATCTATGCTCGCGAGGTCCCTTCTCTTTTTTTTTGCTCATGAACTTTGTCATAAAGTAATCTATGTTGTTGGCATGGATTGTTTCCCCTAATGTCTTCCACGTATTGATATATCTGTTTAGAAAGCAATGTTTTCTAACAACTTTTGGAACATGTCTTTAAATCATTTACTGAGATCTCTTGTTGATCTTTCATCTCGTAAAAACGCATGGTCTCTGTCGACTTTTTACTCCTGTTCTGAATATCACTATTATATCACCTCTTTCTCTTCACTCTCCCAATGTGGGTGGTCCCACATTTCTCAGTCTCTTCTCGTATTTCTTATCAGCATGGCTTGGAATAATTGTTGTTGCTGCTCTTTGGATTGTGTATTTTTTCATAGTCATATATTTCTGTTGTTTTTCGGGCTCTTTAGGTGAAGGAAATAAGCAGGAACTGGTCTGCCAACAGTGGTTAACAAATGGAATAGACTTAGTGACAATGTGGTGAGCGGTGAGAAAAATTGGCTATTTTGATAGAAGATTAGATAACTTTATGATAGGGATGAAAGGTGGTAAGGGAGATGGGACTGCATAGTGTAGGTCATATGGTTTCTTTCAAACTTCTCCAGTCTTGTTCCTATGCATGTGTGTGTGTATAAATTTTATCGATGAATCTTTGGACTTAAAAGTGGGCGACTATCATTACCACAACACATGACAACCAAAACATTAGGTTCTTCGGGTGCAAGAGGAAAAACCAACCTCCTCCCTGTACCGTCCACTTTGAGAACCAATGGTTTAAATGACACTCTTCGAAGGGATTGTTAGATTTGAATAGCTCCATTATCACGGGGTTGGGTCACACAGTAAAATAACCACTTAAACCGGAGGTGTTCTCCTAGTGCCTTCGATCTGAGTTCATCGTTGGGTGCTGGTGATGTGGATTGGATTATGGATTACCTAGGAAAGACCACCCGATTGCACGGGATCGGTGTGTGTAGGAGGGGAAAAGATGTCTTTAAAATATGCAAAGATAGTAGTATATAAATGTCCGCTATTGCCAATAAGCCCATTTTAGCGGCAGGAAACTTGGAGGGTGACGCCTTCATCTTAAGCAACCAAAAGCGGAGAAAATGGTAGAAGACGTAGTGGTACAAAAAGATAGAAAAATGGAAAAAACTTTATTGGGAGATAAACCGAAGTGAGAAGATGTTGTATGAGAGAAAGTTAGAAAGGAAGCGAGTTTTAGTCGAAGAAAAAGTACGTGTTGATGTTTGCGCGTGTAGCTTGGTTATGTTCATGGGAAAAAAGTGCATATTTCCTACGAGAAGGTAGTAGGATGTACTTCCCGCATATGCTCCCGAAGGAGAGTGGCCCCTACCGGGGCAGGGAGGTGCCCCAAAGAGTTTAATTTAAACCAGATATTACTTAGGCAAGTATGGGTAGCACAGCCTGGAAATATAATACGATTGTGTCCACTACTCTCGCTCATATGTTCAATGACTTTGCTCGTTGAGGCTTCGAAGGCCGCGCGAAGAGAGACCTATCCAGAGGAGCAGAAGACCCACCCACCACTTACGTCATCAACAAGGTTGGTGTCATCAGTATATAAATCAGAACGAGCATCGGTCTGCATCACTTACTCCTCCATCATCAACATGGCTCTCAAGGTGCGTGCTCCACTATTGCAACTTGAAGACTTTGATTCCATAAACATTACCAGTGTTAAGGGTCGCTACATATGTCGTTGTAATCAGGTGGTGATTGTGATACTTCTCGGAGTAATACTTATTCCCTTTGAACCAGGTTGCCCTTCTCGCCGCTGTGGCTGTTGTGGTCACATGCGATAGCATGCCCACCTACAACCGTCCAACTCCCACCTATGGACGAACTGCACCTGCTCCTTCAGTGAGTAGATGTCTCTTCTGGAATATCATGTGGGCGATTGAACACAACGATTAAGTGCTCCTCAATCTGTTCGTATTATAGTCTCTGAATTTGATTTCTTTCAGGGTCCAGCACAGTACGACTTCAACTGGGAGGTGAAGGACGAATACTCCGGTAACGATTTCGGTCACCAGGAGTCCCGTGACGGTTACGACACTCAGGGAGCCTACTACGTCCTCCAGCCCGACGGTCGCCTCAGAAGGGTCGACTACACCGTCAACGGAGACTCTGGCTTCGTGGCTCAGGTCAACTACGAGGGAGAGGCCCGCTACCCCGAACCCACCTACACGACCCCTCGTGCTTCATACACCACCCCTCGTCCAGCATACACGACCCCTCGTCCTACATACGCCTAAGACATAATTGACTAGGATGTCCAATTCCAGATATTTATGCATATTGTGTGTATGCATAAGAATGAGATAACTTATTGAGCCAAAAATAAAAAGAGATCGAATCAACTTGTTTCTGTTAGATTTGCTTTCAATTGATATGAGTCCTCCTTTAATATGAATCCACAAGATGAAGCTAAAATGACGTTCATTATCTATATAGATACGTTAACCCATATAACAATGTTTTAAGAAATAGCATAAATACTTTCACATTCATATGAAATATGGTGTAGAAAGCCAGGTCTCAGGTCCTAGAATTTTATGCAGAATGGCCAGAAATGTGGAAATGAGTAGTGACTAATTTTTGAAATATCAAAATAGAATTTTTTTTTTATTTGGAAAACTCCAGAAATGACTCAAGCATTGGTAATGGTCCATGAACTTTGTGCAAATGGATCACATTTACATTTGTGATTGTGTATATCTAGGTGCATCACTTAACAGTTATTGAAGGTGTATTTCATCACTCACTTCCCACACCATCTATCTAATTGATGGAACTTGTATCCATCATTATACTGCCTCGTTTTATCGCATGGTTCATCTCTACACCACAACTGAAGTAAAAAAAGAATCCGAAAATAGTTTTCCAAAATGTAAACAAAAGAGACGTCAGCTAAAAATACCCGTATTGACAACTAACACTTTTCATCTCATTGTCACCCACAGGAGTAAGCATGCTGACTATCACTCTTCCTATAGGTGAACTATTATGACCATTGGTCACTAGCCACATGGACTTTCCTGTTTCCTTCTACAACATTTTCATTTAGGTGTAGAATAAGTTAAGGTTCTCACCCCAACACCTTTGAATACCTGAATGGACTGAGTACTGAACAGAGTTGTCTATTAGTGTTACTGCAGATCATCCATTGGCAACACCTAAGTCATCGACACTTTTTGTCGATCATGCTGCAGTTGTTGTGGAGTCGTTGGAGGTCCTTGGTCTTTTTTGAAGACAGGTAACACATTTTGTCTAGATGTGTTAGGCTTATGATCATCCCTCGTATATTTCTTTCTTTTGAAACTTGGCGTCACCTGCACACATATACATGTGGATGGGTAATTTGTGTGCATGTGTGTGTGTGTACACCTTATTGCATTTACCTAAATTGTGGAATACGGTGCTGGATCTATGTTCGCGAGGTCCCTTCTCTATATCTTGGCTCATGAACTTTGTCATAAAGTAATCTATGTTGTTGGCATGGATTGTTTCTCCTAATGTCCTCCATGAATTGATATATCTATTTAGAAATCAATGCTTTCTAACAACTTTTGGAAGATGTCTTTAAATTATTTACCGAGATCTCTTGTTGATCTTTCATCTCGTAAAAACACATGGTCTCTCTCGACTCTTTACTCCTGTTCTGAATATCACCATTATATCACCTCTTTCTCTTCACTCTCCCAGTGTTGGTAGTCCCACATTTCTTAATCTCTTCTCGTATTTCTTATTAGCATGGCTTGGAATAATTGTTGTTACTGCTCTTTGAATTGTGTATTTTTTCATAATCATATATTTCGTTTGCTTTTCTAGCTTTTTAGGTGAAGGAAATAAGCAGGAACTGGTCTACCAACAGTGGTTAACAAATAGAATAGACTTAGTGACAATGTGGTGAGTGCTGAGAAAAATTGGCTATTTTAATAGAAGATTAGATAACTTTACGATAGGGATGAAAAGTGACAAGGGAGATGGGACTACATAGTGTAGGTTATATGGTTTCTTTCAAACTTCTCTAGTCTTGTTCCTATGCATGTGTGTGTGTGTGCGCGTGTGTGTATATATGTGTGTATAGATTTTATCGATGAATCTTTGCACTTAAAAGTGGGAGACTATCATTACCACAACATATGACAACCAAAACAGTAGGTTCTACGGGTGCAAGAGGAAAACCAACCTCTTCGCTGTACCGTCCACTTTGAGAACCAATGGTATAAATTAAACTCTTCAAAGAGGTTGTTAGATTTAAATAACACCATTATCACAGGGTTGGGTCACACAGTAAAATAACCTCTTCTCCCGGACGTCTGCTCTTGGTGCCTTCGATCTGAGTTCATCCTTGGGTGCTGGCGATGTGGATTGGATTATGGATTACCTAGGAAAGACCACCCGATCGCACGGGATCGGTGTGTGTAGGAGGGGAAGAGATGTCTTTAACAAAATGAAAAGATAGTAGTATATAAATGTCGGCTAAATAAGCCCATTTTAGCGGCAGGAAAACTGGAGGGTGACGCCATCATCTTCAGCAACCAAAAGCGGAGAAAATGGTAGAAGACGTAGTGGTAGAAAAAGGTAGAGAAACGGATTTTTTTTATTGCAAGGTAAACTGAAGTGAGAAGATGTAGTATGAGAGAAAGTTCGATAGGAAGCGAATTTCAGTCGAAGAAAAAGTACATGTAGATGTTTGCGCGTGTAGCGTGGTTATGTTCATGGGAACTGTGTGTAAATTTCCTACGAGAAGTGAGTAGGATGTACTTCCCGCATGTGCTCCCGAAGGAGAGCGGCCCCTACCGGGCCAGGAAAGTGCCCTAAAGAATTTAATTTAAACCAGATATAACTTAGGCAAGTATGAGTAGCACAGCCTGGAAATATAAAACAATTGTGTCCACTACTCTCGCTCATATGTTCAATGACTTTGCTTGTTGAGGCTTCGAAGGCCGTGTGAAGAGAGACCTATCCAGAGGAGCAGAAGACCCACCCACCACTTACGTCATCAACAAGGTTGGTGTCATCAGTATATAAATCAGAACGAGCATCGGTCTGCATCACTTACTCCTCCATCATCAACATGGCTCTCAAGGTGCGTGCTCCTCTATTGCAACTTAAAGACTTTGATTCCATAAACATTACCAGTGTTAACGGTCACTGCTTATGTCGTTGTCATCAGGTGGTGATTGTGATACTTGTACGAGTAATACTAATTCCTTTTGAACCAGGTTGCCCTTCTCGCCGCTGTGGCTGTTGTGGTCACATGCGATAGCATGCCCACCTACAACCGTCCAACTCCCACCTATGGACAAGCTGCACCTGCTCCTTCAGTGAGTAGATGTCTTTTCTTCTGGAATATCATGTGGGCGATTGAACACAACGATTAAGTGCTCCTCAATCTGTTCGTATTATAGTCTCTGAATTTGATTTCTTGCAGGGCCCAGCACAGTATGACTTCAACTGGGAGGTGAAGGACGAGTACTCCGGTAACGACTTCGGTCATCAGGAGGCCCGCGATGGTTACGACACACAGGGAGCCTACTACGTCCTCCAGCCCGACGGTCGCCTCAGAAGGGTCGACTACACCGTCAACGGAGACTCTGGCTTCGTGGCTCAGGTCAACTACGAGGGAGAGGCCCGCTACCCCGAACCCACCTACACGACCCCTCGTGCTTCATACACCACCCCTCGTCCTGCATACACGACCCCTCGTCCTACATACGCCTAAGACATAATTGACTAGGATGTCCAATTCCAGATATTTATGCACATTGTGTGTATGCATAAGAATGAGATAACTTATTGAGCCAAAAATAAAAGGAGATCGAATCAACATGTTTCTGTTAGATTTGCTTTCAATTGATACGAGTCCCCCTGTATTATGAATCCACAAGATGGAGCGAAAACGACGTTCATTATCTATATAGATACGGCAACCCATATAACAATGTTTTAAGAAATAGCATAATTACTTTCACATGCATATGAAAAAGGGTGTAGAAAGCCAGGTCTCAGGTCCTAGAATCTTATGCAGAATGGCCAGAAATATGGAAATGAGTAGTGACCAAATTTTGAAATATCAAAATAGAATTTTTTTTAATTTGAAAAACTCCAGAAATGACTCAAGCATTGGTCCATGAACTTTGTGCAAATGGATTCCATTTACATTTGTGATTGTGTATATCTAGGTGCATCACTTTACATTTATTGAGGGTGTATTTCATCACTCACTTCCCACACCATCTATCTAATTGATGAAACTTGTATCGATCATTACACTGCCTCATTTTATCGCATGGTTTATCCCTAAACCACAACTGAAAAAAAAAAACGAAAATAGTTTTCCAAAATGTAAACCAAAGAGACGTCAGCTAGAAATGCCCGTGTTGGCAACGAACATTTCTCATTCCATTGACACCCACAGGAGTGTCACTCTTCTTATAGGTGAACTATTTTGACCATTGGTCACTAGCTAAATGTGCTTTTCAGATGTAACGAACGTCAAAAGTCACTTTGGACTTTCCTGTTTCCTTTTACAACATTTTCATTTAGGTGTAAAACAAGTTAAGGTTCTCACCCCAACACCTTTGAATACCTGAATGGACTGAGCATTAAACAGAGTTGTCTATTATTGTTACTGCAGATCATCCATTGACAACACCTAAGTCATTGACACCTTTGTCGATGATGCTCTAGTTGTTGTGGAGTCGTTGGAGGTCCTTGGTCACTTTTGAAGATGTGTTAGGCTTATGCTCATCCCTCGTGTATTTCTTCCTTTGAAATTTGGCGTCGCCTGCACACATATACATGTGGATGGGTAATTTGTGTGCATGTGTGTGTGTGCACCTTATTGCATTTACCTAGATTGAAGACCACGGTGCTGGATCTATGTTTGCGAGGTCCCTTCTCTATATCTTGGCTCATGAACTTTGTCTTAATGTTGTTGGCATGGATTATTTCTTCTAATGTCCTCCACTAATTATATCTGTTTAGAAAACAATGCTTTCTAACAACTTTTGGAACATGTCTTTAAATTCTTTACTGAGATCTCTTGTTGATCTTTCATCTCGTAAAAACACATGCTCTCTGTCGACTTTTTACTCCTGTTCTGAATGTCATTATCATGTCACCTCTTTCTCTTCACTCTCCCCAGTGTGGGTAGTCTCACATTTCTCAATCTCTTCTCGTATTACTTATCAGCATGGCTTGGAATAACTGTTGTTGCTGCTCTTTGAATTGTCTTTATATTCTCATAATCATATATTTCGGTTGTTTTTGGGATCTTTTTATGTGAAGGAAATAAGCAGAAACTGGTCTGCCAACAGTGGTTAACAAATGGAATAGACTTAGTAACAACGTGGTGAGTGGTGAGAAAAATTGGCTATTTTAATAGAAGATGAGATAACTTTATGATAGGTATTAAAGGTGGCAAGGGTACTGCATAGTGTAGGCCTTATGGTCTCATGTAGACTCCTCCATTCTTGTTCTTATGCATGTGTGTGTGTGCATGTGTTTGTAAATTTTATCGATGAATCTTTGCACTTAAAAGTAGGCGACCAACATTACCACAACATATGACAACCAAAACATTAGGTTCTACGGGTGCAAGAGGAAAAACCAACCTCCTCGCTGTACCGTCCACTTTGGGATCCAATGGTTTAAATGAAACTCTTCGAAGGGATTGTTAGATTTGAATAGCTCCATTATCACGGGGTTGGGTCACACAGTAAAATAACCTCTTCTCCCGGACGTACGCTCTTAGTGCCTTCGATCTGAGTTCATCGTTGGGTGCTGGCGATGTGGATTGGATTATGGATTACCTAGGAAAGACCACCCGATCGCACGGGATCGGTGTGTGTGGGAGGGGAAAAGATGTCTTTAACAAAATGAAAAGATAGTAGTATATAAATGTCGGCTATTGCCAATAAGCCCATTTTAGCGGCAGGAAAACTGGAGGGTGACGCCTGCATCTTAAGCAACCAAAAAAGGAGAAATTGGTAGAAGTCGTAGTGATAGAAAAAGGTAGAAAAACGGAAAAAAACATTATTGGGAGGTAAATCAAAGTGAGATAAAGTATGAGAGAAAGTTGGAAAGGAAGCGAATTTTATTCGAAGAAAAATTACGTGTAGATGTTTGCGCGTGTAGTGTGGTTATGTTCATGGGAAATGTGTGCATATTTCCTATGAGAAGTGAGAAGGATGTACTTCCCGCATGTGCTCCCGAAGGAGAGCGGCCCCTATCGGGACAGGGCGGTGCCCCTAAGAGTTTCATTTAAACCAGATATTACCTAGAGTATGGGTAGCACAGCCTGAAAATATAATACGATTGTGTCCACTACTCTCGCTCATATGTTCAATGACTTTGCTTGTTGAGACTTCGAAGGCCGTGTGAAGAGAGACCTGTCCAGAGGAGCAGAAGACCCACCCACCACTTACGTCATCAACAAGGTTGGTGTCATCAGTATATAAATCAGAACGATCGTCGGTCTGCATCACTTACTCCTCCATCATCAACATGGCTCTCAAGGTGCGTGCTCCACTATTGCAACTTGAAGACTTTGATTCCATAAACATTACCAGTGTTAACGGTCGCTACATATGTCGTTGTAATCAGGTGGTGATTGTGATACTTCTCGGAGTAATACTTATTCCTTTTGAACCAGGTTGCCCTTCTCGCCGCTGTGGCTGTTGTGGTCACATGCGATAGCATGCCCACCTACAACCGTCCAACTCCCACCTATGGACAAGCTGCACCTGCTCCTTCAGTGAGTAGATGTCTCTTCTTCTGGAATATCATGTGGGCGATTGAACACAACGATTAAGTGCTCCTCAATCTGTTCGTATTATAGTCTCTGAATTTGATTTCTTTCAGGGTCCAGCACAGTACGACTTCAACTGGGAGGTGAAGGACGAGTACTCCGGTAACGATTTCGGTCACCAGGAGTCCCGTGACGGTTACGACACACAGGGAGCCTACTACGTCCTCCAGCCCGACGGTCGCCTCAGAAGGGTCGACTACACCGTCAACGGAGACTCTGGCTTCGTGGCTCAGGTCAACTACGAGGGAGAGGCCCGCTACCCCGAACCCACCTACACGACCCCTCGTGCTTCATACACCACCCCTCGTCCTGCATACACGACCCCTCGTCCTACATACGCCTAAGACATAGTTGACTAGGATGTCCAATTCCAGATATTTATGCATATTGTGTGTATGCATAAGAATGAGATAACTTATTGAGCCAGAAATAAAAAGAGATCGAATCAATTTGTTTTTGTTAGATTTGCTTTCAATTGGTATGAGTCCCCCTTTAATATGAATCCACAAGATGGAGCTAAAATGGCGTTCATTATCTATATAGATACGTTAACCCATATAACAATGTTTTAAGAAATAGCATAAATACTTTCACATGCAAATGAAAAAGGGTTTGGAAAGCCAGGTCTCAGGTCCTAGAATCTTATGCAGAATGGCCAGAAATATGGAAATGAGTAGTGACCAATTTTTGATATATCAAAATAGATTTTCTTTTTTTTTCCAGAAATGACTCAAGCATTGGTAATGGGCCATGAACTGCGTGCAAATGGATCCCATTTACATTTTTGATCGTGTATATCTAGGTGCATTACTTAACATTTATTGAAGGTGTATTTCATCACTCACTTCCCACACCATCTAATTGATGCAACTTGTTCCATCATTATACTGCCTCAGTTTATCGCATGGTTCATCCCTACACCACAACTGAAGCAAAAAAAGAATCCGAAAATAGTTTTCCAAAATGTAAACCAAAGAGACGTCATCTAGAAATAAACGTGTTGACAACTAACACTTTTCATCTCATTGTCACCCACAGGAGCATGCTGACTGTCACTCTTCTTATAGGTGAACTGTTGTGACCATTGGTCACTAGCTAGATGGACTTTCCTGTTTCCTTCTACAACATTTTCATTTAGGTGTAAAACAAGTTAAGATTTTCACCCCAACACCTTTGAATACCTGAATGGACTGAGTACTGAACAGAGTTGTCTATTAGTGTTACTGCAGATCATCCATTGACAATATCTAAGGCATTGACACTTTTTGTCGATGATGCTGTAGTTGTTGTGAAGTCGTTGGAGGCCCTTGGTAATTTTTGAAGACAGGTAATACATTTTGTCTAGATGTGTTAGGCTTATGCTCATCCCTCGTGTATTTCTTTCCTTTGAAACTTGGCGTCGCCTGCACACATATACATGTGGATGGGTAATTTGTGTGCATGTGTGTGTTTGTACACCTTATCGCATTTACCTTGATTGTATACTACGGTATGGTCGCGAGGTCTCTTCTTTATGTATTGGCTTATGAACTTTGTCTTAAAGTAATCTATGCTATCGGCATAGATTATTTCTCTTAATGTCTTCCACGAATTGATGTATCTATTTAGAAAGCAATACTTTCTAACAACTTTTGCAACATGTCTTTAAATTCTTTACTGTGGCCTCTTGTTGATCTTTCATCTCGTAAAAACACATGCTCTCTGTCGACTTTTTACTCTTGTTCGGAATATCATTATTATATCACCTCTTTCTCTTCACTCTGCCAGTGTTGATAGTCCTATTTTTCTCAACCTCTTCTCGTATTTCTTATCAGCATGGCTTGGAATAATTGTTGTTGCTGCACTCTGAATTGTCTCTATTTTCTCATAATCATATATTTTGGTTGTTTTGGAGTCTTCTTAGGTGAAGGAGATAAGTAAGAACTGGTCTGCTAACAGTGGTTAACAAATGGAATAGACTTATTGACAATGTGGTGAGCGGTGAGAAAAATTGGCTATTTTAATAGAAGATGAGATAACTTTATGATAGGTATGAAAGGTGGCAAGGGTACTGCATAGTGTAGGCCTTGTGGTCTCATGTAGACTCCTCCATTCTTGTTCTTATGCATGTGTGTGTGTGTGCATGTGTTTGTAAATTTTATCGATGAATCATTGCACTTAAAAGCGGGAGACTAACATTACCACAACATTAGTAGTGGACCTCTTCTCCCGGAGGTCCACTACTAATGCCTTCCATCTGAGTTTTCGTTGGGTGCTGGCGATGTAGATGGGATTATGGGTTACCTAGAAAGGACCACCCGATTGCACGGGATCGGTGTGTGTAGGAGGGGAAAAGATGTCTTTAAAATATGCAAAGATAGTAGTATATAAATGTCCGCTATTGCCAATATGCCCATTTTAGCGGCAGGAAAACTGGAGGGTGACGCCTGTATCTTAAGCAACCAAAACCGGAGAAAATGGTAGAAGACGTAGTGGTAGAAAAAGGTAGAAAAACAGGAAAAAACTTTATTGGGAGGTAAACCAAACTGAGATAAAATATGAGAGAAAGTTGGAAAGGAGGCGAATTTTAGTCGAAGAAAAAGTACGTGTAGATGTTTGCGCTTGTAGCGTGGTTATGTTCTTGGGAACTGCGTGTATATTTCTTACGAGAAGTAAGTAGGATGTACTTCCCGCATGTGCTCCCGAAGGAGAGCGGCCCCTACCGGGACAGGGCGGTGCCCCAAAGAGTTTCATTTAAACCAGATATTAATTAGGCAAGTATGGGTAGCACAGCCTGGAAATATAATACGATTCTGTCCACTACTCTCGCTCATATGTTCAATGACTTTGCTTGTTGAGGCTTCGAAGGCCGTGTGAAGAGAGACCTATCCAGAGGAGCAGAAGACCCACCCACCACTTACGTCACCAACATGGTTGGTGTCATCAGTATATAAATCAGAACGAGTATCGGTCTACATCACTTACTCCTCCATCATCAACATGGCTCTCAAGGTGTGTGCTCCTCTATTGCAGTTTGAAGACTTTGATTCCATACGCATTACCAGTGTTAACGGTCGCTACGTATGTCGTTGTAATCAGGTGGTGATTGTGATACTTGTACGAGTAATGCTAATTCCTTTTCAACCAGGTTGCCCTTCTCGCCGCTGTGGCTGTTGTGGTCACATGCGATAGCATGCCCACCTACAACCGTCCAACTCCCACCTATGGACAAGCTGCACCTGCTCCTTCAGTGAGTAGATGTCTCTTCTGGAATATCATGAGGGCGATTGAACACAACGATCAAGTGCTCCTCAATCTGTTCGTATTATAGTCTCTGAGTTTGATTTCTTGCAGGGTCCAGCACAGTACGACTTCAACTGGGAGGTGAAGGACGAGTACTCCGGTAACGACTTCGGTCACCAGGAGTCTCGCGACGGTTACGACACTCAGGGAGCCTACTACGTCCTCCAGCCCGACGGTCGCCTCAGAAGGGTCGACTACACCGTCAACGGAGACTCTGGCTTCGTGGCTCAGGTCAACTACGAGGGAGAGGCCCGCTACCCCGAACCCACCTACACGACCCCTCGTGCTTCATACACGACCCCTCGTCCTGCATACACCACCCCTCAACCTACATATGCTTAAATCATAATTGACTAGGATGTCCAATTCTAGATATTTATGCATATTGTGTGTATGCATAAGAATGAGATAACTTATTGAGCCAAAAATAAAAGGAGATCGAATCAATTTGTTTCTGTTAGATTTGCTTTCAATTGGTATGAGTCCCCCTTTAATATGAATCCACAAGATGAAGCTAAAATGACGTTCATTATCTATATAGATACAGCAACCCATATAACAATGTTTTAAGAAATAGCATAATTGCTTTCACATGCATATGAAAAAGGATGTGGAAAGCCAGGTCTCAGGTCCTAGAATCTTATGTAGAATGGCCAGAAATATGGAAATGAGTAGTGACCAATTTTTGAAATATCAAAATAGATTTTTTTTTCTAATTTGAAAAAATCCAAAAAGGACTCAAGCATTGGTAATGGTCCATGAACTTTGTGCAAATGGATCCCATTTACATTTGTGATTGTGTATATCTAGGTGCATCACTTTCCATTTATTGAAGGTGTATTTCATCACTCACTTCCCACACCATCTATCTAATTGATGGAACTTGTATCCATCATTATACTGCCTCAGTTTATCGCATGGTTCATCCCTACACCACAACTGAAGCAAAAAAAGAATCCGAAAATAGTTTTCCAAAATGTAAACCAAAGAGACGTCAGCTAGAAATGCCCGTGTTGGCAACGAACATTTCTCATTTCATTGACACCCACAGGAGCATGCTGACTGTCACTCTTCTTATAGGTGAACTATTTTGACCTTGGTCACTAGCTAGATGTGCTTTTCAGATGTAACGAACGTCAAAAGTCACTTTGGACTTTCCTGTTTCCTTTTACAACATTTTCATTTAGGTGTAAAACAAGTTAAGGTTCTCACCCCAACATCTTTGAATACCTGAATGGAGTGAGTACTGAACAGAGTTGTCTATTAGTGTTACTGCAGATCATCCATTAACAACACCTAAGTCGATGACACCTTTGGCGATGATGCTGTAGCTGTTGTGGAGTCGTTGGAGGTCCTTGGTCTTTTTTGAAGACAGGTAATACATTTTGTCTAGATGTGTTAGGCTTATGCTTATCCCTCGTGTATTTCTTTCTTTTGAAACTTGGCGTCGCCTGCACACATATACATGTGAATGGGTAATTTGTGTGCATGTCTGTGTGTACACCTTATTGCATTTAATAAGATTGTAGACTACGGTGCTGGATCTATGTTCGCGAGGTCCCTTCTCTATATCTTGGCTCATGAACTTTGTCTTAATGTTGTTGGGATGGATTATTTCTTCTAATGTCCTCCACGAATTGATATATCTGTTTAGAAAATAATGCTTTCTAACAACTTTTGGAACATGTCTTTAAATTATTTACTGAGATCTCTTGTTGATCTTTCATCACGTAAAAACACATGCTCTCTGTCGACTTTTTACTCCTGTTCTGAATATCACTATTATATCACCTCTTTCTCTTCACTCTCCCAATGTGGGTAGTCCCACATTTCTCAATCTCTTCTCGTATTTCTTATCAGGATGGCTTGGAATAATTGTTGTTGCTGCTCTTTGAATTGTCTCTATTTTTTCATAATCATATATTTCGGTTGTTTTTGGGCTCTTTAGGTGAAGGAGATAAGCAAGAACTGGTCTGCCAACAGTGGTTAACAAATGGAATAGACTTGGTAACAATGCGTTGAGCGGTGAGGAAAATTGGCTATTTTGATAGAAGATGAGATAACTTTATGATAGGTATGAAAGGTGGCAAGGGTACTGCATAGTGTAGGCCTTATGGTCTAATGTAGACTCCTCCATTCTTGTTTTTATGCATGTGTGTGTGTGCATGTGTTTGTAAATTTTATCGATGAATCTTTGCACTTAAAAGTGGGCGACTAACATTACCACAACATATGACAACCACATTAGGCTCTACGGGTGCAAGAGGAACAACCAACCTCCTCTCTGTACCGTCCACTTTGGGATCCAATGGTTTACATGAAACTCTTCGAAGGGTTTGTTAGATTTTGATAGCTCCATTATCACGGGGTTGGGTCACACAGTAAAATAACCTCTTTTCCCAGACGTCCGCTATTGGTGCCTTTGATCTGAGTTCATCGTTGGGTGCTGGCGATGTGGATTGGATTATGGATTACCTAGGAAAGACCACCCGATCGCACGGGATCGGTGTGTGTAGGAGGGGAAAAGATGTCTTTAATAAAATGAAATGATAGTAGTATATAAATGTCGGCTATTGCCAATAAGCCCATTTTAGCGGCAGGAAAATTGGAGCTACCAAAAGCGGAGAAAATGGTAGAAGACGTAGTGGTAGAAAAAGGTAGAAAAACAGGAAAAAACTTTATTGGGAGGTAAACCAAACTGAGATAAAATATGAGAGAAAGTTCGAAAGGAAGCGAATTTTAGTCGAAGAAAAAGTACGTGTAGATATTTGCGCTTGTAGCGTGGTTATGTTCCTGGAAACTGTGTGTATATTTCCTACGAGAAGTGAGTAGGATGTACTGCCCGCATGTGCTCCCGAAGGAGAGTGGCCCCTACCGGGCCAGGGAGGTGCCCCTAAGAGTTTCATTTAAATCAGATATTACTCAGGCAAATATGGGTAGCACAGCCTGGAAATATAATACGACTGTGTCCACTACTCTCGCTCATATGTTCAATGACTTTGCTCGTTGAGGCTTCGAAGGTCGTGTGAAGAGAGACCTATCCACAGGAGCAGAAGACCAACCCACCACTTACGTCATCAACAAGGTTGGTGTCATCAGTATATAAATCAGAACGAGCATCGGTCTGCATCACTTACTCCTCCATCATCAACATGGCTCTCAAGGTGCGTGCTCCACTATTGCAGATTGAAGACTTTGATTCCATAAACATTACCAGTGTTAACGGTCGCTGCTTATGTCGTTGTAATCAGGTGGTGATTGTGATACTTGTACGAGTAATACTTATTCCTTTTTAACCAGGTTGCCTTTCTTGCCGCTGTGGCTGTTGTGGTCACATGCGATAGCATGCCCACCTACAACCGTCCAACTCCCACCTATGGACAAGCTGCACCTGCTCCTTCAGTGAGTAGATGTCTCTTCTTCTGGAATATCATGTGAGCGATTAAATACACAACGATTAAGTGCTCCTCAATCTGTTGGTATTATAGTCTCTGAGTTTGATTTCTTGTAGGGCCCAGCACAGTACGACTTCAACTGGGAGGTGAAGGACGAGTACTCCGGTAACGACTTCGGTCACCAGGAGTCCCGTGACGGTTACGACACACAGGGAGCCTACTACGTCCTCCAGCCCGACGGTCGCCTCAGAAGGGTCGACTACACCGTCAACGGAGACTCTGGCTTCGTTGCTCAGGTCAACTACGAGGGAGAGGCCCGATACCCCGAACCCACCTACACGACCCCTCGTGCTTCATATACCACCCCTCGTCCTGCATACACGACCCCTCGTCCTACATACGCCTAAGACATAATTGATAATGATGTCCAATTCCAGATATTTGTGCATATTGTGTGTATGAATAAGAATGAGATAACTTATTGAGCCAAAAATAAAAAGAGATCGAATCAACGTGTTTCTGTTAGATTTTTTATCAATTGATATGAGCTCCCCTATGAATCCACAAGATGAAGCTAAAATGACGTTCATTATCTATATAGATACAGCAACCCATATAACAATGTTTGTAAGAAATAGCATAAATACTTTCACATGCAAATGAAAAAGGGTGTAGAAAGCCAGGTCTCAGGTCCTAGAATCTTATGCAGAATGGCCAGATATATGGAAATGAGTAGTGACCAAATTTTGAAATATTAAAATAGATTTTTTTTTCATTTGAAAAACTCCAGAAATGACTCAAGCATTAGTAATGGTCCATGAACCTCGTGCAAATGGAACCCATTTACATTTGTGATTGTGTATATCTAGGTGCATCACATTACATTTATTGAAGATGTATTTCATCACTCACTTCCCACACCATCTATCTAATTGATGGAACTTGTATCCATCATTATATTGCCTCAGTTTATCGCATGGTTCATCCCTATACCACAATTAAAAAAAAAAAAAAAAAAAAAAAAAATTCTAAAGTAGTTTTCCAAAATGTAAACCAAAGAGACGTCAGCTAATAATACCCTTGTTGACAACTAACACTTTTCATCCCATTGTCACCCACAGGAGCATGCTGACTGTTACTCTTCTTATAGGTGAACTATTATGACCATTGGTCACCAGCCAGATGGACTGACTTTCCTGTTTCCTTCTACAACATTTTCATGTAGGTGTAAAACAAGTTAAGGTTCTCACCCCAACACCTTTGAATACCTGAATGGACTGAGTATTGAACAGAGTTGTCTATTAGTGTTACTGCAGATCATTCATTGACAACACCTAAGTCGATAACACTTTTTGTCGATGATGCTGTAGTTATTGTGGAGTCGTTGGAGGTCTTTGGTCTTTTTTGAAGACAGGTAACACATTTTGTCTAGATGTGTTAGGCTTATGCTCATCGCTCGTGCATTTCTTTCCTTTGAAACTTGGCGTCACCAGCACACATATACATGTGGATGGGTAGTTTGTGTGTGTACACCTTATTGCATTTACTTAGATTGTAGACTACGATGCTGGATCTATGTTCGCGAGGTCCCTTCTCTATATCTTGGCTCATGAACTTTGTCTTAATGTTGCTGGGATGGATTATTTCTTTTAATGTCCTCCACGAATTGATATATCTGTTTAGAAAACAATGCTTTGTAACAACTTTTGGGACATGTCTTTAAATTATTTATTGAGATCTCTTTTTGATCTTTCATCTCGTAAAAACACATGCTCTCTGTCGACTTTTTACTCCTGTTCTGAATGTCATTATTATGTCACTTCTTTCTCTTCACTCTCCCCAGTGTGGGTGGTCCCACATTTCTCAATCTCTTCTCGTATTATTTATCAGCAAGGCTTGGAATAATTGTTGTTGCTGCTCTTTGAATTGTCTCTATTTTCTCATAATCATATATTTCGGTTGTTTTTGGGATCTTTTTAGGTGAAGGAAATAAGCAGGAAATGGTCTGCCAACAGTGGTTAACAAATGGAATAGACTTAGTAACAACGTGGTGAGCGGTGAGAAAAATTGGCTATCTTAATAGAAGATGAGATAACTTTATGATAGGTGTGAAAGGTACTGCATAGTGTAGGCCTTATGGTGTCATGTAGACTCCTCCATTCTTGTTCTTATGCATGTGTGTGTGTGCATGTGTTTGTTAATTTTATCGATGAATCTTTGCACTTAAATGCGGGAGACTATCATTACTACAACATACGACAACCAAAACATTAGGTTCTTCGGGTACAAGAGGAAAAACCAACCTCCTCGATGTACCGTCCACTTTAGGATCCAATGGTTTACATGAAACTCTTCGAAGGGTTTGTTAGATTTGAATAGCTCCATTATCACGGTGTTGGGTCACACAGTAAAATAATCTCTTCTCCCGGACGTTCGCTATTAGTGCCTTCGATCTGAGTTCTTCGTTGGGTGCTGGCGATGTGGATTGGATTATGGATTACCTAGGAAAGACCACCCGATCGCACGGGATCGGTGTGTGTAGGAGGGGAAAAGATGTCTTTAACAAAATGAAAAGATAGTAGTATATAAATGTCGGCTATTGCCAATAAGCCCATTTTAGCGGCAGGAAAACTGGAGGGTGACGCCTGCATATTAAGCAACCAAAAAAGGAGAAATTGGTAGAAGTCGTAGTGATAGAAAAAGGTAGAAAAACGGAAAAATCTTTATTGGGAGGTAAACCAAAGTGAGATAAAGTATGAGAGAAAGTTGGAAAGGAAGCGAATTTTAGTCGAACAAAAAGTACGTGTAGATGTTTGCTCGTGTAGCGTGGTTATGTTCATGGGAAATATGTGCATATTTCCTACGAGAAATGAGTAGGATGTACTTTCCGCATGTGCTCCCGAAGGAGGGGTGGCCCCTACCGTGGTGGCAGGGCGGTGCCCCGAAGAGTTTCATTTAAACCAGATATTAATTAGGCAAGTATGGGTAGCACAGCCTGGAAATATAATACGATTGTGTCCACTACATTCACTCATATGTTCAATGACTTTGCTTGTTGAGACTTCGAAGGCCGCGCAAAGAGAGACCTATCCAGAGGAGCAGAAGACCAACCCACCTCTTACGTCATCAACAAGGTTGGTGTCATCAGTATATAAATCAGAACGAACATCGGTGTGCATCACTTACTCCTCCATCATCAATATGGCTCTCAAGGTGTGTGCTCTACTATTGCAGATTGAACACTTTGATTCCATAAGCATTAACAGTGTTAACGGTCGCTACATATGTCGTTGTAATCAGTTGGTGATTGTGATACTTCTCGGAGTAATACTTATTCCTTTTTAACCAGGTTGCCCTTCTCGCCGCTGTGGCTGTTGTGGTCACATGCGATAGCATGCCCACCTACAACCGTCCAACTCCCACCTATGGACAAGCTGCACCTGCTCCTTCAGTGAGTAGATGTCTCTTCTTCTGGAATATCATGTGGGCGATTGAACACAACGATTAAGTGTTCCTCAATCTGTTCGTATTATAGTCTCTGAGTTTGATTTCTTGCAGGGTCCAGCACAGTATGACTTCAACTGGGAGGTGAAGGACGAGTACTCCGGTAACGACTTTGGTCAACAGGAGTCCCGAGACGGTTACGATACCCAGGGAGCCTACTACGTCCTCCAGCCTGACGGTCGCCTCAGGAGGGTCGACTACACCGTCAACGGAGACTCTGGCTTCGTGGCTCAGGTCAACTACGAGGGAGAGGCTCGCTACCCCGAACCCACCTACACGACCCCTCGTGCTTCATACACGACCCCTCGTCCTGCATACACCACCCCTCAACCTACATATGCTTAAATCATAATTGACTAGGATGTCCAATTCCAGATATTTGTGCATATTGTGTGTATGAATAAGAATGAGATAACTTATTGAGCCAAAAATAAAAAGAGATCGAATCAACGTGTTTCTGTTAGATTTGCTTTCAATTGGTATGAGTCCCCCTTAATATGAATCCACAAGATGGAGCTAAAATGATGTTCATTATCTATATAGATACGGCAACTCATATAACAATGTTTTAAGAAATAGCATAATTACTTTCACATGCATGTAAAAAAGGGTGTAGAAAGCCAGGTCTCAGGTCCTAGAATCTTATGTAGAATGGCCAGAAATATGGAAATGAGTAGTGACCAATTTTTGAAATATCAAAATAGATTTTTTTTTTTATAATTTGAAAAACTCCAGAAATGACTCAAGCATTGGTAATGGTCCATGAACTTTGTGCAAATGGATCCCATTTACATTTGTGATTGTGTATATCTAGGTGCATCACATTACATTTATTGAAGGTGTATTTCATCACTCAATTCCCTCACCATCTATCTAATTGATGGAACTTGTATCCATTATTATAATGCCTCAGTTTATCGCATGGTTCATCCCTATACCACAATTGAAAAAAAAAAAAAAATCCTAAAGTAGTTTTCCGAAATGTAAACAAAAGAGACGTGAGCTAGAAATACCCGTGTTGACAGCTAACACTTTTCATTTCATTGTCACCCACAGGAGCATGCTGACTGTCACTCTTGTTGTAGGTGAACTATTATGACCATTGGTCCCTAGCCAGATGGACTTTCCTGTTTCCTTCTACAACATTTTCATTTAGGTGTAGAATAAGTTAAGGTTCTCACTCCAACACCTTTGAATACTTGAATGGACTGAATATTGAACAGAGTTGTGTATTAGTGTTACTGCAGATCATCCATTGACAACACCTAAGTCACTGACACCTTTGTCGATGATGCTGTAGTTATTGTGGAGTCGTTGGAGGTCTTTGGTCTTTTTTGAAGACAGGTAATACATTTTGTCTAGATGTGTTAGGCTTATGTTCATCCTTCGTATATTTCTTTCCTTTGAAACTTGGCGTCACCTGTACACATATACATGTGGATGGGTAGTTTGTGTGCATGTGTGTGTGTACACCTTATTGCATTTACCTAGATTGTAGACTACGGTGCTGGATCTATGTTCGCGAGGTCCCTTCTCTATATCTTGGCTCATGAACTTTGTCTTAAAGTGATCTATGTTGTTGGCATGGATTGTTTCTCCTAATGTCCTCCACGAATTGATATATCTATTTAGAAAGCAATGCTTTCTAACAACTTTTGGAACATGTCTTTAAATTATTTACTGAGATCTCTTGTTGATCTTTCATCTCGTAAAAACACGTGCTCTCTGTCGACTTTTTACTCCTGTTCTGAATATCACTATTATATCACCTCTTTCTCTTCACTCTCCCAGTGTGGGTGGTCCCACATTTCTCAATCTCTTCTCGTATTTCTTATCAGCATGGCTTGGAATAATTGTTGTTGCTGCTCTTTGAATTGTCTCTATTTTCTCATAATCATATATTTCGGTTGTTTTTGGGATCTTTTTAGGTGAAGGAAATAAGCAGGAGCTGGTCTGCCAACAGGGGTTAACAAATGGAATAGACTTAGTAACAACGTGGTGAGCGGTGAGAAAAATTGGCTATTTTAATAGAAGATGAGATAACTTTATGATAGGTGTGAAAGGTACTGCATAGTGTAGGCATTATGGTGTCATGTAGACTCCTCCATTCTTGTTCTTATGCATGTCTGTGTGTGCATGTGTTTGCAAATTTTATCGATGAATCTTTGCACTTGAAAGCGGGAGACTATCATTACCACAACATATGACAACCAAAACATTAGGTTCTACGGGTGCAAGAGGAAAACCAACCTCTTCTCTGTACCGTCCACTTTGAGAACCAATGGTTTAAATGAAACTCTTCGAAGGGTTTGTTAGATTCAAATAGCTCCATTATCACGGGGTCGGGTCACACAGTAAAATAACCTCTTCTCTCGGAGGTCTTCTCCTAGTGCCTTCGATCTGAGTTCATCGTTGGGTGCTGGCGATGTGGATTGGATTATGGATTACCTAGGAAAGACCACCCGATCGCACGGGATCGGTGTGTGTGGGAGGGGAAAAGATGTCTTTAACAAAATGAAGAGATAGTAGTATATAAATGTCGGCTATTGCCAATAAGCCCATTTTAGCGGCAGGAAAACTGGAGGGTGACGCCTGCATCTTAAGCAACCAAAAAAGGAGAAATTGGTAGAAGTCGTAGTGATAGAAAAAGGTAGAAAAACGGAAAAAACTTTATTGGGAGGTAAACCAAAGTGAGATAAAGTATGAGAGAAAGTTGGAAAGGAAGCGAATTTCAGTCGAACAAAAAGTACGTATAGATGTTTGCGCGTGTAGCGTGGTTATGTTCATGGGAAATGTGTGTATATTTCCTACGAGAAATGAGTAGGATGTACTTCCCGCATATGCTCCCGAAGGAGAGTGGCCCCTACTGTGGTGGCAGGGCGGTGCCCCGAAAAGTTTAATTTAAACCAGATCTTACTTAGGCAAGTATGAGTAGCACAGCCTGGAAATATAATACGATTGTGTCCACTACTCTCGCTCATATGTTCAATGACTTTGCTTGTTGAGGCTTCGAAGGCCGTGTGAAGAGAGACCTGTCCACAGGAGCAGAAGACCAACCCACCACTTACGTCATCAACACGGTTGGTGTCATCAGTATATAAATCAGAACGAGCATCGGTCTGCATCACTTACTCCTCCATCATCAACATGGCTCTCAAGGTGCGTGCTCCACTATTGCAGCTTGAAGACTTTGATTCCATAAACATTACCAGTGTTAACGGTCCATACGTATGTCGTTGTCATCAGGTGGTGCTTGTGATACTTGAACGAGTAATTCTAATTCCTTTTGAACCAGGTTGCCCTTCTCGCCGCTGTGGCTGTTGTGGTCACATGCGATAGCATGCCCACCTACAACCGTCCAACTCCCACCTATGGACAAGCTGCACCTGCTCCTTCAGTGAGTAGATGTCTCTTCTTCTGGAATATCATGTGGGCCATTAAACACAACGATTAAGTGCTCCTCGAATTGTTCATATTATAGTCTCTTAATCTTATTTCTTGTAGGGCCCAGCGCAGTACGATTTCAACTGGGAGGTGAAGGACGAGTACTCCGGTAATGACTTTGGTCACCAGGAGTCCCGCGACGGTTACGACACTCAGGGAGCCTACTACGTCCTCCAGCCCGACGGTCGCCTCAGAAGGGTCGACTACACCGTCAACGGAGACTCTGGCTTCGTGGCTCAGGTCAACTACGAGGGAGAGGCCCGATACCCCGAACCCACCTACACGACCCCTCGTGCTTCATACACGACCCCTCGTCCAGCATACACCACCCCTCGTCCTACATACGCCTAAGACATAATTGACTAGGATGTCCAATTCCAGATATTTGTGCATATTGTGTGTATGCATAAGAATGAGATAACTTATTGAGCCAAAAATAAAAAGATATCGAATCAACATGTTTCTGTTAGATTTGCTTTCAATTGATATGAGCTCCCCTATGAATACACAAGATGGAGCTAAAATGATGTTCAATATCTATATAGATACGACAATCCATATAACAATGTTTTAAGAAATAACATAAATACTTTCACATGCATATGAAAAAGGGCGTGGAAAGCCAGGTCTCAGGTCCTAGAATCTTATGTAGAATGGCCAGAAATATGGAAATGAGTAGTGACCAAATTTTGAAATATCAAAATAGATTTTTTTTTTTTTTTAAACTCCAGAAATGACTCAAGCATTGGTAATGGTCCATGAACTTTGTGCAAATGGATCCCATTTACATTTGTGATTGTGTATATCTAGGTGCATCACTTTACATTCATTGAGGGTGTATTTTATCACTCACTTCCCACACCATCTATCTAATTGATGGAACTTGTATCCATCATTATACTGCCTCAGTTTATCGCATGGTTCACCCCTACACCACAATTGAAGCAAAAAAAGAATCCGAAAACAGTTTTCCAATATGTAAACCAAAGAGACGTTATCTAGAAATACCTGTGTTGACAACTAACACTTTTCATCTCATTGTCACCCACAGGAGCATGCTGACTGTCACTCTTCTTATAGGTGAACTAATGTGACCATTGGTCACTAGCCAGATGGACTTTTCTGTTTCCTTCTACAACATTTTCATTTAGGTGTAAAACAAGTTAAGGTTCTCACCCCAACACCTTTGAATACCTGAATGGACTGAGTACTGAACAGAGTTGTCTATTAGTGTTACTGCAGATCATCCATTGGCAACACCTAAGTCGATGACACTTTTTGTCGATGATGCTCTAGTTGTTGTGAAATCGTTGGAGGCCCTTGGTCTTTTTTGAAGATGTGTTAGGCTTATGCTCATCCCTCGTGTATTTCTTTCCTTTGAAACTTGCCGTCGCCTGCACACATATCCATGTGGATGGGTAGTTTGTGTGCATGTGTGTGTGTACACCTTATTGCATTTACCTAGATTGTAGACTACGGTGCTGGATCTATGTTCACGAGGTCCCTTCTCTATATCTTGGCTCATGAACTTTGTCATAATGTTGTTGGCATAGATTATTTCTTCTAATGTCCTCCACGAATTGATATATCTGTATAGAAAATAATGCTTTCTAACAACTTTTAGAACATGTCTTTAAATTATTTACTGAGATCTCTTGTTGATCTTTCATCTCGTAAAAACACATGCTCTCTGTCGACTTTTTACTCCTGTTCTGAATATCATTATTATATCATCTCTTTCTCTTTGCTCTTCCAGTGTTGATAGTCCTATTTTTCTCAATCTCTTCTCGTATTTCTTATCAGGATGGCTTGGAATAATTGTTGTTGCTGCTCTTTGAATTGTCACTATTTTCTCATAATCATATATTTCGGTTGTTTTTGGGATCTTTTTAGGTGAAGGAAATAAGCAGAAACTGGTCTGCCAACAGTGGCTAACAAATGGAATAGACTTAGTAACAACGTGGTGAGAGCTGAAAAAAATTGATATTTTAATAGAAGATTAGATAACTTTATGATAAGGATGAAAGGTGGCAAAGGAGATGGTACTGGATAGTGTAGGCCTTATGGCCTCTTCCAGAATCCTCCATTCTTGTTCTTATACATGCGTGTGTGTACATGTGTGTGTAAATTTTATCGATGAATCATTGCTCTAAAAAGTGAGAGAATGTCATTACCACAACATTAGTAGTGGACCTCTTCTCCCGGAGGTCCACTACTAATGCCTTCCATCTGAGTTTTCGTTGGGTGCTGGCGATGTAGATGGGATTATGGGTTACCTAGAAAGGACCACCCGATCGCACGGGTGTAGGAGGGGAAAAGATGTCTTTAAAAAATGAAATGATAGTAGTATATAAATGTCGGCCATTGCCAATAAGTCCATTTTAGCGGAAGGAAAACTGGAGGGTGACGCCTTCATCTTAAGCAACCAAAAGCGGAGAAAATGGTAGAAGACGTAGTGGTAGAAAAAGGTAGAGAAACGGAAAAACTTTATTGGGAGGTAAACCGAAGTGAGAAGATGGAGTATGAGTGAAAGTTGGAAAGGAAGCAAATTTCAGTCGAAGAAAAAGTACGTGTAGATGTTTGCGCGTGTAGCGTGGTTATGTTTATTTGAAATGCGTGTATATTTCCTACGAGAAATGAGTAGGGTGTACTTCCCGCATATGCTCCCGAAGGAGAGTGGCCCCTACTGTGGTGGCAGGGCGGTGCCCCGAAGAGTTTCATTTAAACCAGATATTACTTAGGCGAGTATGGGTAGCACAGCCTGAGAATATAACACGGTTGTGTCCACTACTCTTGCTCATATGTTCAATGACTTTGCTTGTTGAGGCTTCGAAGGCCGTGTGAAAAGAGACCTATCCAGAGGAGCAGAAGACCCACCCACCACTTACGTCATCAACAAGGTTGGTGTCATCAGTATATAAATCAGAACGAGCATCGGTCTGCATCACTTACTCCTCCATCATCAACATGGCTCTCAAGGTGCGTGCTCCTCTATTGCAACTTGAAGACTTTGATTCCATAAACATTACCAGTGTTAACGGTCACTATGTATGTCGTTGTAATCAGGTGGTGATTGTAATAATCCTCGGAGTAATACTTATTCCTTTTCAATCAGGTTGCCCTTCTCGCCGCTGTGGCTGTTGTGGTCACATGCGATAGCATGCCCACCTACAGCCGTCCAGCTCCCACCTATGGACAAGCTGCACCTGCTCCTTCAGTGAGTAGATGTCTCTTCTGGAATATCATGTGGGCGATTGAACACAACGATCAAGTGCTCCTCAATCTGTTCGTATTATAGTCTCTGAGTTTGATTTCTTGCAGGGCCCAGCTCAGTATGACTTCAACTGGGAGGTGAAGGATGAGTACTCCGGTAACGATTTCGGTCACCAGGAGTCCCGCGACGGTTACGACACCCAGGGAGCCTACTACGTCCTCCAACCCGACGGTCGCCTCAGGAGGGTCGACTACACCGTCAACGGAGACTCTGGCTTCGTGGCCAAGGTCAACTACGAGGGAGAGGCCCGTTACCCCGAACCCACCTACACGACCCCTCGTGCTTCATACACCACTCCTCGTCCAGCATACACGACCCCTCGTCCAGCATACACGACTCCTCGTCCTACATACGCCTAAGACATAATTTATTATGATGTCCAATCCGAGATATTTATGCATATTAGGTGTATGCATAGGAATAGGATAACACATTGAGCCAGAAATAAAACAAGAATATCAAATCCCATTGTTTTGATTAGATTTTCCTTGAAAAATACTAATCACTAGTAACTCCCTTTAATATGAATCCACAAGATGGAGATAAAATTATATGAATTCACTATATAGATATAATAACCCATATAATAATGTTTCAACAAATAGTCGAAATGCTCTCACATGCACATAAAAAACAACAAGGAAAGCTAGATCAGCTTTAAAATCTTTCATACGCAATGACCAGAAGTATGGTAATGGTTTCTCCCAAGTGAAAAAATGCAAACTGGCTCAAGGAATCGTCATGATCCATGAATTGTGTGCAAATGAATCATATTTACAGTAGTGATTATGTATACGTAGGTGCATCGTACAGTTCTTATATCATCTATCCAGTTCGTAACACTAAGGCACAGTTGAAAAAAAAAACATAACCCGAGAATATCTTTCCGAAATATAAACCAGACGTCAACTTAGATTGTCCGTGATGACAACCGACATTCTTTTCATCTCATCGACACCCACAGGAGCATCGTGACTGTCACTCTTCATATATGTGAATTATTGTAATCACCGGTCACTAGCCACATGCGCTCCTTATATGTAATGAACATTCAAAGACATTCTAGACTTTTCTGTTTCTTTTTGCAATATGTTAAGTCGGAAGTAAATCAGGGCTACGTCCTCACCCAAACACCTCTCAAGACCTGAATGGATTGAGTATTGAATAGAGTTGTCTTTTAATGTTGTTGCAGATCATTCATTGACAACACTTAAGAAATTGACACCTTTGTCGAAGATGCTGTCGTTGTTGTGGAGTCGTTTGAGGTCCTGCGCAGAAAGGAGAGACCAAGACAGAAGAGACCAAGAAAGGAGAGACCAAGTCCTGGACCAAAACGAAGGTCCATGTTTTCGGGGTCTAGTTGCATGACACCGAAGACGTGGACCAGTGGTCACAATACTTCACATATATGAAGTGACAGTCATGATGTTCCTGTGGATGTCGATGAAATGAAAAGAATGTTGGTTGTCGTCACGGACAATCTTCGTTTTGGTCCAGGAGAGCTGGAGACCCAACTGTCTCCCCTTTCTGCGCAATGAGTCGAGTGATCCAACCAGGACCCTCCAACGACTCCGCAACAACTACAGCATCTTCGACAAAGGTGTCAATAACTTCAGTGTTGTCAATGGATGATTTACAACAACACTAAAAGACAACTCTGTTCAATACTCACTCCATTCAGTTCTTGAGAAGTGTTTGGGTGAGGACGTAGCCCTCATTTACTCCTGATTAAACAGATTGTAAAAAGAAACAGAAAAGTCTAGAATGTATTTGAACGTTCGTTACATCTAAGGAGCGCATGTGGCTAGTGACCAGTGGTCACAATACTTCACATATATGAAGTGACAGTCAGGATGTTCCTGTGGGTGTCGATGGAATGAAAAGAATGTTGGTTGTCGTTACGGACAATCTTAGTTGACGTCTGGTTTACATATCGGAGAGCTATTCTCGGGTTATGTTTTTTTCAATTGTGCCGTAATGATGAACCACACAATAACATAGGACATCATAATGATGGATACGATTGTTACCAACTGAATAGATGATATGAAAACTATGCGATGCACCTAGGTATACACAATCACTAATGTAAATATGATGCATTTGCACATAATTCATAGACTATGACGATTCCTTGAGTCGGTTTCCATTTTTTTTCAATTGTGATAAACCATTTCCATACTTCTGGTCATTGCGTATGAAAGATTTCAAAGCTGATCTAGCTTTCCTTGTTGTTTTTTATGTGCATGTGAGAGTATTTCGACTATTTCTTGAAACATTATTACATAGGTTATCAAAGCTATATAGTGAATTAATATAATTTTATCTCCATCTTCTGGATTCATATTAAAGGGTGTTGCTAGTGATTAGTATTTTTCAAGGAAAATCTAATCAAAACGGTGGGATTTGATCATCTTGTTTTATTTCTGGCTCAATATGTTATCTCATTCCTATGCATACACATAATATGCATAGATATTTCGGATTGGACATCATAGTAGATTATGTCTTAGGCATATGTAGGACGAGGGGTCGTGTATGCTGGACGAGGGGTCGTGTATGAAGCACGAGGGGTCGTGTAGGTGGGTTCGGGGTAGCGGGCCTCTCCCTCGTAGTTGACCTGAGCCACGAAGCCAGAGTCTCCGTTGACGGTGTAGTCGACCCTTCTGAGGCGACCGTCGGGCTGGAGGACGTAGTAGGCTCCCTGAGTGTCGTAACCGTCACGGGACTCCTGTTGACCGAAGTCGTTACCGGAGTACTCGTCCCTCACCTCCCAGCTGAAGTCATACTGAGCTGGGCCCTGTAAATCAAATTCAAAGGTTAATATGCGAACGCGTTAAAGAAGTTTTCACTTGATCGTTCCGATAGATCTTCCACAAGATATTCAAATACTATCATACGAACAGATTGAGGATCACTTGATCGTTGTATATTTAATCGCCCACATGATATTCCAGAAGAAGAGACATCTACTCACTGAAGGAGCAGGTGCAGCTTGTCCATAGGTGGGAGCGGGACGGTTGTAGGTAGGCATGCTATCGCATGTGACCACAACAGCCAGAGCAGCGAGAAGGGCAACCTGGTTCAAAAGGAATTAGCATTACTCGTACATGTATCACAATCTCCACCTGAATACAACGACATATGTATCGACCGTTAACACTGGTAATGTTTATGGAATCAAAGTCTTCAATCTGCAATAGTGGAGCACGCACCTTGAGAGCCATGTTGATGATGGAGGAGTAAGTGATGTAGACCGATACTCGTTCTGATTTATATACTGATGACACCAACCTTGTTGATGACGTAAGTGGTGGGTTGGTCTTCTGCTCCTGTGGGCAGGTCTCTCTTCACACGGCCTTCGAAGCCTCAGCAAGCAAAGTCATTGAACATATGAGCGAGAGTAGTGGACACAATCGTATTATATTTCCAGGCTGTGCTTCCCATACTTGCCTAAGTAATATCTGGTTTAAATGAAACTCTTTGGGGCACCGCCCTGCCCCGGTAGGGGCCACTCTCCTTCGGGAGCACATGCAGGAAGTACATCTTAATCACTTCTCGTAGGAAATTTACACACATTTCCCATGAACATAACCACGCTACACGCGCAAACATCTACGCTTACTTTTTCTTCGACTATAATTCGCTACCTTTCCAACTCTCTCTCATACTACATCTTCTCACTTGGGTTTACCTCCCAATAAAGTTTTTTTTCTGTTTTTCTACTTTTTCTACCACTACGCCTTCAACCATTTTCTCCGCTTTTGGTTGCTTATGATGATGGCATCGGCCTCCAAGTTTCCTGCCCTTAAAATGTGCTTATTGGTAATAGTAGAGTTTTATATACTACTATCTTTTCATTTTCTTACAGAGATCTTTTCCCTTCCTACACACACCGATCCCGTGCGACCGGATGGTCTTTCCTAGGTAATCCATAATCCAACCCACATCACCAGCACCCAACGAAGAACTCAGATCGAAGGCACCAAGAGCGGACGTCCGGGAGAAGAGGTTATTTTACTCTGTGACCCAACCCCGTGATGATGGAGCTATTTAAATCTAACAAACCCTTCGAAGAGTTTAATCTAAACCATTGGTTCCCAAAGTGGACGGTACAGAGAGGAGATTGGATTTTTCCTCTTGCCCCCGTAGAACCTAATGTTTTGGTTGTCATATGTTGTGGTAATGACATTCCCACACTTTTTAGAGCAATGATTCATCGATAAAATTTACACACACATGTACACACACGCATACACACACACACACACATGCATAAGAACAAGACTGGAGAAGTTTGCAAGACATCTTCCTTGCCACCTTTCATTCCTATCATAAAGTTATCTAATCTTCTATTAAAATACCCAGTTTTTTCAGCTCTCACTACATTGTTACTAAGTCTATTCCATTTGTTAACCACTGTTAGCAGACCAGTTCTTGTTTATTTTCTTCACCTAAAAAGATCCCAAAAACAACCGAAATATATGATTATGAGAAAATAGAGACAATTCAAAGAGCAGCAACAACAATTATTCCAAGGCATCCTGATAAGAAATACGAGAAGAGATTGAGAAATGTGGGACTATCCACAGTGGGAGAGTGAAGAGAAACAGCTGATATGATAATGATATTTATAATAGAAGTAAAAAATCGACAGAGTGCACGTGTTTTTTCGAGATGAAAGATCAACAAGAGATCACAGTAAAGAAATGAAAGACATGTTGCAAAATTTGTTTGAAAGCATTGCTTTTTAAATAGATACATCTTTTCGTGGAAGACATTAAGAGAAAAAATCTATGCCAATAACATAGATTACTTAAGACAAAGTTCATAAGCCAAGACATAAAGAAGAGATCTCGCGACCATAGATCCAGTACCGTAGTATGCTTACTTGCTTAAAGCTGTCCGTCGATTTCGACGAGGACGTCACTCCATGCGAAGGAGTTGAAAGATGAAAGAAATTCAGCGTTGATGGGTATTGCGGTAGCTGACGAGTCCAACGCGGGCGGCACATACACGTCCACAGATGTCACACACGTACCCTCCACCTGGGAGAGCTGGACGATGGCGCCTAGCTCGTCTTTCTTCAGCCACTCTGTCATAATTTTGGTTGAATGAAGTCATTCCCGCCTGGCAGGTCGCCTTCCACTCATCTCTGTCTTCAGTTAGTGTTTCTAGTTGCATAGGTTGGATGCCACACTTTTTCAAGTTAGCCTTCAAGCAGTCTTTGTACCGTTTGCGCTGCCCACCCACTGATCGTCGTCTTTTTGCTAGTTCTCCATATAAAATCTGCCTTGGGAGTCTATTTTCCGGCATTCTTGACACGTGTCCAATCCATCTGAGCTGTTTCCGCACGATCATAGCTTCAAGAGAATCTACACCCGCCCTCATTCGTATCTCCGTGTGAGGTATGCGGTGCCACCACTTAAGGCCAAGAATCTTCTGCAGGCAGCTTATGTGGAACCTCTCTAGCGTCTTGATGTGCCCTCGGTAAGGGACCCAGGTTTCACTTGAGTAGAGCAGAATTGAGAGACAGATTGATTTGTAAACTGCGATCTTTGTGCGTACAGTGAGGTCCCTACAAAGAAACACTCTTCCTGAGAGTTTTCCGAAAGAGGTCGAGGCAAGGCTGATTCTACGATGTATTTCATCTGTCATATTACCTTTACTGTTGATGATTGAACCGAAGTATTTAAAACTATTCACATTTTTGATCGATACATTCAAGGTAAATGCATTAAGGTGTACACACACACGTTCACACAAACTACCCATCCACATGTATATGTGTGCAGGCGACGCCAAGTTTCAAAGGAAAGAAATACACGAGGGATAAATATAAGCCTAACACATCTAGACAAAATGTATTACATATTTTCAAAAGAGACCAAAGACATCCAACGACTCCACAACAACTAGAGCATCATCGACAAAAAGTGTCAATGACTTAGGTGTTGTCAATAGATGATCTGCAGTAGCACTAATAGACAACTCTGTTTAATACTCAGTCCATTCAGGTATTCAAAGGTGTTGGGGTGAGAACCTTAACTTGTTTTACACGTGAATAAAAATGTAAAAGGAAACAGGAAAGCCCAAAGTGCTTCTTGACGTTCGCTACATCTGAAGAACACATCTGACTAGTGACCAATGGTCAAAATAGTTCACCTATAGGAAGAGTGACAGTCAGCATGCTCCTGTGGGTGTTAATGAGATGAAAATTGTTCGTTGTCAACATGGGTATTTTTTAGCTGACGTCTATTTGGTTTACATTTTGGAAAAGTATTTTCGGATTCTGTTTTTGTTCCAACTGAGGTGTAGGGATGAACCACGCGATAAACTGAGGCAGCATAATGATGCATACAAATTTCATCAACTAGATAGATGATATGGGAAATGGGTTATGAAATACACCTTCAATAAATGTAAATGGGATCCATTAGTACACAGTTCATGGACCATTGCGATTACTCGAGTCCTTTTTGGAATTTTTCAAACGGAAAAAAAAAATCTATTTTGATATATCAAAAATTGATCACTACTCATTTCCATGTTTCTGGTCATTCTGTATGATATTTTAGGACCTGAGATCTGGCTTCCCACACCCTTTTTCATTTGCATATGAAAGTATTTATGCTATATCTTAAAACATTGTTATATGGGTTACCATATCTACATAGTGAATGAACAACATTTTAGCTCCATCTTGTGGATTCATATTAAAGGGGGACTGATATCAATTGATAGCAAATCTAACAAAAACAAATTGATTCGTTCTTCTTCTTTTATTTCTGGCTCAATAAGTTATCTCATTCTTATGCATACACCTAATATGCACAAATATCTCGGATTGGACATCATAATCAATTATGTCTTAGGCGTATGTAGGACGAGGGGTGGTGTATGCAGGACGAGGGGTCGTGTATGAAGCACGAGGGGTGGTGTAGGTGGGTTCGGGGTAGCGGGCTTCTCCCTCGTAGTTGACTTGAGCAACGAAGCCAGAGTCTCCGTTGACGGTGTAGTCGACCCTTCTGAGGCGACCGTCGGGCTGGAGGACGTAGTAGGCTCCCTGGGTGTCGTAACCGTCACGGGACTCCTGGTGACCGAAGTCGTTACCGGAGTACTCGTCCTTCACCTCCCAGTTGAAGTCGTACTGTGCTGGACCCTGCAAGATGTCAGATTCAAAGTTTATCATACGAACACACTGAAGAAATTCTCATTTGATCGTTGTAATAATCCTTCCACATGATATTTTAGAGAAAAAGTTATCTACTTACAGAAGGAGCAGGTGCAGCTCGTCCATAGGTGGGAGCTGGAGGGTTGTAAGAGGGAATGCTATCGCATGTGGCCACAACAGCCAGAGCGGCGAGAAGGACGACCTAATTGAAAAGGAATAAGTATCACTCCAAGAATGATCATAATCAACACCTTTTGGTTGCAATAATATACACAGCGGCCGTTAACACTGGTAATACATGTGTTATCAAAGTCTTTAAGTTGCAGTAGTGGAACACGCACCTTAAGAGCCATGTTGATGATGGAGGAGGAACTGATACAGACCAACACTCGTGCTGACTTATATACTCATGACACCAACCTTGTTGATGACGTACATGATGGGTGTGTCTTCTGCTCCTGTGGACAGGCCTGTGTTCACACTGCCCTCGGGCCTCAGCAAGCAAAATCATTAGAAATGTCAACGAGAGTACTGGACAAAATCGTTTTATATTTCCAGGCTGTGCTACCCATCATTATGAACAACTATATGATCTTTTCTGACTTAATTTATAGGGGCAGTCGAATATACCTAAAATATAAACGACGGAGTGATAATGCAGTCAGATCCTCTGAGGTGGTGGTGAGGTGGTGATATCTGTGCCAGCGTCAGAATAAGTGTACAGCCTTTGTATCATCACTAAGCGATGATATTGGTTTGAGTTGTTTGTATGAACCATTTAGGATGACTTGTACATTTTGTATGTTTATATATTCGTGTATTGATTCAATTTTTTATATCTATTTAACGTATTATAATTATTTAATGAATGTATCACATGTTTATTCCATTGGGATCTTATATACTGTATTTGTGAAGGGAACCATTTGTGCGCATGTCGCTATGTATTTGTTGACGTGGGCATTACTAGGAAGGTGACGCTCATTACACCAACATTCTCGTCGGTGATTTCGAGCTGTGAAGTGGGTTGTGATTGAGGGACCAGCGACCAAGGTGAAACTGTCCCTGCCCAGGTGATGTTTTGGTTTTCACACTAAAAGGCTTGGAGCACTAATGTAAGTTATTATTTCTAATTTTATGTAAGATATGGTAGGAGCGTTGTATTACGGTTAACAGATTGTTTACGTAAAATAGTACTGAGTGCAATACATTGCTTGTATAGAAGAATATGATTTAAATGAATACTTGCTTACAATAGCTTAAGTTGTAAAATTGATAATCTTGTAATAATACAGTCATAGAAGAATGTTGGATTTCTTATTTGTTACTAATGTCGGTACAATACACGCTATTGTAATTATCCTTGTAGTTACGATTATTCAAAACATTTGTTATATAGGAATTTAGAGGATTATGCTCATTCTTATTTCAATGTAAGCTGTATTAGTGCTTTTGTTTTGTTTGATGGTTTCAATACTTTTCACGTTATTATGAATAATGTGGATTTATGTATGAATATGTGTAATATACTCACAGGTTGAAATACATGATTACGACAATTTTTATTTCAATGTAAGCTGTATAAGTGCTTTTGTTTTGTTTGATGGTTTCAATACTTTTCACGTTATTATGAATAATGTGGATTTATGTATGAATATGTGTAATATACTCACAGGTTGAAATACATGATTACGACAGTCCACGGAGTTTTAGTGTGGAAAACAGCCTTCTTCGCCAAGAAACTTTCGATACAGCGATCATGTTAGTTTTGCCTTGTGCACCCGTAGATTATGTAGTTTTGGTTGTCACATATTGCGGAAATGAAAGTATTCTCTCTTTAAATACAAAAAGTCTTCGTTAGAATTTATGCATATACAAACACGCACACCCAAAATGTATATGAGAAAAATAGAGGCAATATTAAGAGCAGCAATCACAATGATTCCAAGTCAGACTTATAAGAAATACAAAGAGAGGCTGAAGAAATAGGACTCTCTAATTTGGAAGAGTGAAGAGAAACAGGTGATATAACAATGATATTAAGAACAAGGAAAGGAATAAAAAGTCGTTAGAGAGTAATGTTTTCACGAGATGAAAGATCAATAAGCGACCACAGTAAAGGAATTAAAGACATGTTGCAAAAGTTGATAGGAAGCATTGCTTTCTACATATATACATAACGTTGTGGAAGACATTAAGAGAAATAATCTATGCTAATAACAGATTACTTTAAGACAAAGTTCATAAGCCAAGATATAGAGACGGGACCTCGCAAACATACATCCGCACCGTCTTACGTAGTCCTTCTCCATAGATATCGACATCGTCATATATTCTGATCGAATGGGTTTATAAAAGTATAAACTATGCTAATCCTCCGAAAGACCTCCTGGCATGACCCACCACCGTTAGATAATGTACTACCAAGGTATGTGAAGCTCTCCAAAACACCAATGCCCTCACTACATGTATGGACTAACTGAACGGTCTCATTCAGCTTGTCATTGAAATCCTGGACCATCGTCTTGGTCCAGGACTTATGGAGTCCCAGCAAACATCTTGTGCAGGAGGCTTCTTGTGCATTGATTCGAGGGCTGCAACAAGGACCTCCGACTCCGCAAGAACTAAAACATCAATGAGAAAAGATCAATGACCTTAGTTTTTCTAGTGGAAGATCTGCAGTAACAGTGAAAGACAACTCTCTTCAATACTCAGCCCATTCAGGTGTTGAGAGGTGTTGGGACGAGGACGCACTCCTGCTATACTCTTGAATTATCATGTTGTAAAACGGAACAGTAAAGTCCAGAATGTCTTTGAAGTTCGTTATCTATGGTGATGACATATTACAAGTGACCAATGTTATGGCCACCTCTATCAAGAGTGACAGTCGGGATGCTTCTGACGTCTGTTTCGTTTATATTTTGGAAAAAAAAAAATTATAGGGTCCTGTTCCCCATTTCAAACTGTGCAGTACAGATGAACCACGCAATAAGATGGGGCAGTATAATCATGGAAAAGATTTCTGTCAACTGGATAGATGATATGGGAATTGGGTGATAAAACACACCTTAAATAATTGTAAAGTGACACACCTAGACATACACAATCGCAACTGTAAATAAGATTCATATTTACACAATTCATGAATCATTACGATTGCTTGAGTCACTTTGCAGTTTTTCAATAGAAAGAAACTATTATCAAATATCAAAGATTGGTTGATACTCATTTCCATATTTTCGGAATGTTAAAATATTTGGACTATTTCTCGAAACACGGTTACATGGGTTACCATGTCTATATAGTGGACTAACATAATCTTATCTCCATTTTTTTCATTCATATTAAAATGTGCTAGATTTGATTAGTACTTTTCTCCGGACAAGTATAAGTAAAACAATGAAAATTGATCTCTTTCTCCTTTTATTTGTAGCTCAATAAATTATTTCATTCCTACGCATACACATAGTATGCATTTTCTCGCATTGAATATGGTAATCAATTATGATTTAAGCATATGTAGGTTGAGGGGTGGTGTATGCTGGACGAGGGGTGGTGTATGCAGGACGAGGGGTCGTGTAGGTGGGTTCGGGGTAGCGGGCCTCTCCCTCGTAGTTGACCTGAGCCACGAAGCCAGAGTCTCCGTTGACGGTGTAGTCGACCCTCCTGAGGCGACCGTCGGGCTGGAGGACGTAGTAGGCTCCCTGTGTGTCGTAACCGTCACGGGACTCCTGTTGACCGAAGTCGTTACCGGAGTACTCGTCCTTCACCTCCCAGTTGAAGTCATACTGCGCTGGGCCCTGCAAGAAATCAAATTCAAAGGCTAATATGCGAACGCATTAAAGAAGTTCTCATCTGATCATTGTGATACATTTTCCACACGATATTTTAGAGGAATAGATATGTACTCACAGAAGGAGCAGGTGCAGCTTGTCCATAGGTGGGAGCTGGAGGATTGTAGGAGGGAATGCTATCGCATGTGGCCACAACAGCCAGAGCGGCGAGAAGGACGACCTGGTTCAAAAGGAATAAGTATTACTCCGTCAATTATCACAATCAACACCTTTTGATTACAACGACATATATAACGACCGTTAACACTGGGAATGCTTGTGGTATCAAAATATTCGAGTTGGGATAGAGGAGCACGCACCTTGAGAACCATGTTGATGTTGGAGGAGGAACTGATGCAGACTAATGCTCGTGCTGACTTATATACTGATGACACCAACCTTGTTGATGACGTAAGTGGTGGGTGGGCTTTCTGCTCCGGTCAAGTCTCTCTTCACACGGCCCTCGGGGCCTCAGCAAGCAAGGTTATTGAAAATATGAACGAGAGTATTGGACAGAATCGTTTTGGATCTCCAAGTTGCTCTACTATACATGCCAAAGTCGATCAACAGCTAAAATAGTTTTAATTAAAATCAATATGGGTCTACTTGAATGTATAGAAATATACACTAGGCGCAGTGATGATGCAGTCAGATCCTCTGACGTGTTAAGTAATATCTCACAAATTCAGAATAAATACATGGTCTGCTTCAGTACAAAACAGTCTATACTTCCAGGAGATTGGTTACACCTCAGGCACCTGTCGGACCTATTAAAATTTTTTTTTACAAGTTATGGTAATAATAAAAGCTATTCTAATAAAAACGAAAGAGCCGTCGTTAAAATCTACACCCGCGTACACACATGCATACACAAACTAATACCGTGTATATAAGAAAGATATATAATGCAAAGAGCAGCAACCACAGTGATAACATTCGTAATGAGAGAAAATGACAATTGCCGACAATTAATTCAGGAAAAACACAGTGTTAGGAGGAAGACCTTATTGGTAAAACATTAGCTTATTCAGATTTTATCAAGTACTTGAGGAAATTGGAAAACTTGGACTTTCACATTGGAAGAATGGAGAGAGAGAGAGAGAGAGAGAGAGAGAGGTGATATAATAATCATATAAAGAACAGAGACAGGAATTAAAAAATAACAAAGATATCTTTGTATGGAATAAATGAACAACAAGAGGCATGTGGCACCTTTCCATGATGTTGTTTCTACTCACAGGGTTTTTTTTTTCATAAGACAATCTTCATTGGAGGACACGAAGGGGACGCCCACAGAATTCATGGCTGGGGTACCTTGATCGAACCTGTCGAGAGATGTTTGGAGTGGGAACGGTGGCCGAATAGGAGCTTCATTGGAGAGACCGTGGGGACTGTCGCCGGCGTGTGTATAAACCAACGCACTCCCTTGTGTATGCCCCCAATTGACGATGTGTCACAGAACAGTCGCTGACTCCCTTCGATACAGTGACTCGAGTGCTACAACTAGTACCCCCAACGACTCCGAAACAACTTGAGCATCATCGACAAAGGTGTCAGTGTCTTAAGTGTTGCCAATGGATGATCTGCAATAACACTAATAGACAAATCTTTTCAATACTCAATCTATTCAGGTGTTGAAAGGTGTTTGGGTGAGGACGTAGCCCTGATTTACTCTTGATAAAACAGATTATAAAAAGAAAAAGAAAAGTCTAGAATGTCTTTGAACGTTCATTTTATCTAAGGATCGCATGTGGCTAGTGACCAGTGGTCACAATAATTCACATATACATAGTGACAGTCATGATTTTCCTGTGGGTGTCAATAAGATGAAAAGAATATTGGTTGTCGTCACGGACAATCTTAGTTGATGTCTGGTTTACATTCCGGAAAGATATATATATATATATATATATATATATATATATATATATATATATATATATATATATATATATATATATATATTTATTTTTTCAACTCTGAAGTAGTGATGAACCATACGATAGCATGGGACATCATAATGATGGATACGATTTTTATCAACTGGATTGATGATATAAGAACTGTGTGATGCACCTAGGTATACACAATCACTACTGTAAATATGATGCATTTGCACACAATTAATGGACAATAACAATTCCTTGTGTCAGTTTGCATTTTTTTTTTAGTTGGGACAAACCTTTTCCTTACTTCTGGTCATGATGAATGAAAGATTCTAGGGCGGGAGATCCGGCTTCCCATATCCTTCTTCATATGCATGTGAAAATATTTCGACTACTTCTCGAAACATTGTTATATGGGTTAACATCATTTTAACTCCATCTTGTAAATTCATATTAGAGGGAGTTTCTAGTGACTGGTATTTTCCCAGGGAAGTCTAATCAAAACAATGGAGTTTGATCTTCTTGTTTTATTTATGGCTCAATAATTTATCTCATTCCTATGCATACACATAATATGCATAAATATCTGGAATTGGACATCATAATCAATTATGGCTTAGGCGTATGTAGGACGAGGGGTGGTGTATGCAGGACGAGGGGTGGTGTATGAAGCACGAGGGGTCGTGTAGGTGGGTTCGGGGTAGCGGGCCTCTCCCTCGTAGTTGACCTGAGCCACGAAGCCAGAGTCTCCGTTGACGGTGTAGTCGACCCTTCTGAGGCGACCGTCGGGCTGGAGGACGTAGTAGGCTCCCTGTGTGTCGTAACCGTCACGGGACTCCTGGTGACCGAAGTCGTTACCGGAGTACTCGTCCTTCACCTCCCAGTTGAAGTCGTACTGTGCTGGACCCTGCAAGATGTCAGATTCAAAGTCTATCATACGAACATACCGAAGAAATTCTCACTTGATCGTTGTAATAAGCCTTCCACGTGATATTTTAGAGAAAATGTATATACTCACTGAAGGAGCAGGTGCAGCTTGTCCATAGACAGGAGCTGGACGGTTGTAGGAGGGAATGCTATCGCATGTGGCCACAACAGCCAGAGCGGCGAGAAGGACGACCTGATTGAAAAGAAATAAGTATCACTCCAAGAATTATCATAATCAACACCTTTTGGTTCCAATAATATACACAGCGACCGTTAACACTGGTAATGCTTATGTTATCAAAGTCCTAAAGTAATGGAACACGCACCTTAAGAGCCATGTTGATGATGGAGGAGGAACTGATACATACCGACACTCGTGTTGACTTATATACTCATGATACCAACCTTGTTGATGACGTACATGATGGGTGTGTCTTCTGCTCCAGTGGACAGGCCTCTGTTCACACTGCCCTCGGGGCCTCAGCAAAGCAAAGTCATTAAAATGTGAACGAGAGTACTGGACATAATCGTCTTATATTTCCAGGCTGTGCTACCTATTCATGCCCTTCATTATAGGTAACTATTTTATCCTTTCTTACTTGATTTATAGGAGCAATCGAGTATGCCTACAATATAAATGACATAATGATAATACATTCAGATCCTTTGAGGTGGTAATGTATGAGCTAGCGTCAGAAAAAGTCCACAGCCTTCTTCCCCAAGGAACTATCGATACAGTGAGCATATTAGTTTTGCTTCCTGCACCTGTAGAATATGTAGTTTTGGTTGTTATAAATTGTGGAAACATGCACACCCAAAATGTAAATGAGAAAAATAGAGGCAATATCAAAAGCAGCAACCATAGACTTATAAGAAATGCGAAGAGAGGCTGGAAAAAATGGGACTCCCCAAGTTGGAAGACTGAAGAGAAAGAGATGATATAATAATGGTTTTCAGAACAAGGAAAGGAATAAAAAATCGGCAGAGACCATATGTTTTCATGAAATGAAAGATCAATAAGAGGAATTAAAGACGTTTCAAAATGTGTTAGGAAGCATTGCTTTCTACATATATGCATAACTTGATGGAAGACATTAAGACAAATAATCTATGCCAATAACATAGATTATTTTAAGACAAAGCTCATAAGCCAAGATATACTGTAGAGACGGGACCTTACAAACACACATCCAGTACAGTCTTACGTAGTCCTCCATATTTATCAACATCGAGTGAGTTTGTAAAAGTATGAGTTATCCCAATCCTCCGAAAGACTTCCTGGCATGACCCACCACCGTTAGATACTGTACTACCAAGGTCTGTGAAGCTCCCCAAAACACGAATGCCATCACTACATGTATGAACGGTCTCATTCAGATTGTCATTGAAATCTTGGACCATCGTCTTTGTCCAGGGTTTATGGAGTCCCAGCAAACATCTTGTGCAGAAAGCTTCTTGTGTATTGAGTCGAGGGCTGCAACCTTCAATGACTCCGCAAGAACTAAAGCATAAACGACATAAAAAGGGTCAATGACCTTAGTCTTTTCATTGGAAAATCTATATTAAAAGTGAAAGACAACTCTCTTCAATGGTCAGCCCATTCAGGTGTTGAGAGGTGTTGGGGTGAGGACGCACTTCTACCTTACTCCTGAATTATAATGTTGTAAAACGGAACAGTAAAGTCCAAAATGTCTTTGACGTTCTTTATCTATGGTGATCACATATTACAAATGACCAATGTTGTGGACACTTCTAGGAAGAGTGACAGTCAGGATGTTCCTGTGTGTGCTGATGAGACGAAAAGAGTGTTGGTTGTCGTCATTGGCAATCTTAGCTGACGTCTGTTTCGTTTACATTTTGGAAAGAAATTCTAGGGTCCTGCTCCTCTGTTCAAACTGGGCAGTACAGATGAACCACGTGATAAGATGGGGCAGTATAATCATAAATACGATTTCTATCAACTGAATAGATGATATGGGAACTGGTTGATAAAACACCTTAAATAATTGTAAAGTGACACACCTAGACATACACAATCGCAACTGTATATATGATTCATATTTGCACAATTCATGAATCATTACGGTTGCTTGAGTCAGTTTGCCGGTTTTCAATAGAAAGAAGCTATCATCAAATATCAAAGATTGGTTGATACTCATTTCCATATTTTCGGAATGTTAAAATATTTGGACTATTTCTCGAAACATGGTTACATGGGTTACCATGTCTATATAGTGGACTAACATCATCTCATCTCCATTTTCTTCATTCATATTAAAATGTGCTAGATTTGATTAGTATTTTTCTCCGGGCAAGTATAATCAAAACAATGAGAATTGATCTCTTTCTCCTTTTATTTGTGGCTCAATAAATTATTTCATTCCTACGCATACACATAGTATGGATTTTCTCGCATTGAATATGCTAATCAATTATGATTTAAGCATATGTAGGTTGAGGGGTGGTGTATGCAGGACGAGGGGTGGTGTATGCTGGACGAGGGGTCGTGTATGAAGCACGAGGGGTCGTGTAGGTGGGTTCGGGGTAGCGGGCCTCTCCCTCGTAGTTGACCTGAGCCACGAAGCCAGAGTCTCCGTTGACGGTGTAGTCGACCCTTCTGAGGCGACCGTCGGGCTGGAGGACGTAGTAGGCTCCCTGAGTGTCGTAACCGTCGCGGGCCTCCTGGTGACCGAAGTCGTTACCGGAGTACTCGTCCTTCACCTCCCAGTTGAAGTCGTACTGAGCTGGCCCCTGCAAGAAATCAAATTCAAAGGCTAATATGCGAACGCATTAAAGAAGTTCTCATCTGATCATTGTGATACATTTTCCACACGATATTTTAGAGGAATGCAGATGTACTCACAGAAGGAGCAGGTGCAGCTTGTCCATAGGTGGGAGCTGGAGGATTGTAGGAGGGAATGTTATCGCATGTTGCCACAGCAGCCAGAGCGGCGAGAACGACGACCTGGTTCAAAAGGAATAATTGTTACTCCGTGAATTATCACAATCAACACCTTTTGATTACAACGACATATATAACGACCGTTAACACTGGCAATGCTTGTGGTATCAAAGTGTTCGATTTGGGATAGAGGAGCACGCACCTTGAGAACCATGTTGATGATGGAGGAGGAACTGATGCAGACCAACACTCATGATGACTTATATACTCGTGACACCAACCTTGTTGATGATGTAAGTGGTGGGTGGGTTTTCTTCTCCCCCGGGCAGGTCTCTCTTCACGCGGCCCTCGGGGGCTCAGCAAGCAAGGTTATTGAAAATCTGAATGGGAGCATTGAACAAAATCGGTTTGGATGTCCAGGTTGTTCTACTATACATGTCAAAGATAATCAACAACTGAAATAGTTTTAGTTAAAATCAATATGGGTCCATTTGAATGTATAGAGATGAACACTAGACGCAGTGATGATGCAGTCAGATCCTCTGATGTGTTAAGTAATGTCTGTCACATATTCAGAATAAATCCATAGCCTGCTTTACTACAAAACAGTTGGTACAGCGAGGAGATTAGTTACACCTCACGCACCGGTAGTACCTTTTGATTTTGTTTTCACAAATTATGGTAATGATATAGGCTACCTCAATAAAAACAAAAGAGCGGTCGTGAAAATTTACACACACATACATAAAGAAACAAATATCCTGTATATAAGAAAGATATATATTAGAAAGAGCAGCAACCACAATGATAACATTCACAATGAGAGAAAATGACAACTGCCGAGAAGTAAGTCAGGAAAACACATTGTTAGGACCAAGTCCTTATTGGTAAAACATTAGCTCATTCAGGGTTTATCAAGTACTTGAGAAATTGGAAAACTGGGACTTCCGACATTGGAAGAATGGAGAGAGAGAGAGAGAGAGAGAGAGAGAGAGAGAGAGAGAGAGAGAGAGAGAGAGAGAGAGAGAGAGAGAGACAGAGAGAGAGGTGATATAATAATAATCATATCTAGAACAGAGGGGGTGTTGACTTATATACTCATGACACCAACCTTGTTGATGACGTACATGATGGGTGTGTCTTCTGCTCCTCTGGACAGGCCTCTGTTCACACGGCCTTCGGGGCCTCAGCAAAGCAAAGTCATTACAAATGTGAACGAGAGTACTGGACACTATCGTTTTATATTTCCAGGCTTTGCTACCTATGCATGCCCTTCATTATCAGTAACTATTTTATCTTTTCTGACTTGATTTGTAGGAGCAATCGAGTATGCCTACAATATAAATGACATAACGATAATACATTCAGATCCTTTGAGGTGGTAATGTCTGTGCTAGCGTCAGAAAAAGTCCACAGCTTTCTTCGCCAAGGAACTATCGATACAGTGAGCATATTAGTTTTGCTTCCTGCACCTGTAGAATATGTAGTTTTGGTTGTTATAAATTGATGAAACACACACACACACAAAATATGAATGAGAATAATAGAGGCAATATCAAAAGCAGCAACCATAGACTTATAAGAAATGCGAAGAGAGGCTGGAAAAAGTGGGACTCCCCAAGTTGGAAGACTGAAGAGAAAGAGATGATATCATAATGGTTTTCAGAACAAGGAAAGGAATAAAAAATCGGCAGAGACCATATGTTTTCAGTAAGAGACCACAGTAAAGGAATTAAAGACGTTTCAAAATGTGTCAGGAAGCATTGCTTTCTACATATATGCATAACTTGATGGAAGACATTAAGACAAATAATCTATGCCAATAACATAGATTACTTTAAGACAAAGTTCATAAGCCAAGGTATACTGTAGAGACGGGACCTTACAAACATACATCCAGTAGAGTCTTACGTAGTCCTCCATAGATATCAACATCGAGTGAGTTTATAAAAGTATGAGCTATCCCAATCCTCCGAAAGACTTCCTGGCATGACCCACCACCGTTAGATAATGTATTACCAAGGTCTGTGAAGCTCCCCAAAACACCAATGCCCTCACTACATGTATGAACGGTCTCATTCAGATTGTCATTGAAATCTTGGACCATCATTTTTGTCCAGGGTTTATGGAGTCCCAGCAAACATCTTGTGCAGAAAGCTTCTTGTGTATTGAGTCGAGGGCTGCAACAATGACCTTCAATGACTCCGCAAGAACTAAAGCATAAACGACAAAAAAGGGTCAATGACCTTAGTCTTTTCATTGGAAAATCTACAGTAAAAATGAAAGACACTTCAATGGTCAGCCCATTCAGGTGTTGAGATGTTGGGGTGAAGACGCACTCCTACCTCACTCCTGAATTATCATGTTGTAAAACGGAACAGTAAAGTCCAGAATGTCTTTGACGTTCGTTATCTATCATGATGACATATTACTAGTGACCAATGTTGTGGACACTTCTAGGAAGAGTGACAGTCAGGATGTTCCTGTGTGTGCTGATGAGATGAAAAGAGTGTTGGTTGTCGTCACTGGCAATCTTAGCTGATGTCTGTTTCGTTTACATTTTGGAAAGAAATTCTAGGGTCCTGCTCCTCTGTTCAATCTGGGCAGTACAGATGAACCACGCGATAAGATGGGGCAGTATAATCATGAATACGATTTCTATCAACTGAATAGATGATATGGGAACTGGGTGATAAAACACACCTTAAATAATTGTAAAGTGACACACCTAGACATACACAATCGCAACTGTAAATATGATTCATATTTACACAATTCATGAATCATTACGATTGCTTGAGTCAGTTTGCAGTTTTTCAATAGAAAGAAACTATTATCAAATATCAAAGATTGGTTGATACTCATTTCCATATTTTCGGAATGTTAAAATATTTGGACTATTTCTCGAAACATGGTTACATGGGTTACCATGTCTATATAGTGGACTAACATAATCTTATCTCCATTTTCTTCATTCCTATTAAAATGTGCTAGATTTGATATGTATTTTTCTCCGGGCAAGTATAATTGAAACAATGAGAATTGATCTCTTTCTCCTTTTATTTGTGGCTCAATAAATTATCTCATTCCTATGCATACACATAGTATGCATTTTCTCGCATTGAATATGGTAATCAATTATGATTTAAGCATATGTAGGTTGAGGGGTGGTGTATGCAGGACGAGGGGTGGTGTGTGCAGGACGAGGGGTCGTGTAGGTGGGTTCGGAGTAGCGGGCCTCTCCTTCGTAGTTGACCTGAGCCACGAAGCCAGAGTCTCCGTTGACGGTGTAGTCGACCCTCCTGAGGCGACCGTCGGGCTGGAGGACGTAGTAGGCTCCCTGAGTGTCGTAACCGTCGCGGGACTCCTGGTGACCGAAGTCGTTACCGGAGTACTCGTCCTTCACTTCCCAGTTGAAGTCGTACTGTGCTGGGCCCTGCAAGAAATAAAAATCAAAGGCTAATATGCGAACGCATTAAAGAAGTTCTCATCTGATCGTTGTGATACATTTTCCACACGATATTTTAGAGGAATAGATATGTACTCACAGAAGGAGCAGGTGCAGCTCGTCCATAGGTGGGAGCTGGAGGATTGTAGGATGGAATGCTATCGCATGTGGCCACAACAGCCAGAGCGGCAAGAAGGACGACCTGGTTCAAAAGGAATCAGTATTACTCAGTGAATTATCACAATCAACACCTTTTGATTACAACGACATATATAACGACCGTTAACACTGGGAATGCTTGTGGTACCAAATTATGGTAATGATATAGGCTACCTCAATCAAAACAAAAGAGCGGTCGTTAAAATTTACACACACATACATAAAGAAACAAATATCCTGTATATAAGAAAGATATATATTAGAAAGAGCAGCAACCACAATGATAACATTCACAATGAGAGAAAATGACAACTGCCGAGAAGTAAGTCAGGAAAACACATTGTTAGGACCAAGTCCTTATTGGTAAAACATTAGCTCATTCAGGGTTTATCAAGTACTTGAGAAATTGGAAAACTGGGACTTCCGACATTGGAAGAATGGAGAGAGAGAGAGAGAGGCAGAGAGAGGTGATATAATAATCATATCTAGAACAGAGACAGGGGTTAAAAAGTAACAAAGATCTCTTCGTATTGGACGAAAGACCAACAAGAGGTATGTGGCACCATTCCATGATGTTGATCCTACTCATAGGGTTGTCTCTGCATAAGACAATCTTCGATGAAGGAGAAGAGTGGGACCCCCACAGAATTATTGGCTGCAGCACCTTTATCGAACCTCTCGAGAGATGTTTGTAGTGGGAACGGTGGCTACATAGGAGCTTCATTGGAGAGACCGTGGGGAGTGCCGCCGGCGTGTATATGTTACAGTAAGAACACGTACCTAGGGATTACGCGTAATCCCTGAATGTTTATTCAGTGAATACGCGTAATCCCCGTTTCACTAACCTAACCTAACCGAACCTAACCGAACCTAACCGAACCTAACCGAACCTAACCGAACCTAACCGAACCTAACCTAAACTAACCTAACCTAACCTAACCTAAGGTTAGGTTAGGTTAGGTTAGTGAAACGGGGATTACGCGTATTCACTGAATAAACGGTTAGTGAAACGGAGATTACGCGTATTCACTGAATAAACATTCAGGGATTACGCGTAATCCCTAGGTACGTGTTCTTACTGTAACATATATAAACCAACGCACTCCCTTGTGTATGCCCCCAATTGACGATGTGTCACAGAACAGTCGCTGATTTCATACAAAGTCAATGTAGCCATATTCCATGCTTCTCCAAAGACTGTCGGTACCAAAGACGTTGAGACGCCACTTCGAGACAGCGTTCAGTGTCCATATTTCACAACCATACAGAAGAAAAGAGAACACAAGAGGCTTAAAGATTTGGATCTTGGTTCTCTCCCATAAATACCAACAGCATTATATACTCTGGTTGAGTGAATCCATAAAACCATGGGCCATGGCAATTCTCCAGACACAACCCACCATTGTTATATACTACACTACCAACGCATGTGAAGCTTTCCAAGACATTAATTTTCTCATCACATGTATGGACAATCTGAGCGGTGTCATGCAGCTAGCCCCAGAAGACATGAACCTTCGTCTCGGTCCAGGAGTCCCATCCGTCTCCCCCTTCGATACAGTCACTCTAGTGCTACAAACAGGACCTCCAACGACTCCTCAACAACTAGAGCATCATCGACAAAGATGTCAATGTCTTAAGTGTTGTCAATGGATGATCTGCAATAACACTAATAGACAACTCTGTTCAATACTCAATCCATTCAGGTGCTGAAAGGTGTTTGGGTGAGGACGTAGTCCTGATTTGCTCCTGATTAAACAGATTGTAAAAAGAAATCGCAAAGCCTAGAATGTCTTTGAATATTCGTTACATCTAAGGATCGCATGTGGCTAGTGACCAGTGGTCACAATATTTCACATATACAAAGTGACAGTCAGGATGTTCCTGTGGGTGTCGATAAGATGAAAAGAATGTTGGTTGTCGTCACGGACAATCTTAGTTGATGTCTGGTTTACATTCCGGAAAGATATATTTATTTTTTCAACTCTGAAGTAGTGATGAACCACACGATAGCATGGGACATCATAATGATGGATACGATTTTTATCAACTGGATAGATGACATAAGAACTGTGTGATGCACCTAGGTATACACAATCACTACTGTAAATATGATGCATTTGTACACGATTAATGGACCATAACAATTCCTTGAGTCAGTTTGCATTTTTTTCAGTTTGGAGAAACCTTTTCCTTACTTCTGGTCATGATGAATGAAAGATTCTAGGGCGAAAGATCTGGCTTCCCATATCCTTTTTCTTATGCATATGAAAATATTTCGACTACTTCTTGAAACATTATTATATGGGTTAACATCATTTTAACTCCATCTTGTAAATTCATATTAGAGGGAGTTTCTAGTGACTGGTATTTCCCCAGGGAAGTCTAATCAAAACAATGGAGTTTGATCTTCTTGTTTTATCTATGGCTCAATAATTTATCTCATTCTTATGCATACACATAATATGCATAAATATCTGGGATTGGACATAATCAATTATGGCTTAGGCGTATGTAGGACGAGGGGTCGTGTATGCAGGACGAGGGGTCGTGTATGAAGCACGAGGGGTCGTGTAGGTGGGTTCGGGGTAGCGGGCCTCTCCCTCGTAGTTGACCTGAGCCACGAAGCCAGAGTCTCCGTTGACGGTGTAGTCGACCCTTCTGAGGCGACCGTCGGGCTGGAGGACGTAGTAGGCTCCCTGTGTGTCGTAACCGTCACGGGACTCCTGGTGACCGAAGTCGTTACCGGAGTACTCGTCCTTCACCTCCCAGTTGAAGTCGTACTGTGCTGGACCCTGCAAGATGTCAGATTCAAAGTCGATCATACGAACACACTGAAGAAATTCTCACTTGATCGTTGTAATAATCCTTCCACATGATATTTTAGAGAAAAAGTTATCTACTTACAGAAGGAGCAGGTGCAGCTCGTCCATAGGTGGGAGCTGGAGGGTTGTAAGAGGGAATGCTATCGCATGTGGCCACAACAGCCAGAGCGGCGAGAAGGACGACCTGATTAAAAAGGAATAAGTATCACTCCAAGAATTGTAATCAGCATCTTTTGGTTGTAATAATATACACAGCGACCGTTAACACTGGCAATATCTATGGTATCAAAGTCTTAAAGTTGCAGTAGTGGAGCACGCACCTTAAGAGCCATGTTGATGATGGAGGAGGAACTGATACATACCGACACTCGTGTTGACTTTTATACTCATGACACCAACCTTGTTGATGACGTACATGATGGATGTGTCTTCTGCTCCTGTGGACAGGCCTGTGTTCACACGGCCCTCGGGGCCTCAGCAAAGCAAAGTCATTACAAATGTGAACGAGAGTACTGGACACAGTCGTTTTATATTTCCAGGCTGTGCTACCTATGCATGCCTTTCATTATCAGTAACTATTTTATCTTTTCTGACTTGATTTATAGGAGCAATCGAGTATGCCTACAATATAAATGACATAGCGATAATACATTCAGATCCTTTGAGGTGGTAATGTATGAGCTAGCGTCAGAAAAAGTCCACAGCTTTCTTCCCCAAGGAACTACCGATACGTCGAGTATTTTAGTTTTACCTCCTGCACCATTAGAATATGTAGTTTTGGTTGTCACAAATTGTGGAAACACACACACACAAAATATGAATGAGAATAATAGAGGCAATATCAAGAGCAGCAACCACAAACTTATAAGAAATTCGAGGAGATACTGGAAAAAGTGGAACTCCCCAAGTTGAAAGACTGAAGAGAAAGAGGTGATATAATAATGGTTTTCAGAACAAGGAAAGGAATAAAAAATCGGCAGAGACCATATATTTTCAATAAGAGACCACAGTAAAGGAATTAAAGACGTTTCAAAATGTGTTAGGAAGCATTGCTTTCTACATATATGCATAACTTGGTGGAAGACATTAAGACAAATAATCTATGCCAATAACATAGATTACTTTAAGACAAAGTTCATAAGCCAAGATATACTGTAGAGACGGGACCTTACGAACATACATCGAGTACAGTCTTACGTAGTCCTCCATAGATATCGACATCGTCATATATTCTGATCGAATGGGTTTATAAAAGTATGAGCTATACTAATCCCCCCGAAAGACTTCCTGGCATGACCCACCACCGTTGGATAATGTACTACCAAGGTATGCGAAGCTCCCCAAAACACCAATGCCCTCACAACATGTATGGACTAACTGAACGGTCTCATTCAGCTTGTCAGTGAAGTCCTGGACCATCGTCTTGTTCCAGGAATTGTGGAGACCCAGCAAACATCTTGTGCTGGAGGCTTCTTGTGCATTGACTCGAGGACTGTAGGAAGGACCTACAATGACTCCGCAAGAACTAAAGCATAAACGACAAAAAAGGGTCAATGACCTTAGTCTTTTCAATGGAAGATCTGCAGTAACAGTGACAAACAACTCTCTTCAATACTCATCCCATTCAGGTGTTGTTGAGAGATGTTGGGGTGAGGACGCACTCCTACCTCACTCCTGAATTATCATGTTGTAAAACGGAACAGTAAAGTCCAGAATGTCTTTGACGTTCGTTATCTATCATGATGACATATTACTAGTGACCAATGTTGTGGACACATCTAGGAAGAGTGACAGTCAGGATGCTCCTGTGGGTGCTCATGAGATGAAAAGAGTGTTGGTTGTCGTCACTGGCAATCTTAACTGACGTCTGTTTGGTTTACATTTTGGAAAGAAATTCTAGGGTCCTGCTTCTCTGTTCAAACTGTGCAGTGCAGATGAACCACGCGATAAGATGGAGCAGTATAATCATGAATATGATTTCTATCAACTGAATAGATGGTATGGGAACTGGGTGATAAAACACACCTTAAATAGTTGTAAAGTGACACACCTACTAAGTATTTCAGCGGCTTTGACCCATCGTTTTTCGCTCATATTTCCGAAATAACCATTCACATCAGCATGATATATTAGCACAGCCTAATTCACACCCTGCCCTAATTTTTGACATTATAGTGCATTCACAAGTTTATTTAATTACGGCGTTTACTCTTGATATTAAGTGTGTCGTAGCCGACACCCGTGAAGTAAATCGAACAAGTGAAGTTGGGATGAGGATGGGATACACGAGGTATTTTGTGATGACGTCACAACTTCACTTGTGACGTCGTGACACACTTAATATCAAGAGTAAACGCCGTAATTAAATACACTTGTGAATGCACTATAACGTCAAAAATTAGGGCAGGGTGTGAATTAGGCTGTGCTAATATATCATGCTGATGTGAATGGTTATTTCGGAAATATGAGCGAAAAACGACGGGTCAAAGCCGCTGAAATACTTAGTACATACACAATTGCAACTGTAAATATGATTCATATCTACACAATTCATAAATCATTACGATTGCTTGAGTCAGTTTACAGTTTTTCAATAGAAAGAAACTATTATCAAATATCAAAGATTGGTTGATACTCATTTCCATATTTTCGGAATGTTGAAATATTTGGACTATTTCTCGAAACATGGTTACATGGGTTACCATGTCTATATAGTGGACTAACATAATCTTATCTCCATTTTCTTCATTGATATTAAAATGTGCTAGATTTGATTAGTACTTTTCTCCGGGGAAGTATAATTAAAACAATGAGAATTGATCTCTTTCTCCTTTTATTTGTGGCTCAATAAATTACTTCATTCCTACGCATACACATAGTATGGATTTTCTCGCATTGAATATGGTAATCAATTATGATTTAAGCATATGTAGGTTGAGGGGTGGTGTATGGAGGACGAGGGGTGGTGTATGAAGCACGAGGGGTCGTGTAGGTGGGTTCGGGGTAGCGGGCCTCTCCCTCGTAGTTGACCTGAGCCACGAAGCCAGAGTCTCCGTTGACGGTGTAGTCGACCCTTCTGAGGCGACCGTCGGGCTGGAGGACGTAGTAGGCTCCCTGTGTGTCGTAACCGTCACGGGACTCCTGGTGACCAAAGTCGTTTCCGGAGTACTCGTCCTTCACTTCCCAGTTGAAGTCGTACTGTGCTGGGCCCTACAAGAAATCAAATTCAAAGGCTAATATGCGAACGCATTAAAGAAGTTCTCATCTGATCATTGTGATACATTTTCCACACGATATTTTAGAGGAATAGATATGTACTCACTGAAGGAGCAGGTGCAGCTCGTCCATAGGTGGGAGCTGGAGGATTGTAGGAGGGAATGCTATCGCATGTGGCCACAACAGCCAGAGCGGCGAGAAGGACGACCTGGTTCAAAAGGAATAAGTATTACTCCGTCAATTATCACAATCAACACCTTTTGATTACAACGACATATATATCGACCGTTAACACTGGGAATGCTTGTGGTATCAAAGTGTTCGAGTTGGGATAGAGGAGCACACACCTTGAGAGCCATGTTGATGATGGAGGAGGAACTGATGCAGACTAATGCTCGTGCTGACTTATATACTGATGACACCAACCTTGTTGATGACGTAAGTGGTGGGTGGGTTTTCTGCTCCGGTCAAGTCTCTCTTCACACGGCCCTCGGGGCCTCAGCAAGCAAGGTTATTGAAAATATGAACGAGAGTATTAGACAGAATCGTTTTGGATCTCCAAGTTGTTCTACTATACATGCCAAAGTCGATCAACAGCTAAAATAGTCTTGGTTAAAATCATTATGGGACCAATCAAATAAACATACAACGTAACTAGTCTCCTTGAATGTATAAAAATTAACCCTAGGCGCATTGATTATGCCGTCAGATCCTCTGAAGTGTTAAGTAATGTCTGTCACATATTCAGAATAATTCCATAGTCTGCTTTACTACAAAACAGTTAGTACAGCGAGGAGATTGGTTACACCTCACGCGCCAGTAGTACCTTTTGTTTTTGTTTTCACAAATTATGGTACCCCAATATAATTATGGCTACCCCAATATAAGCAAAAGAGACATCGTTAAAATTTACACACGCATACACACACGCATAAACAAACAAACTAGCATCCTGTATATAAGAAAGATGTATAATACAAAGAGCAGCAACCACATTGATAATATTTGCAACGAAAGAAAATGACAACTGCTGACAAGTAAATCAGGAAAAAACACAGTGTTAGGACGAAGTCCTTATTGATACAACATTAGCTTATTCAGATTTGATCAAATACTTGAGGAGAAATTGGAAAACTGGGACCTTCCACATTGGAAGAATGAAGAGAGAGAGAGAAGGATTTTGGTACCAAAGACGTTGAGACGCCACTTCGAGTCAGCATTCAATGCCCATATTTCACAGCCATACAGAAGAACAGAGAACACAACAGGCTTGAAGATTTGGATCTTAGACCTCTCCCATAAATATAAACAACATCATATACTCTGGTTGAGTGAGTCCATAAAACCATGTGCCATGGCAATCCTCCTAAGGACTTCTTGACACAATCCACCACTGTTATATACTACACTACAAACGCATGTAAAGCTTTCCCAGACATCAATTTCCTCATCACATGCATGGATAAACTGAACGGTGACATGCACCTAGCCTCCGAAGATATGGACCTTCGTCTTGGTCCAGGAGTCCCATCCGTCTCTCCTTTCGATGCAGTTGTGGTGTACATGTACCCCACAAGTATGCTTGTAGGTACAAATTGATGCATGATGAGTTGGGTGGTAGTCTGACCTGACTCAACGCTCGAAGGCTAGGATGGGTCACCCCAATTGGGTCTGGTCTGGTCAAGGCGTCAGATCGGGCCTGAGTAAATATACTGCCTGCCCAGAGTGGGCAGTTATCTAGATTCTCATACTGTATTCATACCCAGACAGTTTAGTCATTCTACCTCTGTACTGTAGCTTGTCGCTAGGCCTTCGCGGTCGTTCTCCCACGTGGGGACCACGCCATGTCAGTCCTTAGGCCGACGCACAAGTATCCACCAGAATAAAGCGCATAAGCCAAAAAGAGTGTCAGTGTCTCCCTACGTCACCTTGTCCAGTAACATACACCTGTATGTTACAAAGTGATTCGAGTGCTACAACCAATACATCCAACGACTCCGCAACAACTAGAGCATCATCAACATAGGTGCCACTATCTAAAGTGTTGTCAATGGATGATCTGCAGTGACACTAATAGACAACTCTGTTCAATACTCAATCCAATCAGATGTTGAAAGGTGTTTGGGTGAGGACGTAGTCCTGATTTACTCCTGATTAAACAGATTGTAAAAAGAAACAGAAAAGTCTAGAATGTCTTTGAACATTCCGCTCCGTACACCTAAGGAGCGCATCTGGCCAGTGACCAGTGGTCACAATAATTCACATATAGGAAGTGACAGTCAGGATGTTCCTGTGGGTGTCAATAAGATGAAAAGAATGTTGGTTGTCGTCACGGACAATCTTAGTTGACGTCTGGTTTAAATTTCGGAAAGATATTCTCAGGTTATGTTTTTTCAACACGATAACATGGGACGTCATAATGATGGATACTATTGTTACCAACTGGATAGATGATATAAGGACTGTACGATGCACCTAGGTATATAAAATCACCAGTGTAAATATGATTCATTTGCACACAATTCAAGGGGCATGACAATTCCTTGAGTCAGTTTGCATTTTTTCAATTGTGAGAAACCATTTCCATACATCTTGTCATTACGTAGGAAAATATTTTAAAGCTGATCTAGCTTCCCATATCATTTTTCATGTGCATGTGAGATTATTTCGACATTCCTTGCAACATTATTATATGGGTTACCATAGTTATATAGTGAATTAATATAATTCCATCTCCATCTTGTGGATTCGTATTGACGGGAGTTGCTAGTGATTAGCATTTTTCCAGGCAAATCTAATCAAAACAATGGGATTTGATCTTCTTGTTTTATTTCTGGCTCAATATGTTATCTTATTCCTATGCATACACCTAATATGCATAAATATCTCGGATTGGACATCATAATAAATTATGTCTTAGGCGTATGTAGGACGAGGGGTGGTGTATGCAGGACGAGGGGTGGTGTATGAAGCACGAGGGGTCGTGTAGGTGGGTTCGGGGTAGCGGGCCTCTCCCTCGTAGTTGACCTGAGCCACGAAGCCAGAGTCTCCGTTGACGGTGTAGTCGACCCTTCTGAGGCGACCGTCGGGCTGGAGGACGTAGTAGGCTCCCTGTGTGTCGTAACCGTCACGGGACTCCTGGTGACCGAAGTCGTTACCGGAGTACTCGTCCTTCACCTCCCAGTTGAAGTCATACTGCGCTGGGCCCTGCAAGAAATAAAATTAAGAGAATATAATACCAACAGATTGAGGAATACTTAATCGTTGTGTTCAATCGCCCACATGATATTCCAGAAGAAGAGACATCTACTCACAGAAGGAGCAGGTGCAGCTTGTCCATAGGTGGGAGCTGGAGGGTTGTAGGAGGGAATGCTATCGCATGTGGCCACAGCAGCCAGAGCAGCGAGAAGAACGACCTGGTTGAAAAGGAATAAGTATTACTTCGAGAATTATCACAATATACACCTTTTGATCACAACAACATATATAGCGACCGTTAACACTGGCAATGGTTTAGGTATCAAAGTCTTCTATTGGCAATAGAGGACCACACACCTTGAGAACCATGTTGGTGATGGAGGAGGAACTGATGTAGAACGTTGTTCGTTCGGGTTTATATACTCATGACACCAATCTCGTTGATGACGTAAGTGGTGAGTGGGTCTCCAGCTCCTCCGGACAGGTCTCTCTTCACGCGGCTTTCGAAGCCTCAGCAAGCAAGGTCACCAGAAACATGAACAAGAGTAGTGGACAAAATCGTTTTGGATCTCCAGGTTCTGCCACACTTAAAAACTAAAATAATTGCAACTTAAGTATTTTTTAATCAACTTGATCTATGTGACTAATCTACATAAGTGGTCGATTTAAGTGTGTGCATGAGCGTTGGCAAGAATTTTGGAATGATGGGGAAGGAATTTTGTAGGTAGGATGACAATTTACGTTGGGGCACAATTAAAGATATTTCACATATATGGTTAATGGTATCAGGCTATATCAAGATGCATTCTTCATTTTGGCCATATATATTTACATTATCTACATGAGTTACATCTTCAGTCATACATTGACACACTATAACTTAAACATTTAACGAAATTTTACGTGACGAATCGGCAAAGTTTCAAACACACCTTGATTTTCTACGGGGAGGGGGAGGGGGTAACTGTCCCCCTCCCTGCTCCCTGCCCCCCGGACGCCCATATGTGTATAGAGGTGAACAATAGGTGTTAGATCCTCTGAGGTGGTGGGGGTGTTAAGTAATGTCTGTCCCAAATTCAGAATAAGTCCATAGCCATCTGCACTACATAACACTCGGTACAGCGAGGAGATTGGTTACCCCTCACGCACCAGTGGGACCTAATGATTTTGTTTTCACAAGTTGTGGTAATGATAAAGGTTAACCCTATGAAAGGAAAAGACTCGTCGTTAAAAATTACACACACACATACCCACATATAAGCGCACAAAAAAACTCACTCATTGTTAATATATATGTATATATATATATATATATATAATATATATATATATATGTGTGTGTGTGTGTGTGTGTGTGTGTGTATATATTTATATATATATATATGTATATATATATATATATGTGTGTGTGTGTGTGTGTGTGTGTGTATATATATATATATGGATAAGTATTTTAGACAAATTATTTGTATATATTATTATGTATATATATATATATATATATATATATATGTATGTATGTATGTATGTATGTATGTAATATGAGGATCGGATGAAAATGAGACTACGTCTTCTGTAGCTACGTGAAGTGTGGTCGGGGACTTGCAGAGTCCTTTTGTACGATCGTACGTAGCTCGGTTGCTAGCGTCGTGACTTCGCGATTATGCACGCACAGGTCAGGACACGAATCCCTTGGCAGAGCTTCTAAAATCTCCAATATATATATATATATATATATATATAGACATATATATATATATATATATATATATATATATATATATATATATATATATATATGCTAATAAGAACACGGGTACGTGTGTTCACCTATGCAAAGTAGACCACTTGGAAAAAGAAACTAACGAAGCAGAGCGCTTTCGTATATACATCTTCAGTGCAACTAGTACTAGTTACACTGAAAAGCGCTCTGCTTCGTTAGTTTCTTTTTCCAAGTGGCCTACTTTGCATATATATATATATATATATATATATATATATATATATATATAAATATATATATATATATATAAATGTAAATATATATATATATACATATATATATATATATATATATATATATATATATATGTATATGTATGTATGTATATGCAGCAACTACATTCATAAGACACGTGAGGAGAGAAAAGGGAAATTACAGATAAGGAGCTTTAGCTCTGGGAGGAGAACGTGTCGCCCCGTTCACTTCGACGCCTTCCCCCACTTACTCTCTGTGCTGTGGATATGTCAGAAGTCAGACAGACACTCAGGGCATGTAATACTGTATATCGTGTATCATGCCATGCCTATAGATTCCATGTATCCTTATATAACCTTGCTGCATATCTTACAGTACGTATGCTAAGGTCTTGTCTAAGTCACATATGTACTTTAGTTCCTAACATGAACATAATATTCCTATGTTTTTATCTATGTATGTCATCATTTTGTTTGCATTACCCTTGTTAAAGCCTTTGATCCAATTGAACACCTCTATTACATCACCCCACACTCTGCGTCTTTTCAGAGAGTGTATTTTAAGGTGCCTAAGCCTCTCTTCGTAAGGCAAATTTCTGAGTCCAAGTTTCGTTTTGGTCATTTTTTTCTGTACTGATTCTAGTGAATTGATGTCCATTCTGTAGGACGGAGACCAAAACTGTACAGCATAGTCAAGGATGAGTCCAACTATCGCAAGATACAGTTTGATAATTATCTCTGCACTTCTATTCGTTACCGTCCTAGTAATGAAACCTAATGCTCTGTTAGCTTTATTCCTGGCGCTAATGCACTGTTTCTTGGTTTTAAGGTCCGGACTCACTAGAACTCCCAAGTCTCTCTCGCACTCAGTTTTCTCTAAAAGCGTGTTATCTAAACTGTGTCTATTTTCGGGGTTGTTTATCCCTACGTTTAACACACTACATTTAGAGATATTGAAGTTCATTTGCCATTTCACCGACCATGTGAACAGTTTGTTAAGATCATCCTGCAGAATCTCTGCGTCGTCTCCTGACCTAATTAGGCGTCCTATTTTAGTGTCGTCCGCAAACTTACTAACATCACTATTTATCCCATCGTCTAAGTCGTTTATGTACATAATGAACAACAAAGGATCCAAAACCGAGCCCTGGGGAACCCCACTAGTAACATTGCCCCACCTAGAGTTGACTCCATTTATGGTGACCCTCTGTTTTCTGTTACTGATCCAAGCTCTAATCCATCCTAACACTTTTCCTTCTATGCCATGGGCTTTGATTTTATTTAGTAGTCTCTGGTGTGGTACCTTGTTGAACACTTTGCTAAAGTCAAGGTAAGTCACCTCGTAATTACCATAGTTATCTTACACCTTATATACTTTAGTGTAAAAGTATAGAAGATTAGTCACACATGACTTACCCTTGGAGAAATCATGCTGTGTGTCTCAGAAAGAACTACAGCAACATCGGCAAATAGAAAGAAGGGTTAATGACCTTAGTGTTGCCAGTGGATGTTCTGCAATGCTACTCATAGATAACTATCCAATACTAGGTTTCATGAAGGTCTATGACGGTTTGGGCGTAGAAGACGCACCCCCACCTCACTCTTGAATTAATAAGTTGTAAAAAGAACCAGCAAAGCTGGAATGGTTTTGGCGTCATTTACCTATGAATAACACATCGGGCTAGTGATTGGTTTTATGGTCACTTAAAAAGAGGATCACAGTCAGGATTGCTCCAATGGATGCCTGTGAGATGAGAGGAAAACTGGCTGTCACCACGGACATGCAGACCTGACATCTGTGTGAGTTGCATTTCAATTTACTATGCCTATAACTTGATTTTTTGTCTCATCTTGTGAATTTATGATAAGGCCAACTGCTAATCAAAACAATGGAGGTCGCTCTCGTTTTGTTTTATTTCTGGTTCAATAATTTATATCATTCTTACGCATACACCTAATATGCATAGATATCTTGGATTGGATGTGTTACTCAATGAGGACTTAGGCGTATGTAGGACGAGGGGTGGTGTATGCTGGACGAGGGGTGGTGTATGAAGCACGAGGGGTCGTGTAGGTGGGTTCGGGGTAGCGGGCCTCTCCTTCGTAGTTGACCTGAGCCACGAAGCCAGAGTCTCCGTTGACGGTGTAGTCGACCCTTCTGAGGCGACCGTCGGGCTGGAGGACGTAGTAGGCTCCCTGAGTGTCGTAACCGTCGCGGGACTCCTGGTGACCGAAATCATTACCGGAGTACTCATCCTTCACCTCCCAGTTGAAGTCGTACTGTGCTGGGCCCTGCAAGAAATAAAATTAAGAAACTATTATACGAACAGATTGAGGAGCACTTAATCGTTGTGTTCAATCGCCCACATGATATTCCAGAAGAAGAGACATCTACTCACTGAAGGAGCAGGTGCAGCTTGTCCATAGGTGGGAGCTGGAGGGTTGTAGGAGGGAATGCTATCGCATGTGGCCACAGCAGCCATAGCGGCGAGAAGGACGACCTGGTTGAAAAGGAATAAGTATTACTTCGAGAATTATCACAATATACACCTTTTGATCACAACAACATATATAACGACCGTTAACACTGGGAATGCTTGTGGTATCAAAGTGTTCAAGTTGCAGTAGTGGAGCACGCACCTTGAGAGCCATGTTGGTGATGGAGGAGGAACTGATGTAGAACGTTGCTCGTTCGGGTTTATATACTCATGACACCAATCTCGTTGATGACGTAAGTGGTGAGTGGGTCTCCAGCTCCTGCGGACAGGTCTCTCTTCACGCGGCTTTCGAAGCCTCAGCAAGCAAGGTCACTAGAAACATGAACGAGAGCAGTGGACAAAATCGTTTTGGATCTCCAGGTTGTGCTACACTTAAAAACTAAAATAATTACAACTTAAGTATTTATAGTTAACTTGATCTATGGGACTAATCTACATAAGTGGTCGATTTAGGTGTGTGCATGAGCGTTGGCAAGAATTTTCGAAGGATGGGGAAGGAATTTTGTAGGTAGGACGAAAATTTATGTTGGGGCACAATTAAAGATATTCCACATATATGGTTAATGGTATCAGGCTATATCAAGATACACACTTCATTTTGACCGTATATATTTACATTATCTATATGAGTTACATTTTGACTTTCATCAATCATACACTTACACACTATAACTTAAACATTTAAAGAAATTATACGTGACGACCGACAAAATTTCAAGCACACCTTGAGTTTCTATGGTGGGGGGGAGGGTAACTGGGAGGGAGACATGTCGCTCTGTTCACTCCGACACCTTCCCCCAATTATTCTCTGACCTGTGGATATGTCAAAAGTCAGACAGACACTCAGGGCATGTAATACGTATCACAGTCTAATGTGTATCATTGTGACCATCTATGGTTCCCTTTCACTACTCTGTTGTCGTCTATATGTGACGTCTTTCTTTCGTGTTTTTACTTTTTACTTTTATTCCACCACTGTCGTTGTTACGTATGATTAGTCACTCACTATTTTCTTCTGTAGGCCCCATGCCTCAGATCATCCGACTTAGTCAAGTTCCACTTAGTGTAAGTATAGGAGAAGAGTATTTAAAAGGTTGAGATCTTTTCCTTGATTTTCTTCATGAATTCTTCTACACGTGATTCTCTTAGTTACACCAGAGGACTCCCGTCAGGAATCCTCAATTTGGGTACTAGGTCAGTTCTGCAATGACGTCATGATTTCTTTAGTCCAATGATTTTTAATTTTATATTCAAGAACTTCCCCTAAGGGCGAGATCTTACAATCGTGAACTAATTGAATTTTCTTCTCCTCCACCCTTTCTCCAATCAAAACAACTATTCAGTTAATCTCGAAATCAACGCACATGCTGACTTAGTTTGCATATTGTTACATCATCATAAAAAGGAACATTATACAGCAATGAAATCGGGTCCCCGGCGACTGTAAACATTGGACAGAGAGTGAGCTTGTGCAACTCCTTCGCTTACGAACTGTTGTTTACCAAACACTCAACTCATAAATGTGAAAATCTTGCCATCTAACCCCTCTATCTACCGCATTTGTCTATGTCTACGAGCCTCATCTACGAGCCTCTTACAATTATACCATGCCTATAGATTCCATGTATTTTTATGTAACCTTGCTGCATATCTTACAGTACGTATGCTAATGTCTTGTCTCAGTCACTTTTGTACTTCAGTTCCTAACATGAACATAATATTCCTATGTTTTATCTATGTATTTCATCATCAATATTAATTGACAACTTTCCACTCCCGAGCGGTCCAATGGTATGTTTCGCATTAGTTCGATTATCGTACCGCTAGTGCCTCCACGCAGCCATATTGTAAATGTCGCTAGTACTATAACCATATTCGTCACTGTTGTTCTGGATTATCCTTGCAAGCCTTATCAACAATACGAAACGAACAATCCCCTTTGCAACCACTTTTGCTGTTCCAAACACATCTCGACAGGATCGGTCGACTTGTCCTAGCTACGACTTATGTGGGTGTCTGTTTTGCCTCCTCTGAGGGTTGTTTCTTTATGGAGATCACTCTGTGAGTTAAATCACATCAGGGAATCGTGCTACATGTCCATACAGCTGGAGTTCACGTTCGCAAAGTATGCTGGCTGGTGATAAATCCTGACTGAATATCACGGAATTGTCTTTGAATTGATACAAAGTCAGTCTAGCGATATCCCACGTTTCTCTAAAGGTACTTGGTACCAAATATGTTATGATGCCTCTTCAAGTCAGCATTCAGTGCCCATGTTTTATACCATTACACTAAGACAAAGGACACAAATGGCGAAGGTTTTGCTCTTCGACAGAGCCATATACTCTGAATTAGGGAGTCCATAAAGCTATGGATCATGTTAATCCTTCGAAGGACTTGCTGACATGACCGACCACTGTCATGTACTAGAACACAAAACATAAGAATGAAGGAGACGGCAAGAGACCATGAGGCCTACACTAGGCAGTTTCATGTCCATTACCACCTGTCATCCCCATCCATAAAGTTGTCTAACCGTTTTTTAAAACAATTGATAGTTTCAGCGCTCACTACTAGTGATCGGTATTATGGTGACTTAAAAAGAGAATAACAGGATTGATCCAATGGATGCCTGTGAGATGAGAGGAACATTGGCTGTCACCACGGACATACAGACCTGACATCTGTGTAAGTTGCATTTCAATTTACTATGCCTATAACTTGAATTATCTTTTTACTCATCTTGTACATTTATGATAAGGTCGACTGCTAATCAAAACAATGGAGGTCGCTCTCATTTTCTTTTATTTCTGGTTCAATAATTTATATCATTCTTACGCATACACCTAATATGCATAGATATCTTGGATTGGATGTGTTACTCAATGAGGACTTAGGCGTATGTAGGACGAGGTGTGGTGTATGCTGGACGAGGGGTGGTGTATGAAGCACGAGGGGTCGTGTAGGTGGGTTCGGGGTAGCGGGCCTCTCCCTCGTAGTTGACCTGAGCCACGAAGCCAGAGTCTCCGTTGACGGTGTAGTCGACCCTTCTGAGGCGACCGTCGGGCTGGAGGACGTAGTAGGCTCCTTGGGTGTCGTAACCGTCACGGGACTCCTGGTGACCGAAGTCGTTACCGGAGTACTCGTCCTTCACCTCCCAGTTGAAGTCGTACTGCGCTGGGCCCTTCAAGAAGTCAGATTTAAGACCCTTATGCGAACACACTGAAGAAACTCTCAATTAATTATCATTATAATGGCAAATTGTTCACATGATGTTCTGAAAGAAGAGAGATCAACTTACAGAAGGAGCAGGTGCAGCTTGTCCATAGGTGGGAGCTGGAGGGTTGTAGGAGGGAATGCTATCGCATGTGGCCATAACAGCCATAGCGGCGAGAAGGACGACCTGGTTGAAAAGGAATAAGTATTACTCCCACAATTATCACAATATGCACCTTTTGATCACAACAACATATATAGCGAACGTTAACACTGGCAATGCTTATGGTATCAAAGTGTTCAAGTTGTAGTAGTGGAGCACGCACCTTGAGAGCCATGTTGATGATGGAGGAGGAACTGATGTAGAACGTTGCTCGTTCGGGTTTATATACTCATGACACCAATCTCGTTGATGACGTAAGTGGTGAGTGGGTCTCCAGCTTCTGCGGACAGGTCTCTCTTCACGCGGCTTTCGAGGCCTCAGCAAGCAAGGTCACTAGAAACATAAACGAGAGCAGTGGACAAAATCGTTTTGGATCTCCAGGTTGTGCTACACTTAAGAACTAAAATAATAACAACTTAAGTATTTTTAGTTAACTTGATCTATGGGACTAATCTACATAAGTGGTCGATTTAGGTATGTGCATGAATGTCGGCAAGAATTTTCGAATGATGGGGAAGGAATTTCGTAGGTAGGACGAAAATTTATGTTGGGGCACAATTAAAGATATTACACATATATGGTTAATGGTATCAGGCTATATCAAGATGCACACTTCATTTTGGCCGTATATATTTACATTATCTATATGAGTTACATTTTGACTTTCATCAGTCATACATTGACACACTATAACTTAAACATTTAACGAAATTATACGTGACGACCGGGAACGGTTTCAAACACACCTTGAGTTTAAAAGGGGGGCCAACTGCCCACCTCGCCCCCTGGACGCCCATGGGTGTATAGAGGTGAACAATGGGTGTAGTGATGATGCAGTCAGATCCTCTGAGGTGGTGGGGGTGTTAAGTATTGTCTGTTCAGAATAAGTCCATAGACTGCTCCAGTGCAGAACAGTCGGTACGGCGTGGAGATTGGTTACACTTCACCTACCAGTGGGACCTATTGATTTTGTTTTCACAAGTGTTGGTAATGATAAAAGTTACCCCTATGAAAGGAAAAGACCCGTCGTTAAAAATTACACACACGTACATACACACACACAAGCACACAAACAAAAAACTAACACATTATTAATATAAATATACATATATATATATATACATATATATATATATATATATATGTATATATATATATATATATATATATACATATATATGTATGTATGTGATATGGAGATTGGATGAAAATGAGACTACGTCTTCTGTAGCTACGTGAAGTGTGGTCGGAGACTTGCAGAGTCCTTTTGTACCATCGCACGTAGCTCGGTTGCTAGCGTCTTGGCTTTGTGATTATACACGCACAGGTTCGCATCCCTTGGCAGAGCATCTAAAATGTCCAATTTATATATATATATATATATATATATATATATATATATATATATATATATATATATATATATGTTTGTATATATATATATATATATATATATATATATATATATATGTGCGTGTGTGTGTGTGTACTTCAGTTTCTAACATGAACATATTATTCCTATGTTTTTATCTATGTATGTCATCATTATGTCTGCATCACCATTGTTAATGGCTTTGATCCCATTGAACACTTCTATTAGATCACCCTTCACTGCGTCTTTTCAGAGAATGTAAGTTTAGGTGCCTAAGCCTCTCTTCGTAATGCAAATTTCTGAGTCCATGTACCGTTTTGGTCATTCTTACTAGTGAATTGATGTCCATTCTGTTGAACGGAGACCAAAACTGTACAGCATAGTCAAGGATGAGTCTAACTATCGCTAGATAGAGTTTGATAATTACCTCTGCACTTCTATTCGTTACCGTCCTAGTAATGAAACCTAATGCTCAGTTAACTTTATTCTTGGCGCTAATGCACTGTTTCTTGGTTTTAAGGTCCGGACTCACTAGAACTCCCAAGTCTCTCTCGCACTCAGTTTTCTCTAAAAGCGTGTTATCTAAGCTGTATCTATTTTCGGGGTTGTGTAGCCCTACGTTTAACACGCTACACTTAGAGATATTGAAGTTCATTTGCCATTTCACCGACCATGTGAACAGTTTGTTAAGATCATCCTGCAGAATCTCTGCGTCGTCTCCTGACCTAATTAGGCGTCCTATTTTAGTGTCGTCCGCAAACTTACTAACATCACTGTTCATCCCATCGTCAGTCCTTTATGTACATAATGAACAACAAAGGATCCAAAACCGAGCCCTGGAGAACCCCACTAGTTACATTGCCCCACTTGGATTTTAGTCCATACATGGTGACCCGCTGTTTTCTGTTACTGATCCAAGCTCTAATCCATTCTAACACTTTTCCTCCTATGCCATGGGCTTTGATTTTATTTCGAAGTCTCGGGTGTGGTAGCTTGTCGAACGCTTTGCTAAAATCAAGATAAGTAATATCGTGATTACCATTGTTATCTGACGCCTTATATACTTTAGTGTAAAAGTATAGAAGATCAGTCACACATGACTTACCCTTGGAGAAACCATGCTGTGTGTCTCAGAAAGAACTACAGCAACATCGGGAAATAGAAAGAAGAGTTAAGAACCTTAGTGTTGCCAGTGGATGTTCTGCAATGATACTGATAGATAACTATCCAATACTAGGTTCATGAAGGTCTATGAAGGTTTAGGCGAAGAAGACGCACCCCACCTCACTCTTGAATTAATAAGTTGTAAAAAGAATCAACAAAGCTGAAATGGTTTTGACGTCATTTACCTATGAATAACACATCGGGCTAGTGATAGGTTTTATGGTCACTTAAAAAGAGGATCACAGTCAGGGTTGCTCCAATGGATGCCTGTGAGATGAAAGGAAAACTGGCTGTCACCACGGACATGCAGACCTGACATTTGTGTGAGGTGCATTTCAATTGACCATGCCTATAACTTGATTTTCTTTTTGTCTCATCTTGTGAATTTATGATAAGGCACGACTGCTAATCAAAACAATGGAGGTCGCTCTCGTTTGCTTTTATTTCTGGTTCAATAATTTATATCATTCTTACGCATACACCTAATATGCATAGATATCTTGGATTGGATGTGTTAATCAATGAGGACTTAGGCGTATGTAGGACGAGGGGTGGTGTATGCTGGACGAGGGGTGGTGTATGAAGCACGAGGGGTCGTGTAGGTGGGTTCGGGGTAGCGGGCCTCTCCTTCGTAGTTGACCTGAGCAACGAAGCCAGAGTCTCCGTTGACGGTGTAGTCGACCCTTCTGAGGCGACCGTCGGGCTGGAGGACGTAGTAGGCTCCCTGAGTGTCGTAACCGTCACGGGACTCCTGGTGACCGAAATCATTACCGGAGTACTCATCCTTCACCTCCCAGTTGAAGTCGTACTGTGCTGGGCCCTGCAAGAAATAAAATGAAAAAACTATTATACGAACAGATTGAGGAGCACTTAATCGTTGTGTTCAATCGCCCACATGATATTCCAGAAGAAGAGACATCTACTCACTGAAGGAGCAGGTGCAGCTTGTCCATAGGTGGGAGCTGGAGGGTTGTAGGAGGGAATGCTATCGCATGTGGCCACAGCAGCCAGAGCAGCGAGAAGAACGACCTGGTTGAAAAGGAATAAGTATTACTTCGAGAATTATCACAATATACACCTTTTGATCACAACAACATATATAGCGACCGTTAACACTGGCAATGCTTATGGTATCAAAGTCTTCTATTCGCAATAGAGGAGCACGCACCTTGAGAGCCATGTTGGTGATGGAGGAGGAACTGATGTAGAACGTTGTTCGTTCGGGTTTATATACTCATGACACCAATCTCGTTGATGACGTAAGTGGTGAGTGGGTCTCCAGCTCCTCCGGACAGGTCTCTCTTCACGCGGCTTTCGAAGCCTCAGCAAGCAAGGTCACTAGAAACATGAACAAGAGTAGTGGACAAAATCGTTTTGGATCTCCAGGTTGTGCTACAATTAAAAACTAAAGTAATTACAACTTATTTATTTTTAGTTAACTTGATCTATGGGACTAATCTACATAAGTGGTCGATTTAGGTGTGTGCATGAGCGTTGGCAAGAATTTTCGAAGGATGGGGAAGGAATTTTGTAGGTAGGACTAAAATGTATGTTGGGGCACAATTAAAGATATTACACATATATGGTTAATGGTATCAGGCTATATCAAGATACACACTTCATTTTGGTCGTATATATTTACATTATCTACATGAGTTACATTTTGACTTTCATCAATCATACACTTACACACTATAACTTAGAAATTTAACGAAATTATACGTGACGACCGGCAAAGTTTCAAACACACCTTGAGTTTCTAGGGGGCCAACTGCCCACCTCCCCCCTGGACGCCCATGGGTGTATAGAGGTGAAAAATAGGCGTAGTGATGATGCAGTCAGATCCTCTGAGGTGGTGGGGGTGTTAAGTAATGTCTGTCCCGAATTCAGACTAAGTCCATAGCCATCTGCACTACAGAACACTCGGTACAGCGAGGAGATTGGTTACACCTCACGCACCAGTGGGACCTATTGATTTTGTTTTCACAAGTTGTGGTAATGATAAAGGTTAACCCTATGAAAGGAAAAGACTCGTCGTTAAAGATTACACACACACATACACACATACAAGCACACAAACAAAAAACTAACACATTGTTAATATATATATATATATATATATATATATATATATATATATATTATGTGTATATATATATATATATATATATATATATATATATATAGATATATATATACATATATATATATACATATGTATGTAATATGGGGATCGGATGAAAATGAGACTACGTCTTCTGTAGCTACGTGAAGTGTGGTCGGGGACTTGCAGAGTCATTTTGTACCATCGTACGTAGCTCGGTTGCTAGCGTCGTGACTTCGCGATTATGCACGCACAGGTCAGGGTTCGAATCCCTTGGCAGAGCTTCTAAAATGTCCAATTTCTATATATATATGCAGCAACCACATTCATAAGACACGTGAGGAGAGAAAAAGGAAATTGCAGATAAGGAGCTTTAGCTCTAGGAGGGGAACGTGTCGCCCCGTCCACTTCGACGCCTTCCCCCACTTACTCTCTGTGCTGTGGATATGTCAGAAGTCAGACAGACACTCAGGGCATGTAATACAGTGTATCGTGTATCATGCCATGCCTATAGATTCCATGTATCCTTATATAACCTTGCTGCATATCTTACAGTACGTGTGCTAATTTCTTGTCTAAGTCACATATGTACTTCAGTTCCTAACATGAACATAATATTCCTATGTTTTTATCTATGTATGTCATCATTTTGTTTGCATCACCCTTGTTAAAGCCTTTGATCCACTTGAACACCTCTATTAGATCACCCCGCACTCTGCGTCTTTTCAGAGAGTGTAAGTTAAGGTGCCTAAGCCTCTCTTCGTAAGGCAAATTTCTGAGTCCATGTATCGTTTTGGTCATTCTTCTCTGTACTGATTCTAGTGAATTGATGTCCATTCTGTAGGACGGAGACCAAAACTGTACAGGTATAGTTAAGGATGAGTTCAACTCTCGCTAGATAGAGTTTGATAATTACCTCTGCACTTCTATTCGTTACCGTCCTAGTAATGAAACCTAATGCTCTGTTAGCTTTATTCCTGGCGCTAATGCACTGTTTCTTGGTTTTAAGGTCCGGACTCACTAGAACTCCCAAGTCTCTCTCGCACTCAGTTTTCTCTAAAAGCGTGTTATCTAAACTGTGTCTATTTTCGGGGTTGTTTATCCCTACGTTTAACACACTACATTTAGAGATATTGAAGTTCATTTGCTATTTCACCGGCCATGTGAACAGTTTGTTAAGATCATCCTGCAGAATCTCTGCGTCGTCTCCTGACCTAATTAGGCGTCCTATTTTAGTGTCATCCACAAACTTACTAACATCACTATTCATCCCATCGTCGAAGTCGTTTATGTACATAATGAACAACAAAGGATTCAAAACCGAGCCCTGGGAAACCCCACTAGTAACATTGCTCCACCTGGATTTGACTCCATTTATGGTGACCCGCTGTTTTCTGTTACTGATCCAGGCTCTCATCCATTCTAACACTTTTCCTTCTATGCCATGGGCTTTGATTTTATTTAGTAGTCTCTGGTGTGGTACCTTGTCGAACGCTTTGCTAGAATCAAGGTAAGTAACATCGTAATTACCATTGTTATCTGACACCTTATATACTTTAGTGTAAAAGTATAGAAGATTAGTCACACATAACTTAGCCTTGGAGAAACCATGCTGTGTCTCAGGAAGAACTACAGGAGCATCGGCAATTAGAAAGAAGGGTTAATGACCTTAGTGTTGCCAGTGGATGTTCTGGAATGAGACTGATAGATAACTATCCAATACTAGGTTCATGAAGGTCTATGAAGGTTTAGGCAAAGAAGACGCACCCCCCACGTCACTTTTGAATTAATAAGTTGTAAAAAGAACCAGCAAAGCTGGAATGGTTTTGACGTCATTTACCTTTGAATAACACATCGGGCTATTCATAGGTTTTATGGTCACTTAAAAAGAGGATCACAGTCAGGATTGCTCCAATGAATGCCTGTGAGATAAGATGAAAACTGGCTGTCACCACGGACATGCAGACCTGACATCTGTGTGAGTTGCATTTCAATTGACTATGCCTATAACTTGATTTTTTTTTTTTTTTTGTCTCATCTCGTGAATTTATGATCAGGGCAACTGTTAATCAAAACAATGGAGGTCGCTCTCGTTTTGTTTTATTTCTGGTTCAATAATTTATATCATTCTTACGCATACACCTAATATGCATAGATATCTTGGATTGGATGTGTTACTCAATGAGGACTTAGGCGTATGTAGGACGAGGGGTGGTGTATGCTGGACGAGGGGTGGTGTATGAAGCACGAGGGGTCGTGTAGGTGGGTTCGGGGTAGCGGGCCTCTCCTTCGTAGTTGACCTGAGCCACGAAGCCAGAGTCTCCGTTGACGGTGTAGTCGACCCTTCTGAGGCGACCGTCGGGCTGGAGGACGTAGTAGGCTCCCTGGGTGTCGTAACCGTCGCGGGACTCCTGGTGACCGAAATCATTGCCGGAGTACTCGTCCTTCACCTCCCAGTTGAAGTCGTACTGTGCTGGGCCCTGCAAGAAATTAAATTAAGAAACTATTATACGAACAGATTGAGGAGCACTTAATCGTTGTGTTCAATCGCCCACATGATATTCCAGAAGAAGAGACATCTACTCACAGAAGGAGCAGGTGCAGCTTGTCCATAGGTGGGAGCTGGAGGGTTGTAGGAGGGAATGCTATCGCATGTGGCCACAGCAGCCAGAGCAGCGAGAAGAACGACCTGGTTGAAAAGGAATAAGTATTACTTCGAGAATTATCACAATATACACCTTTTGATCACAACAACATATATATCGACCGTTAACACTGGCAATGCTTGTGGTATCAAAGTGTTCAAGTTGCAGTAGTGGAGCACGCACCATGAGAGCCATGTTGGTGATGGAGGAGGAACTGATGTAGAACGTTGTTCGTTCGGGTTTATATACTCATGACACCAATCTCGTTGATGACGTAAGTGGTGAGTGGGTCTCCAGCTCCTGCGGACAGTTCTCTCTTCACGCGGTTTTCGAAGCCTGAGCAAGCAAGGTCACCAGAAACATGAACAAGAGTAGTGGACAAAATCGTTTGGATCTCCAGGTTGTGCTACACTTAAAAACTAAAATAATTACAACTTAAGTATTTATAGTTAACTTGATCTATAGGACTAATCTGCATGACTGGTCGATTTAGGTGTGTGCATGAGCGTTAGCAAGAATTTTTGAAGGATGGGGAAGGAATTTTGTAGGTAGGACGGAATTTTATGTTGGGGCCCAAGTAAAGATATTACACAGATATGGTTGATGGTATCAGTTTACATCAAGATACACACTTCATTTTGACCGTATATATTACCATTATCTATATGAGTTACATTTTGACTTTCATCAATCATACACTTACACACTATAACTTAGAAATTTAACGAAATTATACGTGACGACCGGCAAAGTTTCAAACATACCTTGAGTTTCTAGGGGGGGCAACTGCCCACCTCCCCCCCTGGACGCCCATGGTTAAATAGAGGTGAACAATGGGTGTAGTGATGATGCAGTCAGATCCACTGAGGTGGTGGGGTTGTTAAGTAATGTCTATCCCAAATTCAGAATAAGTCCATAGCCATCTGCACTATAGAACACTCTGTACAGCGAGGAGGTTGGTTGCACCTCACGCACCAGTTGCACCTATGAAAGAAAAAGACTCGTCGTTAAAGATTACACCCACACATACACACATACAAGCACAAAAACAAAAAACTCACACATTTTCAAAATATATATATATATGTATACATATATATATATATATATATATATATATATATATATATATATATGTATGTATGTAATATTGGGATTGTATGAAAATGAGACTACGTCTTCTATAGCCACGTGAAGTGTGGTCGGGGACTTGCAGAGTCATTTTGTACCATCGCATGTAGCTCGGTTGCTAGCGTCTTGGCTTCGTGATTATGCACGCACAGGTCAGGGTTCGAATCCCTTGGCAGAGCTTCTAAAATGTCCAATTTATAATATATATATATATATACATATATATATATATATATATATATATATATATATATGCAGCAACCACATTCATAAGACACGTGAGGAGGGAAAAAGGAAATTGCAGATATGGAGCTTTAGCTCTAGGAGGGGAACGTGTCGCCCCGTCCACTTCGACGCCTTCCCCCACCTACTCTCTGTTCTGTGGATATGTCAGAAGTCAGACAGACGCTCATGCCATGCCTATAGTTTCCACGTATCCTTATATAACCTTGCTGCATATCTTACAGTACGTGTGCTATTTTCTTGTCTAAGTCACATATGTACTTCAGTTTCTAACATGAACATAATATTCCTATGTTTTTATCTATGTATGTCATCATTTTGTTTGCATCACCCTTGTTAAAGCTTTTGATCCACTTGAACACCTCTATCAGATCGCCCCGCACTCTGCGTCTTTTCAGAGAGTGTAAGCTAAGGTGCCTAAGCCTCTCTTCGTAAGGCAAATTTCTGAGTCCATGTATCGTTTTGTTCATTTTTCTCTGTACTGATTCTAGTGGATTGATGTCCATTCTGTAGGACGGAGACCAAAACTGTACAGCATAGTCTAGGATGAGTCTAACTATCGCTAGATAGAGTTTGATAATTACCTCTGCACTTCTATTCGTTACCGTCCTAGTAATGAAACCTAATGCTCTGTTAGCTTTATTCCTGGCGCTAATGCACTGTTTCTTGGTTTTAAGGTCCGGATTCACTAGAACTCCCAAGTCTCTCTCGCACTCAGTTTTCTCTAAAAGCGTGTTATCTAAGCTGTATCTATTTTCGGGGTTGTGTAGCCCTACGTTTAACACGCTACACTTAGAGATATTGAAGTTCATTTGCCATTTCACCGACCATGTGAACAGTTTGTTAAGATCATCCTGCAGAATCTCTGCGTCGTCTCCTGACCTAATTAGGCGTCCTATTTTAGTGTCGTCCGCAAACTTACTAACATCACTATTTATCCCATCGTCTAAGTCTTTTATGTACATAATGAACAACAAAGGATCCAAAACCGAGCCCTGGGGAACCCCACTAGTAACATTGCCCCACCTGGATTTGACTCCATTTATGGTGACCCGCTGTTTTCTGTTACTGATCCAAGCTCTAATCCATTCTAACACTTTTCCTCCTATGTCATGGGGTTTGATTATATTTAGAAGTCTCTGGTGTGGCACCTTGTCGATAGCTTTACTAAAGTCAAGGTAAATAACATCGTAACTATCATTGTTGTCTGACGCCTTATATACTTCAGTGTAAAAGAATAGGAGATTAGTCACACATGACTTACCCTTGGAGAAACCATGCTGTGTGTCTCAGAAAGAACTACATCAACATCGGCAAATAAGAAAAAGGGTTAATGACCTTAGTGTTGCCCATGGATGTCCTGCAGTGATACTGATAGATAACTCTCCAATACTAGGTCTATGAAAATCTTGAGAAATGTTTGGGCGAAGACGCTCCCCTACCTCATTCCTGAATTAACAAGTTGTAAAAAGAACCAGCAAAGCCTGGAATGGTTTTGACGTTGTTTGCTTATGAATAAAATATCGGACTAGTGATCGGTATTATGGTGACTTAAAAAGAGAATGGCAGGATTGCTCCAATGGATGCCTGTGGGATGAGAGGAAAATTGGCTCTCACCACGGACATGCAGACCTGACATCTGTATGAGTTATATTTCAATTGACTATGCCTATAACATGTTTTTTTCCTTTGTCTCATCTTGTGAATTTATGATAAGGCCGACTGCTAATCAAAACAATGGAGGTCGCTCTCGTTTTCTTTTATTTCTGGTTCAATAATTTATATCATTCTTACGCATACACCTAATATGCATAGATATCTTGGATTGGATGTGTTAATCAATGAAGACCTAGGCGTATGTAGGACGAGGGGTGGTGTATGCTGGACGAGGGGTGGTGTATGAAGCACGAGGGGTCGTGTAGGTGGGTTCGGGGTAGCGGGCCTCTCCCTCGTAGTTGACCTGAGCAACGAAGCCAGAGTCTCCGTTGACAGTGTAGTCGACCCTTCTGAGGCGACCGTCGGGCTGGAGGACGTAGTAGGCTCCCTGAGTGTCGTAACCGTCACGGGACTCCTGGTGACCGAAGTCGTTACCGGAGTACTCGTCTTTGACTTCCCAGTTGAAGTCGTACTGCGCTGGGCCCTTCAAGAAGTCAGATTTAAGACCCTTATGCGAACACACTGAAGGAACTCTCAATTAATCATCATTATCATGGCAAATTGTTCACGTGTTCTGGAAGAAGAGATATCAACTTACAGAGGGAGCAGGTGCAGCTTGTCCATAGGTGGGTGCTGGAGGGTTGTAGGAGGGAATGCTATCGCATGTGGCCACAGCAGCCAGAGCAGCGAGAAGGACGACCTGGTTGAAAAGGAATGAGTATTACTCCAAGAATTATCACAGTATGCACCTTTTGATTACAACGACATATATAGCGACCGTTAACACTGGCAATGCTTATGGTACCAAAGTCTTCTATTTGCAATAGAGGAGCACGCACCTTGAGAGCCATGTTGATGATGGAGGAGGAACTGATGTAGAACGTTGCTCGTTCGGGTTTATATACTCATGACACCAATCTCGTTAATGACGTAGGTGGTGAGTGGGTCTCCAGCTCCTGCGGACAGGTCTCTCTTCACGCGGCTTTCGAAGCCTCAGCAAGCAAGGTCACTAGACACATGAACGAGAGCAGTGGACAAAATCGTTTTGGATCTCCAGGTTGTTACACACTTAAAAACTGAAATAATTACAACTAAAGTATTTTTCAGTTAGCTTTATATATGGGACCAATCTGGAATAAACTTCCTGCACAGGTAGTGCAATGTAGTTCATTTCGAAGCTTTAAGAATCAGTTAGATAAATACCTAAGTAAGATGCTGTAATGATTATAATTTATCTTATATTATTTGTTTTTGTTTTGTGATCTTTTGTCTGTCTGATTTTCATTTATTATTAGTTATATGTCAATTTATTATTATTTACTATTTACCTGTTTGTTTATTATTTAACTATACCTATGTATTTATTTATGTATTTTATTTGTTATTTACATTATTATAGTTTTTATTTATTGTTTTATTATTAATATGATTTTTTTTCGCATCCGACCTAGATATGGATCAAAAGGTCTCCCGTCGGCATGCTCCGCCTTTGTAATCCTTTGTAATAAGTGGTCGATAGGGATGTATGCATGAGCGTTCGCAAGAATTTTCGAAGGGTGGGGGAAGGAAGTTTGTTGGTAGGAAACAATTTTTTTGCTGGGGTACAATTTAAGATATTACACAGATATGGTTAATATTATCGGATTATATCAAGAAACACACTTCATTTTGACCGTATATATTTACATTATCTATATCAATTACATTTTGACTTTCATCAGCCATGCACAGACACACATGAATGAAAATATACGTGACGACCGGCAAAGTTTCAAACACACCTTGAGTTTCTATGGGGATGGGGGTAATTGGGAGGGAGACTTGTCGCTCTGTTTTCTTCTCCCCTCTTTCTCCAATCAAAACAACTCTTATAATCCCGCACGCAATACTGCTTATTCAATTAATCTCGAAATCAACGCACATACTGACTTAGTTTACATATTGTTACATCATCATAAAAAGGAACATTATACAGCAATGAAATCGGGTTTGTAAACATTGGACAGAGAGCGAGCTTGTGCAACTCCTTCGTTTATGAACTGTTGTTTACCAAACACCCAACTCATAACAGGGAAATTCTCACCATCTACCCCTCTATCTACCGCATTTGTCTACCTATGTCTACGAGCCTCATCTACGAGCCTCTTACAATCATACCATGCCTATAGATTCCATGTATTTTTATGTAACCTTGCTGTATATCTTACAGTACGTATGCTAATGTCTTGTCTCAGTCACACGTGTATTTCAGTTCCTAACACGAACATAACATTCCTATGTTTTATCTATGTATTTCATCATCAATATTAATTGACAACTTTCCACTTCCGAGCGGTCCAATGGTATGTTTCGCATTAGTTCGATTATCGTGTCGCTAGTGCCTCCACGCAGCCATATTATAAATATCTCTAGTTTTATAATCATATTCGTCACCGTTGCTCTGGATTATCCTATCGAGCCTTATCAACAACACGAAACATGTGCAATCCCCTTTGCAACCACATTGGTGTTCCAAACACATATCGACAGGATCGGTCGACTTGTCCTAGCTACGACTTATGTGGGTGTCTGTTTTGCCTCCTCTGAGGGTTGTTTTTATGGAGATCACTCTGTGAGTAGAATCACATCAGGGAATCGTGCTACATGCCCATACAGCTGGAGTTCACGTTCGCAAAGTATGGTGGCTGGTGATAGGTCTTGACTAAATATCATGGAATCGTCTTTGAATTGATACAAAGTCAGTTTAGCTATATCCCACGCTTCTCTAAAAGTACCTAGTACCAAATTTGTTATGATGCCTCTACAAGTCAGCATTCAGTGCCCATATTTTATACCATTACACCAAGACGAAGGACACAAATAGTAAAGGCTTTGCTCATAGACAGAGACAAATACTTTAAATTATAAAGCTATGGATCATGTTAATCCTTCGAAGGACTTCCTGACATGACCGACAACAGTCATGCACTATACCACTAAGATATATGAAGTTTTACAAGACTTCATTGTCCTCGCTACATATATGGCCAAAGTGAGCTGTGCTATTCAGTAATCCCTGAAGACTTGGACCTTCGTCTTGGTCCGTCTCGACTTCACGTGCAGTGATTCGATGGCTGCAACCAGGACATCCGACGTCTCAGAAAGAACTACATCAACATCGGCAAGTAGAAGGGTTAATGACCTTAGTGTTGCCAATGGATGTTCTGCAATGATACTCATGGATAACTATCAAGTACTAGGTCTATGAAGGTCTTAAGAAAGGGGTGGACAAAGAGGCATCCCTACCTCACTCCTGAATTAAAAAGTTGTAAAAAGAACCAGCAAAGCCTGGAATGATTTTGACGTAGTTTACCTATGAATAACATATCGGGCTAGTGATCAGTACTGTAGCCATTTAAAAAGAGAATGATAATCAGGATTACTCCAGTGGATGCCTGTGAGATGAGAGGAAAATTGGCTGTCACCACGTACATGCAGACCTGACATCTTTATAAATTACATTTCAATTTACTATGCCTATAACTTAAATTATTATTTTCTACTCATCTTGTAAATTTATGATAAGGCCGACTAATAATCAAAACAATGGAGGTCGCTCTCGTTTTGTTTTATTTCTGGTTCAATAATTTATACCATTCTTACGCATACACCTAATATGCATAGATATCTTGGATTGGATGTGTTAACCAATAAGGACTTAGGCGTATGTAGGACGAGGGGTGGTGTATGCTGGACGAGGGGTCGTGTATGAAGCACGAGGGGTTGTGTAGGTGGGTTCGGGGTAGCGGGCCTCTCCCTCGTAGTTGACCTGAGCCACGAAGCCAGAGTCTCCGTTGACGGTGTAGTCGACCCTTCTGAGGCGACCGTCGGGCTGGAGGACGTAGTAGGCTCCCTGGGTGTCGTAACCGTCACGGGACTCCTGGTGACCGAAATCATTACCGGAGTACTCGTCCTTCACCTCCCAGTTGAAGTCGTACTGTGCTGGGCCCTGCAAGAAATAAAATTCAGAGGCTATAATACGAACAGATTGAGGAGCACTTAATCGTTGTGTTCAATCACCCACATGATATTCCAGAAGAAGAGACATCTACTCACTGAAGGAGCAGGTGCAGCTTGTCCATAGGTGGGAGCTGGAGGGTTGTAGGAGGGAATGCTATCGCATGTGGCCACAGCAGCCAGAGCAGCGAGAAGAACGATCTGGTTGAAAAGGAATAAGTATTACTTCGAGAATGATCACAATCTGCACCTTCTGATCACAACAACATATATAGCGACCGTTAACACTGGCAATGCTTATGGTATCAAAGTCTTCTATTTGCAATAAATGAGCACGCACCTTGAGAGCCATGTTGATGATGGAGGAGGGACTGATGTAGAACTTTACTCGTTCGGGTTTATATACTCATGACACCAATCTCGTTGATGACGTAAGTGGTGAGTGGGTCTCCAGCTCCTTCGGAAAGGTCTCTCTTCACGCGGTTATCGAATCCTCAGCAAGCAAGGTCACTAGAAACATGAACGAGAGTAGTGGAAAAAATCGTTTTGGATCTCCAGGTTGTGCTACACTTAAAAACTAAAATAATTATAACTAAAGTATTATTAGTTGACTTGATCTATGGGACTAATCTACAGTACATAAGTGGTGGATTTAGGTGTGTGCATGAGCGTTAGCAAGAATTTTCGAAGGATGGGGAAGGAATTTTGTAGGTAGGACGAAAACCTATGTTAGGGCGCAATTAAAGATATTACACATAATATGGTTAATGGTGTTAGGCTATATCAAGATGCACACTTTATTTTGGCCGTTCATATTTACATCATCTACATGAGTCATACACTGACACACTATAACTTAAATATCTAACGAAATTATACGTGACAACGGCAAAGTTTCAAACACACCTTGAATTTCTAGGGGGGCAACTGCCCACCACCCCCCTTGGACGACCATGGTTGTATAGAGGTGAACAATGGGTGTAGTGATGATGCAGTCAGATCCTCTAGGGTGGTGGGGATGTTAAGTAATGTCTGTCCCAAAATCAGAATAAGTCCATAGCCATCTGCACTACAGAACACTCGGTACAGTGAGAAGATTGGTTACACCTCACGCACCAGTGGGACCTAATGATTTTGTTTTCACAAGTTGTGGTAATGATAAAGGTTAACCCTATGAAAGGAAAAGACTCGTCGTTAAAAATGACACACACACATACACACATACAAGCACACAAACAAAAAACTAACACATTGTTAATATATATATATATATATATATATATATATATATATATATATATATATATACGTATATATGACAAGAGAAAAGACAAATGTATGGCAAGAGTGGTATAGGTAAATTCCAGGAAGGAGCAGAAGTACTTTATTCTCTAACGTTTCGACAGAGTCTTCTTCAGAGAGATAATGGTACAGGCAAATTGAAATACATTGTCTATATACTAAGCGGGTCATCTCACAGGTCGCCTTGGGATAGAGTTCGCCGTTTGTGTCCCCTCGATGATTAATCTGGCTGCTGCGTGTGCTAAATTTACAAACCCTTCTCTATGATTGGTTGATTTAAAAGTATTGATATATGCAGCTTCGATAGTTTTTCTTGTCTTTTTCATACCGGTGTGTAGGATTTTGGTGTTGTTCCAATTAGGCATATGTCCGTGTTGTGTAGCGTGTACTACTAACGAATTAGATGTCCTGTGGTGTCGCATGTCGTTCTTGTGTTCGTATAATCTTTTTGTGATTCCTCTTGAAGTTTCTCCAAAATAAGCTGCATCACATCCACCACATCAGAGAGTGTAAGTTAAGGTGCCTAAGCCTCTTTTCGTAAGGCTGAGTCCATGTATCGTTTTGGTCATTCTTCTCTGTAGTGATTCTAGTGATTTGATGTCCATTCTGTTGGACGGAGACCAAAACTGTACAGCATAGCCAAGGATGAGTCTAACTATTGCTAGATAGAGTTTGATAATTACCTCTGCACTTCTATTCGTTACCGTCGTAGTAATGAAACCTAATGTTGTGTTAACTTTATTCCTGGCGCTAATGCACTGTTTCTTGGTTTTAAGGTCAGGACTCACTAGAACTCCCAAGTCTCTCTCGCACTCAGTTTTCTCTACAAGCGTGTTATCTAAACTGTATCTATTTTCGGGGTTGTGTAGCCCTACGTTTAACACGCTACACTTAGAGATATTGAAGTTCATTTGCCATTTCACCGACCATGTGAACAGTTTGTTAAGATCATCCTGCAGAATCTCTGCGTCGTCTCCTGACCTAATTAGGCGTCCTATTTTAGTGTCGTCCGCAAACTTACTAACATCACTATTCATCCCATCGTCTAAGTCGTTTATGTACATAATGAACAACAAAGGATCCAAAACCGAGCCCTGGGGAACCCCACTAGTAACATTGCCCCACCTGGATTTGACTCCATTTATGGTGACCCGCTGTTTTCTGTTACTGATCCAAGCTCTAATCCATTCTAACACTTTTCCTCCTATGCCATGAGATTTGATTTCATTTAGTAGTCTCTGGTGTGGTAGCTTGTCGAACGCTTTGCTAAAATCAAGGTAAGTAACATCGTAATTACCATTGTTATCTGACGCCTTATATACTTTAGTGTAAAAGTATAGAAGATTAGTCACACATGACTTAGCCTTGGAGAAACCATGCTGTGTGTCTCAGAAAGAACTACAGCAACATCGGCAAATAGAAAGAAGGGTTAATGACCTTAGTGTTGCCAGTGGATGTTCTGCAATGATACTGATAGATAACTATCCAATACTAGGTTCATGAAGGTCTATGAAGGTTTAGGCGAAGAAGACGCACCCCCACCTCACTCTTGAATTAATAAGTTGTAAAAAGAACCAGCAAAGCTGGAATGGTTTTGACGTCATTTACCTATGAATAACACATCGGGCTATTGATAGGTTTTATGGTCACTTAAAAAGAGGATCACAGTCAGGATTGCTCCAATGGACGCCTGTGAGATAAGATGAAAACTGGCTGTCACCACGGACATGCAGACCTGACATCTGTGTGAGTTGCATTTCAATTGACTATGCCTATAACTTGATTTTTATTTTTATTTTTGTCTCATCTCGTGAACTTATGATCAGGGCAACTGCTAATCAAAACAATGGAGGTCGCTCTCGTTTTCTTTTATTTCTGGTTCAATAATTTATATCATTCTTACGCATACACCTAATATGCATAGATATCTTGGATTGGATGTGTTAATCAATGAAGACCTAGGCGTATGTAGGACGAGGGGTGGTGTATGCTGGACGAGGGGTGGTGTATGAAGCACGAGGGGTCGTGTAGGTGGGTTCGGGGTAGCGGGCCTCTCCCTCGTAGTTGACCTGAGCCACGAAGCCAGAGTCTCCGTTGACGGTGTAGTCGACCCTTCTGAGGCGACCGTCGGGCTGGAGGACGTAGTAGGCTCCCTGTGTGTCGTAACCGTCGCGGGACTCCTGGTGACCGAAGTCATTACCGGAGTACTCATCCTTCACCTCCCAGTTGAAGTCGTACTGCGCTGGGCCCTGCAAGAAGTCAGATTTAAGACCCTTATGCAAACACACTGAAGAAACTCTCAATTGATTATCATTACCAAGTCAAATTCTTCACATGGTGTTCTGGAAGAAAGTATATCAACTTACAGAAGGAGCAGGTGCAGCTCGTCCATAGGTGGGAGCTGGAGGGTTGTAGGAGGGAATGCTATCGCATGTGGCCACAGCAGCCAGAGCAGCGAGAAGGACGACCTGGTTGAAAAGGAATAAGTATTACTCCAAGAATTATCACAATCAACACCTTTTGATCACAACAACATATATAGCGACCGTTAACACTGGCAATGCTTATGGTATCAAAGTCTACTATTCGCAATAGAGGAGCACACACCTTGAGAACCATGTTGGTGATGGTGGAGGAACTGATGTAGAACGTTGCTTGTTCGGGTTTATATACTCGTGACACCAATCTCGTTGATGACGTAAGTGAGTGTGTCTTCAGCTCCTCCGGACAAGTCTCTCTTCACGCGGCTTTCGAGGCCTCAACAAGCAAGGTCACTAGAAACATGAACGAGAGTAGTGGACAAAATCGTTTTGGATCTCCAGGTTGTGATACACTTAAAAACTAAAATAATTACAACTAAAGTATTTTTCAGTTAGCTTTATATATGGGACCAATCTACATAAGTGGTCGATATGGATGTATGCATGAGCGTTCGCAAGAATTTTCGAAGGGTGGGAGAAAGAAGTTTGTTGGATAGAAATATTTTGCTGGGGTGCAATTAAAGATATTACACAGATATGGTTAATATTATCAGATTATATCAAGAAACACACTTCATTTTGACCGTATATATTTACATTATCTATATTAATTACATTTTGACTTTCATCAGCCATGCACTGACACACATGAATGAAAATATACGTGACGACCGGCAAAGTTTCAAACACACCTTGAGTTTCTATGGGGATGGGGGTAACTGGGAGTGAGGCGTGTCGCTCTGTTTTCTTCTCCTCCCCTCTTTCTCCAATCAAAACAACTCTTATAATCCCGCACGCAATACTGCTTATTCAATTAATCTCGAAATCAACGCACATACTGACTTAGTTTACATATTGTTACATCATCATAAAAAGGAACATTATACAGCAATGAAATCGGGTCCCCGGCGACTGTAAACATTGGACAGAGAGCGAGCTTGTGCAACTCCTTTGCTTACGAACTGTTGTTTACCAAACACCCAACTCATATAAGTGAAATTCTTGCCATCTACCCCTCTATCTACCGCATTTGTCTACCTATGTCTACGAGCCTCATCTACGAGCCTCTTACAATCATACCATGCCTATAGATTCCATGTATTTTTATGTAACCTTGCTGCATATCTTACAGTACGTATGCTAATGTCTTGTCTCAGTCACATATGTATTTCAGTTCCTAACATGAACATAATATTCCTATGTTTTATCTATGTATGTCATCATCAGCATTAATTGACAGCTTTCCACTCCCGAGCGGTCCAATGGTATGTTTCGCATTAGTTCGATTATCGTGTCGCTAGTGCCTCCACGCAGCCATATTATAAATATCTCTAGTTTTATAACCATATTCGTCACTGTTGTTCTGGATTATCCTTGCGAGCCTTATCAACAAAACGAAACATGAGCAAGCCCCTTTGCAACCACCTTTACTGTTCCAAACACAACTCAACAGGATCTGTCGACTTGTCCTAGCTACGATTTCTGTGGGTGTCTAATTTGCCTCCTCTGAAGGTTGCTTTTATAGAGATCACTCTGTGAATAGAATCACATCAGGGAGGATTGATACATGTCCATACAGCTGGAGTTCACGTTTGCAAAGTATGGTGGCTGGTGATAAATCCTGACTGAATATCACGGAATTGTCTTTGAATCGATACAAAGTCAGTCCAGCAATATTCCACGCTTCTCTAAAGGTACTTGGTACCAAAGATGTTATGATGCCTCTTCAAGTCAGCATTCAGTGCCCATATTTTATACCATTACACCAAGACGAAGGACACAAATAGTAAAGGCTTTGCTCATAGACAGAGACAAATACTTTAAATTATAAAGCTATGGATCATGTCAATCCTTCGAAGGACTTCCTGACATGACCGACCACTGTCATGCACTATACCACTAAGATATATGAAGTTTTACAAGACTTCAGTATCCTCGGTACATGCATGGCCAAAGTGAGCTGTTCCATCCAGTAAGCCCTGAAGATCTTGGACCTTCGTCTTGGTCCGTCTCGACTTCACGTGCAGTGATTCGAGGGCTGCAACCGCTTAGGAAAGAACTACATCAACATCGGCAAATAGAAGGGTTAATGACCTTAGTGTTGCCAATGGATGTTCTACAATGATACTGATGGATAACTATCAAGTACTAGGTCTATGAAGGTCTTAAGAAAGGGGTGGACAAAAAGGCATCCCTACCTCACTCCTGAATTAAAAAGTTGTAAAAAGAACCAGCAAAGCCTGGAATGATTTTGACGTTGTTCACCTATGAATAACACATGGGGCTAGTGATCAGTACTGTGGTCATTTAAAAAGAGAATGACAATCAGGATTACTCCAGTGGATGCCTGTGAGATGAGAGGAAAATTGGCTGTCACCACGTACATGCGGACCTGACATCTGTGTAAATTACATTTCAATTTACTATGCCTATAACTTGAATTATTATTTTCTACTCATCTTGTGAATCTATGATAAGGCCGACTGCTAATCAAAACAATGGAGGTCGCTCTCGTTTTCTTTTATTTCTGGTTTAATAATTTATGTCATTCTTACGCATACACCTAATATGCATAGATATCTTGGATTGGATGTGTTAATCAATGAGGACTTAGGCGTATGTAGGACGAGGGGTGGTGTATGCTGGACGAGGGGTGGTGTATGAAGCACGAGGGGTCGTGTAGGTGGGTTCGGGGTAGCGGGCCTCTCCCTCGTAGTTGACCTGAGCCACGAAGCCAGAGTCTCCGTTGACGGTGTAGTCGACCCTTCTGAGGCGACCGTCGGGCTGGAGGACGTAGTAGGCTCCCTGGGTGTCGTAACCGTCACGGGACTCCTGGTGACCGAAGTCGTTACCGGAGTACTCGTCCTTCAACCTCCCATTGAAGTCGTGACTGCGCTGGGCCCTGCAAGTAGTCTGATAAGTTAAGACCCTTATGCGAAAACACACTGAAGAAACTCTCAATTTGACTTATCATTATAATGGACAAAATTGTTCAGCAATGAGGTTCTGATAAGAAAGATATCAGCTTACAGATAGACAGTGCAGCTTGTCCATAGGTGGGAGCTGGAGGTTGTTAGGAGTCGAATGCCTACTCGAATGTGGCACACAGCAGCCAGAGCGGCGAGAAAGGACGACCTGGTTGAATAGGGAATAAGTATTACTTCGAGAATTACACTATTCACACCTTTTGATACACAGCACACATATATAGCGACCGTTTAACAACTTGCAAATGCTTTATTGGTATCAAATCTCTATTACAATAGAGGCTAGCAAACACTCCTTGAGAGCCCATGTTGATGATGGAGGAGGAACTGATGTAGAACGTTGTTCGTTCGGGTTTATATATCATGACACCATCTCGTTGATGACGAAAGTGGTGTATGGGTCTCCACTCCTGCGGACAGGTCTCTCTTCAGCGCTTTCGAAGCCTCCAGCAAGCAAGTTCACTAGGCACATAAACGGGGGGGGGGGGGGGGGGGGTGAATGGGTCTCCAGCTCCTGCGGACAGGTCTCTCTTCACGCGGCTTTCGAAGCCTCAGCAAGCAAGGTCACTAGACACATAAACGAGAGCAGTGGACAAAATCGTTTTGGATCTCCAGGTTGTGCTACACTTAAAAACTAAAATAATTACAACTTAAGTATTTATAGTTAACTTGATCTATGGGACTAATCTACATAAGTGGTCGATTTAGGTGTGTGCATGAGCGTTGGCAAGAATTTTTGAAGGATGGGGAAGGAATTTTGTAGGTAGGACTAAAATGTATGTTGGGGCACAATTAAAGATATTACACATATATGGTTAATGGTGCCAGGTTATATCAAGATGCACACTTTATTTTGGCCGTATATATTTACATTATCTATATGAGTTACATTTTGACTTTCATCAATCATACACTTACACACTATAACTTAAACATTTAACGAAATTATACGTGACGACCGGCAACGTTTTCAAAAACACCTTGAGTTTCTAGGGGGCCAACTGCCCACCTCCCCCCCTGGACGCCCATGGGTGTATAGAGGTGAACAATGGGTGTAGTGATGATGCAGTCAGATCCTCTGAGGTGGTGGGGGTGTTAGGTAATGTCTGTCCCAAATTCAGACTAAGTCCATAGCCTGATGCACTACAGAACACTCGGTACAGCGAGGAGATTGGTTACACCTCATGCACCAGTGGGACCTATTGATTTTGTTTCCACAAGTTGTGGTAATGATAAAGGTCCACCCTATGAAAGGAAAAGACTCGTCGTTAAAAAATACACACACCTATACACACACAAACAAAAAACTCACATATTGTTAATACATGTATATATATATATATATATATATATATATATATATATATATATGTATATATATATATATATATATATATATATATGTATGTATGTATATATGTACTTCAGTTTCTAACATGAACATATTATTCCTATGTTTTTATCTATGTATGTCATCATTTTGTTTGCATCACCCTTGTTAAAGCCTTTGATTCACTTGAACACCTCTATTAGATCACCCCGCACTCTGCGTCTTTTCAGAGAGTGTAAGAGGTGCCTAAGCCTCTCTTTGTAAGGCAAATTTCTGAGTCCATGTATTGTTTTGGTCATTCTTCTCTGTACTGATTCTAGTGAATTGATGTCCATTCTGTTGGACGGAGACCAAAACTGTACAGTATAGTCAAGGATGAGTATAACTATCGCTAGATAGAGTTTGATAATTACCTCTGCACTTCTATTCGTTACCGTCCTAGTAATGAAACCTAATGCTCTGTTAGCTTTATTCCTGGCGCTAATGCACTGTTTCTTGGTTTTAAGGTCCGGACTCACTAGAACTCCCAAGTCTCTCTCGCACTCAGTTTTCTCTAGAAGCGTGTTATCTAAACTGTATCTATTTTTGGGGTTGTGTAGCCCTACGTTTAACACGCTACACTCAGAGATATTGAAGTTCATTTGCCATTTCACCGACCATATGAACAGTTTGTTAAGATAATCCTGCAGAATCTCTACGTCGTCTCCTGACCTAATTAGGCGTCCTATCTTAGTGTCGTCCGCAAACTTACTAACATCACTATTCATCCCATCGTCGAAGTCGTTTATATACATAATGAACAACAAAGGATCCAAAACCAAGCTCTGGAGAATCCCACTAGTAACATTGCCCCACCTGGATTTGACTCCATATATGGTGACCCGCTGTTTTCTGTTACTGATCCAAGCTCTAATCCATTCTAACACTTTTCCTCCTATGCCATGAGATTTTATTTTATTTAGTAGTCTCTGGTGTGGTACCTTGTCGAACGCTTTGCTAAAGTCAAGGTAAGTAACATCGTGATTACCATTGTTATCTGACGCCTTATATACTTTAGTGTAAAAGTATAGAAGATTAGTCACACATGACTTACCCTTGGAGAAACCATGCTGTTTGTCTCAGAAAGAACTACAGCAACATCGGCAAATAGAAAGAAGGGTTAAGAACCTTAGTGTTGCCAGTGGATGTTCTGCAATGATACTGATAGATAACTATCCAATACTAGGTTCATGAAGGTCTATGAAGGTTTAGGCGAAGAAGACGCACCCCACCTCACTCTTGAATTAATAAGTTGTAAAAAGAATCAACAAAGCTGGAATGGTTTTGACGTCATTTACCTATGAATAACACATCGGGCTAGTGATAGGTTTTATGGTCACTTAAAAAGAGGATCACAGTCAGGGTTGCTCCAATGGATGCCTGTGAGATGAGAGGAAAACTGGCTGTCACCACGGACATGCAGACCTGACATCTGTGTGAGTTGCATTTCAATTTACAATGACTATATCTTGACTTTTTTTGTCTCATCTTGTGAATTTATGATAAGGCCAACTGCTAATCAAAACAATGGAGGTCGCTCTCGTTTTGTTTTATTTCTGGTTCAATAATTTATATCATTCTTACGCATACACCTAATATGCATAGATATCTTGGATTGGATGTGTTACTCAATGAGGACTTAGGCGTATGTAGGACGAGGGGTGGTGTATGCTGGACGAGGGGTGGTGTATGAAGCACGAGGGGTCGTGTAGGTGGGTTCGGGGTAGCGGGCCTCTCCCTCGTAGTTGACCTGAGCCACGAAGCCAGAGTCTCCGTTGACGGTGTAGTCGACCCTTCTGAGGCGACCGTCGGGCTGGAGGACGTAGTAGGCTCCTTGGGTGTCGTAACCGTCACGGGACTCCTGGTGACCGAAGTCGTTACCGGAGTACTCGTCCTTCACCTCCCAGTTGAAGTCGTACTGCGCTGGGCCCTGCAAGAAGTCAGATTTAAGACCCTTATGCGAACACACTGAAGAAACTCTCAATTAATTATCATTATAATGGCAAATTGTTCACATGATGTTCTGAAAGAAGAGATATCAACTTACAGAAGGAGCAGGTGCAGCTTGTCCATAGGTGGGAGCTGGAGGGTTGTAGGAGGGAATGCTATCGCATGTGGCCACAGCAGCCATAGCGGCGAGAAGGACGACCTGGTTGAAAAGGAATAAGTATTACTTCGAGAATTATCACAATATACACCTTTTGATCACAGCAACATATATAGCGACCGTTAACACTGGCAATGCTTGTGGTATCAAAGTGGGTCATCTCACAGGTCGCCTTGGGATAGAGTTCGCCGTTTGTGCCCCCTCGATGATTAATCTTGCTGTTGCGTGTGCTAAATTTACAAACCCTTCTCTATGATTGGTTGATTTAAAAGTATTGATATATGCAGCTTCGATAGTTTTTCTTGTCGTCTTTTTCATACCGGTGTGTAGGATTTTGGTGTTGTTCCAATTAGGCATATGTCCGTGTTGTGTAGCGTGTACTACTAACGAATTAGATGTCCTGTGGTGTCGCATGTCGTTCTTGTGTTCGTATAATCTTTTTGTGATTCCTCTTGAAGTTTCTCCAAAATAAGCTACATCACATCCACCACATCAGAGAGTGTAAGTTAAGGTGCCTAAGCCTGTCTTCGTAAGGCAAATTTCTGAGTCCATGTATCGTTTTGGTCATTCTTCTCTGTAGTGATTCTAGTGATTTGATGTCCATTCTGTTGGACGGAGACCAAAACTGTACAGCATAGCCAAGGATGAGTCTAACTATTGCTAGATAGAGTTTGATAATTACCTCTGCACTTCTATTCGTTACCGTCCTAGTAATGAAACATCCACCACATCAGAGAGTGTAAGTTAAGGTGCCTAAGCCTCTCTTCGTAAGGCAAATTTCTGAGTCCATGTATCGTTTTGGTCATTCTTCTCTGTACTGATTCTAGTGAATTGATGTCCATTCTGTTGGACGGAGACCAAAACTGTACAGCATAGTCAAGGATGAGTCTAACTATCGCTAGATAGAGTTTGATAATTACCTCTGCACTTCTATTCGTTACCGTCCTAGTAATGAAACCTAATGCTCAGTTAACTTTATTCTTGGCGCTAATGCACTGTTTCTTGGTTTTAAGGTCCGGACTCACTAGAACTCCCAAGTCTCTCTCGCACTCAGTTTTCTCTAAAAGCGTGTTATCTAAACTGTATCTATTTTCGGGGTTGTGTAGCCCTACGTTTAACACGCTACACTTAGAGATATTGAAGTTCATTTGCCATTTCACCGACCATGTGAACAGTTTGTTAAAGTCATCTTGCAGAATCTCTGCGTCGTCTCCTGACCTAATTAGGTGTCCTATTTTAGTGTCGTCCGCAAACTTACTAACATCACTATTCATCCATCGTCTAAGTCGTTTATGTCATAATGAACAGCAAAGGATCCAAAACCGAGCCCTGGGGAACCCCACTAGTAACATTGCCCCACCTGGATTTGACTCCATTTATGGTGACCCGCTGTTTTCTGTTACTGATCCAAGCTCTAATCCATTCTAACACTTTTCCTCCTATGCCATGAGATTTTATTTTATTTAGTAGTCTCTGGTGTGGTACCTTGTCGAACGCTTTGCTAAAATCAAGGTAAGTAACATCGTAATTACCATTGTTATCTGACGCCTTATATACTTTAGTGTAAAAGTATAGAAGATTAGTCACACATCACTTATCTTTGGAGAAACCATGCTGTGTGTCTCAGAAAGAACTACAGCAACATCGGCAAATAGAAAGAAGGGTTAAGAACCTTAGTGTTGCCAGTGGATGTTCTGCAATGATACTGATAGATAACTATCCAATACTAGGTTCATGAAGGTCTATGAAGGTTTAGGCGAAGAAGACGCACCCCACCTCACTCTTGAATTAATAAGTTGTAAAAAGAACCAGCAAAGCTGGAATGGTTTTGACGTCATTTACCTATGAATAACACATCGGGCTAGTGATAGGTTTTATGGTCACTTAAAAAGAGGATGACAGTCAGGGTTGCTCCAATGGATGCCTGTGAGATGAGAGGAAAACTGGCTGTCACCACGGACATGCAGACTTGACATTTGTGTGAGGTGCATTTCAATTGACCATGCCTATAACTTGATTTTTTTGTCTCATCTTGTGAATTTATGATAAGGCACGACTGCTAATCAAAACAATGGAGGTCGCTCTCAATTTCTTTTATTTCTGGTTCAATAATTTATATCATTCTTACGCATACACCTAATATGCATAGATATCTTGGATTGGATGTGTTACTCAATGAGGACTTAGGCGTATGTAGGACGAGGGGTGGTGTATGCTGGACGAGGGGTGGTGTATGAAGCACGAGGGGTCGTGTAGGTGGGTTCGGGGTAGCGGGCCTCTCCTTCGTAGTTGACCTGAGCCACGAAGCCAGAGTCTCCGTTGACGGTGTAGTCGACCCTTCTGAGGCGACCGTCGGGCTGGAGGACGTAGTAGGCTCCCTGAGTGTCGTAACCGTCGCGGGACTCCTGGTGACCGAAATCATTACCGGAGTACTCGTCCTTCACCTCCCAGTTGAAGTCGTACTGCGCTGGGCCCTGCAAGAAATTAAATTAAGAAACTATTATACGAACAGATTGAGGAGCACTTAATCGTTGTGTTCAATCGCCCACATGATATTCCAGAAGAAGAGACATCTACTCACTGAAGGAGCAGGTGCAGCTTGTCCATAGGTGGGAGCTGGAGGGTTGTAGGAGGGAATGCTATCGCATGTGGCCACAACAGCCAGAGCGGCGAGAAGGACGACCTGGTTGAAAAGGAATGAGTATTACTCCGAGAATTATCACAGTATGCACCTTTTGATCACAACATATATAGCGACCGTTAACACTGGCAATTCTTATGGTATCAAAGTCTTCTATTCGCAATAGAGGAACACGCACCTTGAGAGCCATGTTGGTGATGGAGGAGGAACTGATGTAGAACGTTGCTCGTTCGGGTTTATATACTCATGACACCAACCTTGTTGATGACGTAAGTTGTGAGTGGGTCTCCAGCTCCTCCGGACAGGTCTCTCTTCACGCGGCTTTCGAAGCCTCAGCAAGCAAGGTCACTAGAAACATGAACGAGAGCAGTGGACAAAATCGTTGTCGATCTCTAGGTTGTGCTACAATTAAAAACTAAAATAATTACTACTAAAGTATTTTTCAGTTAGCCTTATATATGGGACCGATCTACTTAAGTGGTCCATTTGCATGTATGCATGAGCGTTCGCAAGAATTTTCGAAGGATGGGGGAAGGAAGTTTGTTGATAGGACAGAATTTTTTTGTTGGGATACAAGTAAAGGTATTATACAGATATGGTTAATGGTATCAGTTTACATCAAGATACACACTTCATTTTGACCGTATATATTTACATTATCTATATGAGTTACATTTTGACTTTTATCAGCCATGCACTAACACTCTATAACTTAAACATTTAAAGAAATTATACGTGACGACCGACAAAATTTCAAGCACACCTTGAGTTTCTATGGTGGGGGGGAGGGTAACTGGGAGGGAGACATGTCGCTCTGTTTTCTTCTCCTCCACCCTTTCTCCAATCAAAACAACTATTATAATCCCGCACGCAATACTGCTTATTCAATTAATCTCGAAATCAACGCACATACTGACTTAGTTTACATATTGTTACATCATCATAAAAAGGAACATTATACAGCAATGAAATCGGGTTTGTAAACATTGGACAGAGAGCGAGCTTGTGCAACTCCTTCGCTTACGAACTGTTGTTTACCAAACACCCAACTCATAACAGGGAAATTCTCACCATCTACCCCTCTATCTACCGCATTTGTCTACCTATGTCTACGAGCCTCATCTACGAGCCTCTTACAATCATACCATGCCTATAGATTCCATGTATCTTTATGTAACCTTGCTGCATATCTTACAGTACGTATGCTAATGTCTTGTCTCAGTCACATATGTATTTCAGTTCCTAACATGAACATAATATTCCTATGTTTTATCTATGTATGTCATCATCAGCATTGACAGCTTTCCACTCCCGAGCGGTCCAATGGTATGTTTCGCATTAGTTCGATTATCGTGTCGCTAGTGCCTCCACTCAGCCATATTGTAAATGTCGCTAGTTTTATAACCATATTCGTCACTGTTGTTCTGGATTATCCTTGCGAGCCTTATCAACAAAACGAAACATGAGCAATCCCCTTTGCAACCACATTTGCTATTCCAAACACATCTCGACAGGATCGGTCGACTTGTCCTAGCTACGACTTATGTGGGTGTCTGTTTTGCCTCCTCTGAGGGTTGCTTTTAATGAGATCACTCTTTGAGTAGAATCACATCAGGGAATCGTGCTACATGCCCATACAGCTGGAGTTCACGTTCGCAAAGTATGGTGGCTGGTGATAGGTCTTGACTAAATATCATGGAATCGTCTTTGAATTGATACAAAGTCAGTCTAGCGATATCCCATGCTTCTCTAAAGGTATTTGGTACCAAATATGTTATGATGCCTCTTCAAGTTAGTATTCAGTGTCCATGTTTTATACCATTACACCAAGACGAAGGACACAAATGGTGAAGGCTTGGCTCATAGACAGAGCCATATACTCTGAATTAGGGAGACCATAAAGCTATGGATCATGTCTGTCCTTCGAAGGACTTCCTGACATGACCAACCACTGTCATGCTACATGCATGGCCAAAGTGAGCTGTTCCATCCAGTAAGCCCTGAAGATCTTGGACCTTCGTCTTGGTCCGTCTCGACTTCACGTGCAGTGATTCGAGGGCTGCAACCGCTTCAGAAAGAACTACATCAACATCGGCAAGTAGAAGGGTTAATGACCTTAGTGTTGCCAATGGATGTTCTGCAATGATACTGATGGATAACTATCAAGTACTAGGTCTATGAAGGTCTTAAGAAAGGGTTTGGCGAAGACGCAGCCTTACCTCCCTCCTGAATTAAAAAGTTGTAAAAAGAACCAGCAAAGCCTGGAATGGTTTTGACGTTGTTCACCTATGAATAACACATGGGGCTAGTGATCAGTACTGTGGTCATTTAAAAAGAGAATGACAATCAGGATTACTCCAGTGGATGCCTGTGAGATGAGAGGAAAATTGGCTGTCACCACGTACATGCGGACCTGACATCTGTGTAAATTACATTTCAATTTACTATGCCTATAACTTGAATTATTATTTTCTACTCATCTTGTAAATTTATGATAAGGCCGACTAATAATCAAAACAATGGAGGTCGCTCTCGTTTTCTTTTATTTCTGGTTCAATAATTTATACCATTCTTACGCATACACCTAATATGCATAGATATCTTGGATTGGATGTGTTAATCAATGAGGACTTAGGCGTATGTAGGACGAGGGGTGGTGTATGCTGGACGAGGGGTGGTGTATGAAGCACGAGGGGTCGTGTAGGTGGGTTCGGGGTAGCGGGCCTCTCCCTCGTAGTTGACCTGAGCCACGAAGCCAGAGTCTCCGTTGACGGTGTAGTCGACCCTTCTGAGGCGACCGTCGGGCTGGAGGACGTAGTAGGCTCCCTGAGTGTCGTAACCGTCACGGGACTCCTGGTGACCGAAATCATTACCGGAGTACTCATCCTTCACCTCCCAGTTGAAGTCGTACTGCGCTGGGCCCTACAAGAAATAAGATTAAGAGACTATAATATAAACAAGTTGAGGAGCACTTAATCGTTGTGTATTAAGCCCACATGATATTCCAGAAGAAGAGACATCTACTCACTGAAGGAGCAGGTGCAGCTTGTCCATAGGTGGGAGCTGGAGGGTTGTAGGAGGGAATGCTATCGCATGTGGCCACAGCAGCCAGAGCAGCGAGAAGAACGACCTGGTTGAAAAGGAATAAGTATTACTTCGAGAATTATCACAATATACACCTTTTGATCACAACAACATATATAGCGACCGTTAACACTGGCAATGCTTATGGTATCAAAGTCTTCTATTCGCAATAGAGGAGCACGCACCTTGAGAGCCATGTTGATGATGGAGGAGGAACTGATGTAGAACGTTGCTCGTTCGGGTTTATATACTCATGACACCAATCTCGTTGATGACGTAAGTGGTGAGTGGGTCTCCAGCTCCTGCGGACAGGTCTCTCTTCACGCGGCTTTCGAAGCCTCAGCAAGCAAGGTCACTAGAAACATGAACGAGAGTAGTGGACAAAATCGTTTTGGATCTCAAGGTTGTGCTACATTTAAAAACTAAAACAATTACAATCTAAGTCTTTTTAGTTAACTTGATCTATGGGACTAATCTACATAACTGGTCGATTTAGGTGTGTGCATGAGCGTTGGCAAGAATTTTTGAAGGATAGGGAAGGAATTTTGTAGGTAGGACTAAAATGTATGTTGGGGCACAATTAAAGATATTACACATATATGGTTAATGGTACCAGGTTATATCAAGATGCACACTTTATTTTGGCCGTATATATTTACATTATCTATATGAGTTACATTTTGACTTTCATTAACCATACACTTATACACTATAAATTAAACATTTAACGAAATTATACGTGACAAACGGCAAAGTTTCAAACACACCTTGAGTTTCTAGGGGGGTCAACTGCCCACCTCTCCCCTTGGACGCCCATGGTTGTATAGAGGTGAAGAATAGGTGTAGTGATGATGCAGTCAGATCCTCTGAGGTGGTGGGGGTGTTAAGTAATGTCTATCCCAAATTCAGAATAAGTCCATAGCCATCTGCACTACAGAACACTCGGTACAGCGAGGAGATTGGTTACACCTCACGCACCAGTGGGACCTATTGATTTTGTTTTCACAAGTTGTGGTAATGATAAAGGTTACCCCTATGAAAGGAAAAGACTCGTCGTTAAAGATTACACCCACACATACAAGCACACAAACAAAAAACTAACACATTGTTAATATATATATATATATATATATATATATATATATATATATATACATATATATATATACATATGTAAGTGATATAGGGATTGGATGAAAATGAGACTACGTCTTCTGTAGCTACGTGAAGTGTGGTCGGAGACTTGCAGAGTCCTTTTGTACCATCGCACGTAGCTCGGTTGCTAGCGTCTTGGCTTTGTGATTATACACGGACAGGTCAGGGTTCGCATCCCATTGGCAGAGCTTCTAAAATGTCCAATTTATATATATATATATATATATATATATATATATATGTACTTCAGATTCTAACATGAACATATTATTCCTATGTTTTTATCTATGTGTGTCATCATTTTGTTCGCATCACCCTTGTTAAAACCTTTGATCCACTTGAACACCTCTATTAGATCACCCCGCACTCTGCGTCTTTTCAGAGAGTGTAAGTTAAGGTGCGTAAGCCTGTCTTCGTAAGGCAAATTTCTGAGTCCATGTATCGTTTTGGTCATTCTTCTCTGTACTGATTCTAGTGAATTGATGTCCATTCTGTTGGACGGAGACCAAAATTGTACTGCATAGTCAAGGATGAGTCTAACTATCGCTAGATAGAGTTTGATAATTACCTCTGCGCTTCTATTCGTTACCGTCCTAGTAATGAAACCTAATGCTCAGTTAACTTTATTCTTGGCGCTAATACATTGTTTCTTGGTTTTAAGGTCCGGACTCACTAGAACTCCCAAGTCTCTCTCGCGTGTTATCTAAACTGTATCTATTTTCGGGGTTGTGTAGCCCTACGTTTAACACGCTACACTTAGAGATATTGAAGGTCATTTGCCATTTCACCGACCATGTGAACAGTTTGTTAAGATCTTCCTGCAGAACCTCTGCATCGTCTCCTGTCCTAATTAGGCGTCTTATTTCAGTGTCGTCCGCAAACTTAGTAACATCACTATTCATCCCATCGTCTAAGTCGTTTATGTACATAATGAACAACAAAGGATCCAAAACCGAGCCCTGGGGAACCCCACTAGTAACATTGCTCCACCTGGATTTTAGTCCATTTATGGTGACCAGCTGTTTTCTGTTACTCATCCAAGCTCTAATCCATTCTGACACTTTTCTTCCTATGCCATGAGCTTTTACTTTATTTAGTAAGTAACATCGTGATTACCATTGTTATCTGACGCCTTATATACTTTAGTGTAAAAGTATAGAAGATTAGTCACACATGACTTACCCTTGGAGAAACCATGCTGTATGTCTCAGAAAGAACTACAGCAACATCGGCAAATAGAAAGAAGGGTTAGGAACCTTAGTGTTGGCAGTGGATGTTCTGCAATGATACTGATAGATAACTATCTAATACTAGGTTTATGAAGGTTTGGGCGAAGAAGTCGTGCCCCCACCTCACTCTTGAATTAATAAGTTGTAAAAAGAACCAGCAAAGCTGGAATGGTTTTGGCGTCATTTACCATTGAATAACACATCGGGCTAGTGATAGGTTTTATGGTCACTTAAAAAGAGGATGACAGTCAGGATTGCTCCAATGAATGCCTGTGAGATAAGATGAAAACTGGCTGTCACCACGGACATGCAGACCTGACATCTGTGTGAGTTGCATTTCAATTTACTATGCCTATAACTTGATTTTTTTTGTCTCATCCTGTGAATTTATGATAAGGACAACTGCTAATCAAAACAATGGAGGTCGCTCTCGTTTTCTTTTATTTCTGGTTCAATAATTTATATCATTCTTGCGCGTACGCCTAATATGCATAGATATCTTGAATTGGATGCGTTAATCAATGAAGACTTAGGCATATGTAGGACGAGGGGTGGTGTATGCTGGACGAGGGGTGGTGTATGAAGCACGAGGGGTCGTGTAGGTGGGTTCGGGGTAGCGGGCCTCTCCTTCGTAGTTGACCTGAGCCACGAAGCCAGAGTCTCCGTTGACGGTGTAGTCGACCCTTCTGAGGCGACCGTCGGGCTGGAGGACGTAGTAGGCTCCCTGGGTGTCGTAACCGTCACGGGACTCCTGGTGACCGAAATCATTGCCGGAGTACTCGTCCTTCACCTCCCAGTTGAAGTCGTACTGCGCTGGGCCCTGCAAGAAATTAAATTAAGAAACTATTATACGAACAGATTGAGGAGCACTTAATCGTTGTGTTCAATCGCCCACATGATATTCCAGAAGAAGAGACATCTACTCACTGAAGGAGCAGGTGCAGCTTGTCCATAGGTGGGAGCTGGAGGGTTGTAGGAGGGAATGCTATCGCATGTGGCCACAGCAGCCAGAGCAGCGAGAAGAACGACCTGGTTGAAAAGGAATAAGTATTACTCCAAGAATGATCACAATCTGCACCTTTTGATCACAACAATATACTGTATATAGCGACCCTTAACACTGGCAATGCTTGTGGTATCAAAGTGTTCAAGTTGCAGTAGTGGAGCACGCACCTTGAGAGCCATGTTGGTGATGCAGAAGGAACTGATGTAGAACGTTGTTCGTTCAGGTTTATATACTCATGACACCAATCTCGTTGATGACGCAAGTTGTGAGTGGGTCTCCAGCTCCTCCGGACAGGTCTCTCTTCACGCGGCTTTCGAAGCCTCAGCAAGTAAGGTCACTAGAAACATGAACGAGAGTAGTGGACAAAATCGTTTTGGATCTCAAGGTTGTGCTACACTTAAAAACTAAAATAATTACAACTTAAGTATTTATAGTTAACTTGATCTATAGGACTAATCTACATAACTGGTCGATTTAGGTGTGTGCATGAGCGTTGGCAAGAATTTTGGAAGGATGGGGAAGGAATTTTGTAGGTAGGACAGAAATTTATGTTGGGGCCCAAGTAAAGATATTACACAGATATGGTTAATGGTATCAGTTTACATCAAGATACACACTTCATTTTGACCGTATATATTTACATTATCTATATGAGTTACATTTTGACTTTCATCAATCATACACTTACACACTATAACTTAGAAATTTAACGAAATTATACGTGACGACCGGCAAAGTTTCAAACATACCTTGAGTTTCTAGGGGGGGCAACTGCCCACCTCCCCCCCTGGACGCCCATGGTTAAATAGAGGTGAACAATGGGTGTAGTGATGATGCAGTCAGATCCACTGAGGTGGTGGGGTTGTTAAGTAATGTCTATCCCAAATTCAGAATAAGTCCATAGCCATCTGCACTATAGAACACTCTGTACAGCGAGGAGGTTGGTTGCACCTCACGCACCAGTTGCAACTATGAAAGAAAAAGACTCGTCGTTAAAGATTACACCCACACATACACACATACAAGCACAAAAACGAAAAACTCACACATTTTCAAAATATATATATATATATGTATGTATGTAATATCGGGGTTGTATGAAAATGAGACTACGTCTTCTATAGCCACGTGAAGTGTGGTCGGGGACTTGCAGAGTCATTTTGTACCATCGCATGTAGCTCGGTTGCTAGCGTCCTGGCTTCGTGATTATGCACGCACAGGTCAGGGGTCGAATCCCTTGGCAGAGCTTCTAAAATGTCCAATTTCTATATATATACATATATATATATGCAGCAACCACATTCATAAGACACGTGAGGAGAGAAAAAGGAAATTGCAGATAAGGAGCTTTAGCTCTAGGAGGGGAACGTGTCGCCCCGTCCACTTCGACGCCTTCCCCCACTTACTCTCTGTGCTGTGGATATGTCAGAAGTCAGACAGACACTCAGGGCATGTAATACAGTGTATCGTCTCTCATGCCATGCCTATAGATTCCATGTATCCTTATATAACCTTGCTGCATATCTTACAGTACGTGTGCTAATTTCTTGTCTAAGTCACATATGTACTTCAGTTCCTAACATGAACATAATATTCCTATGTTTTTATCTATGTATGTCATTTTCACCACCCCTAGTCACCACTGTTACTTAAATTTGACTTGTAATATCACTCGTCTCGAGGCCCCTTGCCTCTCGTTACGTGAGTTTCACTAATATTCAAGTTCCTCTTAAGCAGTAGGCCCAATGCCTTCTTTTTCCTGTAGTCTCACTATTTTCTAGGCCCCATGCCTATTCCTCTCGTCCTTTGGGTTAATAAAAGGATGGTGAATTTTCTTTCTTCTTTCACTGTAATTTCACCTTTGCTTACACTCGGGATCTCTTTTCTCTCGTCTCTACATCGTCTCCTGATCCTCTCTCCACACCCTCTCTATATCTTCTCCCTATATCTTCTCTTCGAGATCCCGTATCCTACGCTGAGCTACCTTCGTCTGACGTCACTAATTTTTCTAAACCAATCTCCGGTGACTTCTCAAGTAAATGTCACTCCTTATGGGCGTGACTTTGAATTCATGCACCAATAGTTTTTTTCCTCCTTCTGCACCTTGCACCAATCCGGAAAGCCATTTCAATGCCACTAGCAAAAATTGTTTACCTCAGCATTAGTCAAACGAAGGTAACCTGCGCTTACAAAGTTGATTACACATCGAATATAAAAACAGTCACCACCGTCGGTGTGTTTACATAGACAAAACGTCGCCCTCACATAGACATAACATCGTCCTCGAGCAGGCGTCGAGTCTGAATTATTCTAATACCCTAGCTCATTTCCATTCGTACACTACCGGCCTCTTACAGTCATCATTTTGTTTGCATCACCCGTGTTAAAGCCTTTGATCTACTTGAACACCTCTATTAGAACACCCCGTACTCTGCGTCTTTTCAGAGAGTGTAAGTTAAGGTGCCTAAGCCTCTCTTCGTAAGGCAAATTTCTGAGTCCATGTATCTTTTTGGTCATTCTTCTCTGTACTGATTCTAGTGAATTGATGTACATTCTGTAGGACGGAGACCAAAACTGTACAGCATAGTCTAGGATGAGTCTAACTATCGCTAGATAGAGTTTGATAATTACCTCTGCACTTCTATTCGTTACCGTCCTAGTAATGAAACCTAATGCTCTGTTAGCTTTATTCCCGGCGCTTATGCACTGTTTCTTTGTTTTAAGGTCCGGATTCACTAGAACTCCCAAGTCTCTCTCGCACTCAGTTTTCTCTAAAAGCGTGTTACCTAAACTGTATCTATTTTCGGGGTTGTGTAGCCCTACGTTTAACACACTACACTTAGAGATATTGAAGGTCATTTGCCATTTCACCGACCATGTGAACAATTTGTTAAGGTCATCTTGCAGAATCTCTGCGTCGTCTCCTGACCTAATTAGGCGTCCTATTTTAGTGTCGTCCGCAAACTTACTAACATCACTATTCATCCCATCGTCTAAGTCGTTTATGTACATAATGAATAACAAAGGATCCAAAACGGAGCCCTGGGGAACCCCACCAGTAACATTGCCTCACCTGGATTTCACTCCGCTGTTTTCTGTTACTGATCCAAGCACTAATCCATTCTAACACTTTTCCTCCTATGCCATGGGCTTTGATTTTATTTAGTAGTCTCTGGTATGGCAATTTGTAGAACGCTTTGCTAAAATCAAGGTAAGTAACATCGTAATTACCATTGTTATCTGACGCCTTATATACTTTAGTGTAAAAGTATAGAAGATCAGTCACACATGACTTACCCTTGGAGAAACCATGCTGTGTGTCTCAGAAAGAACTACAGGAACATCGGTAAATAGAAAGAAGAGTTAAGAACCTTAGTGTTGCCAGTGGATGTTCTGCAATGATACTGATAGATAACTATCCAATACTAGGTTCATGAAGGTCTATGAAGGTTTAGGCGAAGAAGACGCACCCCACCTCACTCTTGAATTAATAAGTTGTAAAAAGAATCAACAAAGCTGGAATGGTTTTGACGTCATTTACCTATGAATAACACATCGGGCTATTGATAGGTTTTATGGTCACTTAAAAAGAGGATCACAATCAGGGTTGCTCCAATGGACGCCTGTGAGATGAGATGAAAACTGGCTGTCACCGCGGACATGCAGACCTGACATCTGTGTGAGTTGCATTTCAATTGACCATGCCTATAACTTGATTTTCTTTTTGTCTCATCTTGTGAATTTATGATAAGGCACGACTGCTAATCAAAACAATGGAGGTCGCTCTCAATTTCTTTTATTTCTGGTTCAATAATTTATATCATTCTTACGCATACTCCTAATATGCATAGATATCTTGGATTGGATGTGTTAATCAATGAAGACCTAGGCGTATGTAGGACGAGGGGTGGTGTATGCTGGACGAGGGGTGGTGTATGAAGCACGAGGGGTCGTGTAGGTGGGTTCGGGGTAGCGGGCCTCTCCTTCGTAGTTGACCTGAGCAACGAAGCCAGAGTCTCCGTTGACAGTGTAGTCGACCCTTCTGAGGCGACCGTCGGGCTGGAGGACGTAGTAGGCTCCCTGAGTGTCGTAACCGTCACGGGACTCCTGGTGACCGAAGTCGTTACCGGAGTACTCGTCCTTCACCTCCCAGTTGAAGTCGTACTGCGCTGGGCCCTGCAAGAAGTCAGATTTAAGACCCTTATGCGAACACACTGAAGAAACTCTCAATTAATTATCATTATAATGGCAAATTGTTCACATGATGTTCTGAAAGAAGAGATATCAACTTACAGAAGGAGCAGGTGCAGCTTGTCCATAGGTGGGAGCTGGAGGGTTGTAGGAGGGAATGCTATCGCATGTGGCCACAGCAGCCATAGCGGCGAGAAGGACGACCTGGTTGAAAAGGAATAAGTATTACTTCGAGAATTATCACAATATACACCTTTTGATCACAGCAACATATATAGCGAACGTTAACACTGGCAATGCTTATGGTATCAAAGTGTTCAAGTTGTAGTAGTGGAGCACGCACCTTGAGAGCCATGTTGATGATGGAGGAGGAACTGATGTATAACGTTGCTCGTTCGGGTTTATATACTCATGACACCAATCTCGTTGATGACGTAGGTGGTGAGTGGATCTCCAGCTCCTGCGGACAGGTCTCTCTTCACGCGGCTTTCGAGGCCTCAGCAAGCAAGGTCACTAGAAACATAAACGAGAGCTGTAGACAAAATCGTTTTGGATCTCTAGGTTATGCTACACTTAAAAACTAAAATAATTACAACTTAAGTATTTTTAGTTAACTTGATCTATGGGACTAATCTACATAAGTGGTCGATTTAGGTTTGTGCATGAATGTCGGCAAGAACTTTCGAAGGATGGGGAAGGAATTTTGTAGGTAGGACTAAAATGTATGTTGGGGCACAATTAAAGATATTACACATATATGGTTAATGGTATCAGGCTATATCAAGATACACACTTCATTTTGGCCGTATACATTTATATTATCTATATGAGTTACATTTTGACTTTCATCAATCATACACTTACACATTATAACTTAGAAATTTAACGAAATTATACGTGACGATGGGCAAAGTTTCAAACATACCTTGAGTTTCTAGGGGGGCAACTGCCCACCACCCCCCTTGGACGACCATGGTTGTATAGAGGTGAACAATGGGTGTAGTGATGATGCAGTCAGATCCTCTATGGTGGTGGGGATGTTAAGGAATGTCTATCCCAAAATCAGAATAAGTCCATAGCCATCTGCACTATAGAACACTCGGTACAGTGAGAAGATTGGTTACACCTCACGCACCAGTAAGACCTAATGATTTTGTTTTCACAAGTTGTGGTAATGATAAAGGTTAACCCTATGAAAGGAAAAGACTTGTCGTTAAAAATTACACACATACAAGCACATAAACAAAAAACTCACACATTGTTAATATATATATATACTGTATATATATATATATATGTATATATATATATATATATATATATATATATATATTTGACAAGAGAAAAGACAAATGTATGGCAAGAGTGGTATAGGTAAAGTCCAGGAAGGAGCAGAAGTACTTTATTCTCTAACGTTTCGACAGAGTCTTCTTCAGAGAGATAATGATACAGGCAAATTGAAATACATTGTCTATATACTAAGCGGGTCATCTCACAGGTCGCCTTGGGATAGAGTTCGCCGTTTGTGCCCCCTCGATGATTAATCTTGCTGTTGCGTGTGCTAAATTTACAAACCCTTCTCTATGATTGGTTGATTTAAAAGTATTGATATATGCAGCTTCGATAGTTTTTCTTGTTGTCTTTTTCATATCGGTGTGTAGGATTTTGATGTTCCAATTAGGCATATGTCCGTGTTGTGTAGCGTGTACTACTAGCGAATTAGATGTCCTGTAGTGTCGCATGTCGTTCTTGTGTTCGTATAATCTTTTTGTGATTCCTCTTGAAGTTTCTCCAAAATAAGCTACATCACATCCACCACATCAGAGAGTGTAAGTTAAGGTGCCTAAGCCTGTCTTCGTAAGGCAAATTTCTGAGTCCATGTATCGTTTTGGTCATTCTTCTCTGTAGTGATTCTAGTGATTTGATGTCCATTCTGTTGGACGGAGACCAAAACTGTACAGCATAGCCAAGGATGAGTCTAACTATTGCTAGATAGAGTTTGATAATTACCTCTGCACTTCTATTCGTTACCGTCGTAGTAATGAAACCTAATGTTGTGTTAACTTTATTCCTGGCGCTAATGCACTGTTTCTTGGTTTTAAGGTCAGGACTCACTAGAACTCCCAAGTCTCTCTCGCACTCAGTTTTCTCTAAAAGCGTTTTATCTAAACTGTATCTATTTTCGGGGTTGTGTAGCCCTACGTTTAACACGCTACGCTTAGAGATATTGAAGTTCATTTGCCATTTCACCGACCACGTGAACAATTTGTTAAAGTCATCTTGCAGAATCTCTGCGTCGTCTCCTGACCTAATTAGGTGTCCTATTTTAGTGTCGTCCGCAAACTTACTAACATCACTATTCATCCATCGTCTAAGTCGTTTATGTCATAATGAACAGCAAAGGATCCAAAACCGAGCCCTGGGGAACCCCACTAGTAACATTGCCCCACCTGGATTTGACTTCATTTATGGTAACCCGCTGTTTTCTGTTACTGATCCAAGCTCTAATCCATTCTAACACTTTTCCTCCTATGCCATGAGATTTTATTTTATTTAGTAGTCTCTGGTGTGGTACCTTGTCGAACGCTTTGCTAAAATCAAGGTAAGTAACATCGTAATTACCATTGTTATCTGACGCCTTATATACTTTAGTGTAAAAGTATAGAAGATTAGTCACACATGACTTACCCTTGGAGAAACCATGCTGTGTGTCTCAGAAAGAACTACAGCAACATCGGCAAATAGAAAGAAGGGTTAATGACCTTAGTGTTGCCAGTGGATGTTCTGCAATGATACTGATAGATAACTATCCAATACTAGGTTCATGAAGGTCTATGAAGGTTTAGGCGAAGAAGACGCACCCCACCTCACTCTTGAATTAATAAGTTGTAAAAAGAACCAGCAAAGCTGGAATGGTTTTGGCGTCATTTACCTATGAATAACACATCGGGCTAGTGATAGGTTTTATGGTCACTTAAAAAGAGGATCACAGTCATGATTGCTCCAATGGATGCCTGTGAGATAAGATGAAAACTGGCTGTCACCAGGAACATGCAAACCTGACATCTGTGTGAGTTGCATTTCAATTGACTATGCCTATAACTTGATTTCTTTTTTCTTTTTTTGTCTCATCTTGTGAATTTATGATAAGGCCAACTGCTAATCAAAACAATGGAGGTCGCTCTCGTTTGCTTTTATTTCTGGTTCAATAATTTATATCATTCTTACGCATACTCCTAATATGCATAGATATCTTGGATTGGATGTGTTAATCAATGAAGACCTAGGCGTATGTAGGACGAGGGGTGGTGTATGCTGGACGAGGGGTGGTGTATGAAGCACGAGGGGTCGTGTAGGTGGGTTCGGGGTAGCGGGCCTCTCCTTCGTAGTTGACCTGAGCAACGAAGCCAGAGTCTCCGTTGACGGTGTAGTCGACCCTTCTGAGGCGACCGTCGGGCTGGAGGACGTAGTAGGCTCCCTGAGTGTCGTAACCGTCACGGGACTCCTGGTGTCCGAAGTCGTTACCGGAGTACTCGTCTTTGACTTCCCAGTTGAAGTCGTACTGTGCTGGGCCCTGCAAGAAGTCAGATTTAAGACCCTTATGCAAACACACTGAAGAAACTCTCAATTGATTATCATTATCATGGCAAATTATTCACATGATGTTCTGGAAGAAGAGATATTTCCTTACCGAAGGAGCAGGTGCAGCTTGTCCATAGGTGGGAGCTGGAGGGTTGTAGGAGGGAATGCTATCGCATGTGGCCACAGCAGCCATAGCGGCGAGAAGGACAACCTGGACGGAAAGAGTTGATATTAGACAAAGAAGCAATCATCATAATACCCTTTGTTTATAACGACATACAGTAGATAGAGACGGTTAGCGTTGACAGTGATTTTAGTTTTATAATCTTCAACTTGTAATAGAAGAGACGCACCTTAAGAACCATGTTGATGATGCAGGAGGGACTGATGCAGGTTGACGCATGCGCTGGTTTATATACGCGTGACGTCAACCTAGTTTGTGACGTAAACATTGGGCGGGTCTTCTGCTTAGAGCGGCATTCGGTCCCCACGGCCTCAGGGTCCCCAGTTAGCAAGGCTATGACGAAAACAAGTGGAGCTAGAGCGTACTGAACAGAATTATTTTGAGTTTTCGGACTTCGTTTCCAATTCGTACATTACAAGGACACACACACACACAAAAGAAGAAGAAGAAGAAGAAGAAGAAGAAGAAGAAGAAACGAGCAATCTCAGATGACTTTTATGTAAAATTCAATGTCGACTGAAGTTAAAATCCAGAGGATTTTTTGTTTGAGCTCGTGCTGGCCCCACACGTAGACGTTGGGCAATTTAAAAAAAAAACTCTCCGTTTTCTTCAATGAAGGTTACAAAATACAAATCGCTTACAATATCACAATTAATAACAGTTTAGCTCATAAAAATACACTCTACAGTACGGTTGAATTCCATTGAAGGTTAGTTATTCATTAAGATTAACAAATCGTGTATAAATACTTATCAAGGTGACGACCATGGAATCGATTGAATAAAATGCACATGCTTGACTGCCGAGAGTTGAACTTGAGGCAGAACTTGCGGTTATAACCGCGTGGAAACCGCGACGGTACCGCAGAGTCAAGGAAAAACTGCGGGGTTGTGTGTGAACGCTTCCATTGACTTACATTGTAATTGAATCGACGCGGTTCAAACCGCTAGTGTGAACAGGGCCGAGCGCGTTATGGCGTTTTAGTATTACGAACACATTACACGGTTTGAATTCGTATTGGTGTAGTAATTACGTGCGCGCACACGCGCGCGCGCGCGTGTGTGTACACAAATGCATATTTTATATACCCTTTGCTGGCACAGTGGTAACAGACGGGCTTCGTAATCTAGGTGACCCGGGTTCAGGACGTGGTCGCACATAAACTTATTTTCTTCAAGGCATACGGGACTGAAAGTTATGACACAGTCTACCTTATCTCCTCATTCACGTTTCCAATACTGCGTACAATTTTCCGATCATTTTCGTGATTTTTTTTCCAAAAGTACTCTGAATGCAAGCAAAGTCTTGCAACTCCTTGGTTCCATCTTCAAATTTTATGTGGCAAGGAGATTGTGTCTCTTATCTCTTTGTTCACAATACTCTCAGGAGCGCACTAGTTCTTAGGCTGAACCCGAAGCTTTTGGGTGAAGTTTCCTGCTTTCTGCTGCTGTTGTTGGTGATAAATTGTGACCAGGGCCCCGACATGGGTAAGTGCCCCCACACACACACACCACCACTGCCACCACTTTCCACATCTGATGGTCACTAGCACGATTCACATGTAACATTCATCCACAAAACAACGTTTATACACACGTCATTCATACACACAACTCATGATAAATAGATCATGCATTAAAAGTACATTAGGGGGGATTTGAATTACCTTCATTTCACCAAAAGTGGCGCCCCCCCCCCCATAACGTGCCGCCCCGGCATTGCCCCCCCCCCCTGCCCCTCCCCTTGTCGAGGCCCTGACTGTGACTATTACTATTGGAATTGTGACTACTGTTACTGGGGCTGTAGTCATTCTTGATGACAGAGGTATTTGAAAATATTTCGTTTGTGTATTTATGGTTGACTGTTTTGTCACGATGCAAATGGCTCATGAAAATGAAAGGTGGTGATGGTTTTGTTCCCTATCAGTGATCACTGTATTGCGTACTAGATTACAAAGGATTATAAAGGATTACATAGGCGGAGCATGCCGACAGGAGACCTTTTGGTCCATATCTAGGTTGGATGCAAAAAAAATAATAATAATAATTGAAAATAAATAAATTAATAAATAAATAAATGAATGAATAAATAAATAGATAAATAGATGAATAAGTAAATAAATAAATAAATAGATAAATAAATGAATAAATAAATAAGTAATGAATAAAAAATATAATAATGTAAATGATAAATAAATAAAATACATAGATAAATGCACAAGTATAGTTAAATAATAAACAAACAGGTAAATATTAAATAATAATAAATTGACATGTAACTAATAATAAATGAGAATCAATGAGATCTTTTCGTGTAAGATGAGATTCACGTAGAGTGGCATGTATAACAATCTTAATATCTCTGGTTCGTAGGTCAGTCGTCTAGAATTTAAGAACATAAGAATGAAGGAGACTGCAAGAGACCATAAGGCCTACACTAGGTAAGTGTGGTCAGTATTGCCCTTGTCATATCATTGTGTGAAGCCAACACTCTAAGCTATTTTAGTTTTGCTGATCTTCTTTCAAGGGCGGATTGGTCGCGGTAGGTCTGTTAACGGGTTATCACACTGGGCTATATTTCCTTCAACTTCCGATTAATCGGACGTACCGCCCACCTCCAGAAAAATTTCCGTCGTAAAATTATTACAGCAAACTATCTTATTTTCTCAATAATTTACATAGAATGTCATTTAATATTCTGGAGGAAAAATTATTTTCCCTCAGCATCTCAAATGACATTCAGATTACCTCCCGTAAGCTGTGGGATGCAAATCTGCCCCCAACAGTCGAAGGAAATATTGTCCAGTGTGATAACAGCTTACGGAGAAAAAGGTGGGATGTATATTTCATATACCCTTTGCTGGCACAGTGGTAACAGGCGGGTTTCGTAATCTTTGTGACCCGGGTTCAAGTCTTAGTCGCAACAGATAAAATATTGATTTGTATAACATCACTATACACACCATACATTTGCATATATACTTATTTTTCCGAAGACATACGAGACTGAAAGTTATGGCACAGTCTGCCTTATCTACTCATTCACGTTTGCAATACTTCGTATAAATTTTCGATAATTTTCGTGTTTTTTTTTTCAAAAGTATTCTAAATGCAAGGAAAGTCTTGGAAATCCTTGGTTCCATCTTCAATTTTTTTCCCTCCAACATATCAAATGACGTTCAGATGAGGATAGGTTGCTCGAGATCTGTTGGGTGAACATTTCTGCCAAAGATGTCCTTGATCATTTTCTCGTCTGTCATGTAGTCAGTGGGGTATATGACTTATGCAATAATGTCTGATATGTATAAGTATACCATACCCAAACCTGCAAGTAGATTCATCAACACTTGAACAACGTCCAAATAATGTCTGATATGTATAAACATACTACGTCTGCAAGTACATTCATGAACAGTTGAACAACGTCCAGAGTTCTAGATGAGGAGGATGTAAACTATCTGTTTTAGAGAGAAAGGACACTTACTGGGAGAAAAGCTGATTCTCCCTACCTTCTCTTCAAGTAACTGGAAACTGTAGTTGTCCCACATTCGTAGGGAAGGTGAAATAACCCACTCCCTTCTGAAAGAAACCAATTGCCCGGGCTTTGTGAGCGTTAGACACTTCTCTTAACAATTCACCTAACGAAGGTACAAATGAGGATGTTTAGGATCCAGTTGTCTGAGCTGAAGAAATTTTTTTTTAGTAATTTCCCGCGATATACATATATATATATGCATAAACCCTTAAACATTAGAATTGAACAACATAAGAAAAATGTTAGGGATGGCAATAATTCGAGTGGTATTTTCAAACATATTGAATTAAATAATCATCCAGTTGATTGGGATAATGCTCAGCCAATCTATTATACCAACAACATAATAGCAAGAAATTTGATAGAGTGTAGTTTGATTCATACCACCAGTAATCAAAATACCAACCTTCATAAAGGCTTATACAAACTTGATCATTTTATTTGTCAAGAAATTAGTAAGATGATATCAGGTAAATTGTAACCCATCGACACTATGTGACCCTGGCGACTGTGACCTGATGTCGCCCCACCATCATAAGTTAATTGACAATGACCTTCCGCCCCCCAGGGGGTAATTGGCCGCTACCCATATCCAAACTGTCCTTGTTCCTTTGTTTCGTGTATATATTATGTATGCATTTCTATTACTTTGTACTTGTTGCACTGAAGATGTAATATACGAAAGCGCTCTGCTTCGTTAGTTTCCTTTTTCCAAGTGGTCTACTTTGCATAAGTGAACACACGTACCCGTGTTCTTATTAGCATATATATATATATATATATATATATATATATATATATATATATATATATATATATATATATAACACAACTAACACCACAGTCGGACGAAAGAAAGAGTTGCGTAAGCGAAACTATATATTTCGATTGCTAACTGCAATCCTCTTCAACAGTACAAAATGGAAGGAGGATGCTATCTTAAATAGCAACCTCTTACAAAAGAAAGGGAACTTGGAAAATAATAAATGTCACTACCCCAACCCTATGAGACATATATGTGTGTATATATATATATATGTACGTAGGACAGAATGAGTGGAAGGGTGGTGAGGTAAACACCAGGAACCGTTGGAGTTTTTATTTCTTACGTTTTGTCCTGAAAGGACTTCCTCAGAGTAATGTCTGATATGTATACGTATACTACACTCTGAGGAAGTCCTTTCAGGACGAAATGTTATAAATAAAAACTCCAACGGTTCCTGGTGTTTACCTCACCACCCTTCCACTCATATATATATATATATATATATATATATATATATATATATATATATATATATATATATATATATATATATATATATATATATGTATACTATATATATATTTATATATATATATATATATATATATATATATATATTTACATATATATATATATATATGTATACTATATATATATATATATATATATATATATATATATATATATATACATATACACGTTCATATATATTTTTCCCTGTTTTTTTTTTTGTTTTTTGTTTTTTTTTTCTTCCTGATTACGTACTAAAGACCTTGCGATGAGCGAGGCAATTTTAATTCTCACTTGTTGAAATGAATATCCAATTTCTCTTGAGAAGACAAACGCAAAACTTCCGCGAAATCGAAAGGGAACGAGTGTTACATTTGGTTTCGCGGGAGGTCGCGCAAACACTGTGGTTACCCACGGAGCGTCACTTACTCTCATTTTTAATTTGATCTATTTTATCTTATTTTATTTTTATTTTTTACTTTGGACATATGTTTGTAGCGCAATATACCAACTGAGGTATATACTAATAGACCACAAAGCTTTCCATCATCATTCAGAAATGTGTTGTGATGAAAGTGATGGCAGTCGACTTTGTCCATTTTAGAGTAAGTCCTCGGGTATAATAGTGTTATAAATATATTGCTTCCGGGGAACATATGTTGTGTATTTAGATATATACATAAACACACATACATTTATATAATATACAAATATATATATATATATATATATATATATATATATATGTCATTACATTATATTGATACGAACATGTATATGCATAAGTATATGTATATGTATATGTATTGATATGAACATGTATATGTACAGTATATGTATATGCA
>NC_134820.1:29230323-29232823 GCF_046742065.1 Oratosquilla oratoria | reverse complement strand
TAGTCCTCAGTGTCTGTTTTCCAAGCATCCAGACCATTTATACTCTTGACCGGATCCCCCTCCCCGTCACACACTTAAAAATCTCGTCAATTGCTGTGGATGTAAATAGCTGGAAGACTACTTCGCGTACGGTATGCAAGACTTCCCCCATGGACAATTCAACAATGTGTCTGATATTCGTACAGGTTTAACTTCCCTTAATTCTTCATTCAGCTTCTCAGTATATGACTAAATAAGATTCTAAATAAGTAAATAAATAAATAAATAAATCGTTTCCATTCAAACGAGCTCACATCAGTCGTGTATGTGTGACTGGGCCTTTGTACGCATACATAAATATACCATACATATACAAAAGGCTTTTTTCCCCCTTACACGGGGGGGTAGCCAAAAAAGAAAAAGGCATAGAAACCACTCCCACCCATTCCATTCCCTACATATTCCACTCCCCTCCACCTTCCTCCCTCCCTCTTATCTTGGCTTTTATAAACATCTAGCCCAGCGTTTCCCAACCTTTTCCCACCATAGCACCCCCTGTTGTCATGTCTAAGCAGCCCAGCACCCCTATCTTATTATTAGAAGGATAAAAGAAAGTGAGGTGTACTGCTTCATGATTTATTTTCTTGATTCCTTAGACCTGAAACAAATTGACAATATTGTTTGTAGAAGAAATAAGAACACACTAGAAAAATAAAATATCATAGAAAAAGTCAATTATGCACAACTGGGTAATCAATGATACATTATATCAATGTGATTTTTGTGTGAATCACTTCCCAGCACCCCCTATAATTGACTTCAGCACCCCAGGCTGGGAAATACTGATCTAACCGTTTACTGTATAGTAAAATTTTTCTTCTTTTTTTTTAACAACATGAGTAAAACTTGGCACACTGTGGAAATCAATATTGTAGAAAGCATGAATGACCAAAAACAAGAATCATGAGGTTGACGAGTTAAACACCATATGAGGACGGAGCCTTTATTTGTACGACGTTTCGCTTATTAGAGCTTTTTCAAGGTACGACGTTTCGCTTATTACAGCTTTTTCAAGTACCTTGAAAAAGCTGTAATTAGCCAAACGTCGTACAAATAAAGGCTCCGTCCTCATCTGGTGTTTAACTCGTCAGTCTTGTCGGCAACTGCCACTTTCATGAAAATCATGAGGTTCTAACATTTATGAGTATGTTGAGTCTAGTGTTATGAATAGATCTCACGAAGTCCAGACTCAAATAAAAATTAGAAAATCTTGATATGATAGAAATAACCGAAACATGGTTACCCTATAAGAAACTTAAACCTGATTTTAGTATTCGGAATTAAGAAGTCTGAAAATGTCTTTACAGACAGAAGCGCCAAAAAATTAGATACATTTCGGGATTCAAACATTTTCATCACAATAGACACCATGAGAAAGGTGAGATTAGTTTGATATATATTGTGAATTAAAGGTGGTAGCACACTAAGCATTTCTCGCTCGCATGCTACTTGCTTTTGCTCCTGCGTTTGGTTAGAACCGACTTCGGTTTCGATTTTTTTTTTTTCTTTTTTTTTTTTTTTTTTTTTTTTTTTTTTTTTTTTTTTTTTTTTTTTTTTTTTTTTTTTTTTTTTTTTTTTTTTTTTTTTTTTTTTTTCTTTAATTTCCAAATGTTAAATTATTCTTGCGTCATCTAGTGAGAAGTTGAATGACTAACTAAGAGAAGTTAAACCTAGATTACGAATGTTAGACACATTGTTGAGACTTTCTTGCGGAAATCTAGAATATTGTAACCGAAGTCATTTCTATTCAAACGAAATAGCAAAACCTAGTGTGTCGCCGCCTTAAGGAAGGGTCTTATGATAATTGAATTTAATCAACTCAAACAAAAGAGTATAATATAAATCGCCAGCCTCATAAAGAAAGTGCCTAAATCATTTGTCAAACTTTTCAGGAAATCGAAAAAAAAATCGTTTTTCTATTTCATAAATGTACGTAATGTTCCTCCTAACGTACTTTTAACCTACTAAAAAAAGAAAAAAAAAACAGAAATTGACGAAAAATTACTTAGGCAATTACTTTACGAGGGTGACGAAATGTAGAAGAGATAGAGAATGCCAAAGGTCTTTGGTGGACGACAGGCTTTCCTTGTAAGAAATATCAAGATTTCGCTGGTACTGGGAGATTTCAATATCACTGGAAGTGATTGGATGGCATTGGAACATGGCAATGACTTTCTCGATTATATCTACTGTGTGCAGAACGTAAAGGAACCCACAATATATGAGAATATTCTCGACCTACTGATCAGCCGCAAAAATATGATAACTGATGTTGAAGTCGGTCTAAACATTGCACCTTGTGACCACAACCTCGTTAGGTTCGAGTTAAAAAATAAAAGAATGTATACCTTTAATACCTGCCTAAGAAAAAATACAAAATAAGAATGATAAGAATAAGAATATTTTTAGTAATCTACGACAAGAGTTTCAGTTCATAGACCATGAGACGAAATTAATTGAA
>NC_134820.1:29190323-29225323 GCF_046742065.1 Oratosquilla oratoria | reverse complement strand
AACCGCAGCGTTCTGGAATGAAATCGAAAATCACTGGAATCCCAGCCGAAGGCTGAGGCCACGACCACTTTTTTTTTTTTTCGTTTTGTTTTCGTTTTTTTTAAGACTTAAGAAACACAGGTGGATGTGATGAACCAAATAAAATTATTTTTTCATACCCAATACGTGAGCAAAGAAGGAACTTTCACTAAAAAAATAAAATAAATAAAAACGTGGAACCAAATATCCTGTGGCACAAAGAATCGAAACAGATGTCGTGTTTTGAGTTCACGGGTCAACAGATCTTCTATTACTCATAAATAACGTAATCAGGGACCGAATTTATAAACTATCCCAACCCCTAAGTCTAGACATAAATCTTCAAAATGGCGGATATTTTACCTAAATCCCTATGTCGGCGACCTAAATGCTTATGTCTAGACCAGCGTTTCTCAACCAGGGTTCCCCGGAACACTAATGTTCCGCAAAAGGTCCCTAAGGGTTCCGCGAGAACAAGTGAGATAAGCTAATGCACTTTTGATTTTTTATCTAATTTCATATACGTAATATGATTAAACACGCACGACATATTCTTGGTTATTGTAATAATGTAATATAGACATCATCCTATCTAATCTATTATTACGATGAAAATAAAATGAGAAAGATATGGTATATGTTTTTTTTTGCGCAGGGGTTCCTTGAGACATGCAATTTATTTCAAAGGTTACGCAAGGGTAAAAATGTTGATAAACACTGGGCTAGACATTCTAGAAATAAGCATTTAGCTCGCCGACATAGGAATTTAGATAAACTCTCCACCATTTTGAAGATTTATGTCTAGAATTAAGGGTTAGAATATTTTATAAATTCGACCCCAGGAGCTTCCCTCACGCCAGCAAAAGTTCCGTTCATGCAAGTCGATTTCATCAGCGGTTCTATCCTTGGGGGGCGTCGTCGTCGCGTTCGAAGACATGACGTCACAGATGAAGTAAAATTGAGATTACAAAAGAGGAGTCTAACATTTATTCTAAATTATTTATTGATTTGTTTTGTTACTAATTTGTATATTTGTTTATAACTACTTCCTTGTTTATCATTTATTATTATTCATCTGTCAATTTAATATTATTTACTGTTTACCTGTTTGTTTATTATTTAACTTTACCTATTTATTCATTTACTTATTTTATCTATTATTATTCATCGTATTATAATTTTATTTGATTATTTATTTATTTATCATTATTATTTTCTATAATAGTATTATTATTTTATTTTTGGATCCGGTGTAGTTATGGACCAAAATGTATCCTGTCGGCATGCTCCTTTGTAATTCTTTGTAAGCATAACGGAGAGAGAATTAAGCATAAAAGTAGTTAGCATTCTTTATTGAGCGGAAACTCCAATAATTTTTTGTGCAGCATAGTGGAGAGAGAATTAAGTATAAAAGTAGTTAGCATTCTTTATTGAGCGGAAAATCCAATAATTTTTTGTGCATCTATAAATAAAGAAATCAATAAATAGAATAGATAGTAGATAATTGAATAAATCAATAAATGAACATATACAGGAATGAATAGATAAATGAAAATAAGTAGATTAATAAATGATAGACATATAATAAAATGAATAAAAATAAAATGAAAAAATATATATAAATTAGTAAATCAATAATTAAACAAATAATAATAAGATAAGGTTAGAAACCAAACTAGGGGAACGTTTCTCAATCAGGGTTCGAACCCGGAACACTAATGTTCCGCAAAAGGTCCCTAAGGGTTCCGCGAGAACAAGTGAGATAAGCTAATGCACTTTTGATTTTTTATCTAATTTCATATACGTGATATAATTAAACACGCACGACATATTCTTGGTTATTGTAATAATGTAATATAGACATCATCCTATCGAACCTATTATTACGGTGAAAATAAAATGAGAAAGATATGGTATATATATATATACTGTATATATATATATATATATATATATATATATATATATATATATATGTATATATAAAAAAAAATCGCAGGGGTTCCTTGAGACATGAAATTTATTTTAAAGGTTACGCAAGGGTAAAACGGTTGAGAAACGCTGTTCTAGGGATTTTAGTTACACACCTCCGGACCAGCGTCACGCAGTGTTTTTAGAATCTGAGATTAATCTTATAAAAATAATGCTGAGGATTTTTTTTTTTTTTTTTAACTTTCACCTTCACTCCATCCTGCTGTTGTCCTCCTCGATTTGTTTTATTCTGGTCAGCGTCAGAGGGTTTTGTCTTCATGAGATTATAAGAATGAAGGAGACTGCAAGAGACCATAAGGCCTACACTAGGCAGTTCCATGCCCATGACCACCTGCCATCCCCATCCATAAAGTTGTCAAACCTTTGCTTAAAACAACCGATAGTTTCAGCGCTCACTACTACATGGTTACTAAGTCTATTCCATTCGTTGAACACCCTATTAGTAAACCAATTCTTGCCTATTTCCTTCTTAAATCTAAATTTGTCCAGTTTAAATCCATTACTGCGAGTCCTACCCTGTTGTTTTAATATGATGACCATGCATTACCAATTACCCGAGTGGATTTTTATTTTTATTTTTTGACAAAAATCAAACTATTCTTGTTCAGCTTCGAACACCATCAAGAATCCAGGTTTGACGAAAATTAATGTCTGTATTTATTTACACAGTTAATGTTTTATTGAGCATTTTTGGTGTGTATTGTCTTTTATGGATGTCCAGCCGTTTGATCAAAACTAACCATTGTGGTAATTTTACATAATAAATCTTTCTACTGGCGATTCGTATGATCTGAAAAAACACATTAAATATTTTCTTTATTCATTATTTTACTTGTTTTTATTTAGCTTTTAAAATATGCCCAAAATAGATATTATTCCAATTCCATCTTTCAGTTTTCGCGATGCAGCAGGATGTTGTTTGACCTCTGAGTTACAAACGCGACAAAAATACCATGGCTGATGTCACTTGAAGTCGAAGGAAATTGAGAAAAATTTGAGATAATGAATCTTTGGCGGAAACACGGCCTTCAAGGAGAAAACACCCGATACGTTCTTGTTGACGTCAGTTTGAGCCTTGATGTCGACAAGATGGAGTCGGGTCGTCGCCATCGTTGTCGTCGTCGTTGTAGTTTGCTAATTTGGATGTGATCGAACGCGATATTTGACAACGAAAATCTCGGCTCCGCTCGATTCTTTTTATTCTTTCTACATCTCTGTTTTTCTTCTTCTTCTTTTTCTGCAACGAACAGAAAGCCTAGATATTCCAGAACGTTTCTTTGTCATGGTCGACGTTGTCCCATTCAATTGTGAATCTATTTTTCCTCTTCGTACCTTCGTCCCTTCGACAGTGACGTGCAAGGCCCTCACATGGGGGGGGGGGGGGGGATTGGGGGCAAGGCTGACAATATAATTATAATAAAAAAGGTCAAAGGAACCCTGAATATTTTACAGTAATGTACGAATTTTGCGTTAGAATCAACAGAATATGATATATTTTTCCCATGTATTTTCTGCAATAGAGACATTAAATACAAAAAAAAAATTAAATCTGTATAATTATTTCGCATGGGGGGACGGAGAGGGGGATCGCCGATTTAATGAAGCGGCCTTGCTGTGGATGTGCTGTGACTTGCGACACTGCTTCTGACCCAGAGCAGTGGACAAGGTGCAAGGATGACCCGTCATCCAGGAGGTGCTAAGATGGAAGGGAGGGTGGAGGGGAGTGGAGTGTATCTAGGGATGGAATGGGTGGGAATGATTTTATGCCTTTTTCTTTTTGGCTACCTCCCTTGTAAGGGGGAAAAAGCCTTGGTATATGTATGTATGTATGTAATTATTTCGCAATCCAATAGCTAAAACAGGCTGTACGGGAGGGTGGAGATGGGGGAGGGGGGGGCGTGTTGTGTTTTTTTTTTTTTTTTTTTTTTTTTTTTTTTTTTTTTTTTTTTTTTTTTTTTTTTTTTTTTTTTTTTTTTTTTTTTTTTAGTTGAGTTGAGAACTTTGCCCTGGGGCGGCACCTAGCCATGTAAGGCCTCTGGTGACGTGACCTCGGTCTTTAATCTGTTTGTTTCCTACCCTTAATTTTCTATTCAGTCTCTATTACGTTGTTTATAAATAATTATTTCATTATTTTGTTCCGAATCAAGGTGATTTTAACCTTACCATCACACCATAAACAAAATAGTCTAGACCAGTCGGGTTGAATACCCTTTGGCAGTTATCTCTGTCACAGGGTTATTGGAGTTCAAACATCGATTCCATATTTGCAAAATAAATGTTTTAGCGTGAGTAAAAATTGTGAAGGAAAATGATAAGAATATTATGGCAGAATGTGAGTTTTCCCATTTTAAACTGAATGCATGATTCATGTAAGAAATGTAGACATTACAAATCTTGAACTCAGAATAAGAAGATTGTGATCTGGTGTACCTACGCCAAACTGGGAGATACTTGAACACTATATATATATATATATATATATATATATATATATATATATAATATATATATATATATATATATATATATGTGTGTGTGTGTGTGTGTGTGTGTGTGTGTGTGTGTGTATTCACTGCGTTACACACAATGGAGTAATTTAATTGTGCTGTATACAATGTCTTTTTTGTAATCTTGTGTAGAATAAATGGTGTACAATACCAATTTAGTGGTTTTGTGTTTGACATATGTCGGGACGATACCTTAGATTTTTCTCTTTGATAAATCAGATTTAAATGTATATATTTCGGATTGACCCCCAACTCCCTCAAGTTAATCCGATTTTTTTCATGTGTATTTCAGTATTTTTATTGTATATGAACAAATAGAAATGTATTTCTTGTTTATGCTATTGTTTGTAACATGATTTTAACATCTATTAGACAGTTAATGGCGAGTTATACACAGCTTTACAAAATAAAATCAGTATATTTATGAAATACACTCAGGTACAAACGAGAAATGTACTTCCAATGTATTTTCACTATGACCATAAATATAATTATTTACACTGATGACGCGTCACCATCCTACCATTACCGCAATGCCACCATCATCATAAATTCACAATCTTACAACTAAGGGTAGGTTATTATCTTCACCAATGTTTTGATCGTATGGTATATTGATTAAATACAAAAATTCGAAGTCAACTTTCTTTCGCATAGAAAGGACAACAGTAGTTGTCTGATAGAAAAATAATTTCCTGTAATGTAGAAATATGTATATTTTTTGTCCCATGAAATACTCAAGAATTTTTAATATGTATAAGTACTAAAATTTCCAAAGATTTCACTAGTTACCCACCAACAAAATAGAAAATTGTAGGTTACTTAGTGCTATAGAAAACGAAAAGGGAAGACCCAAGTAAGTAATTTAATGAACGGAAAACTGAATAGAAATGTTCATACTTTCTGACTGTTGGTGCAGAATAATATGGAAGCAATTTTGACTATAATAAAACGTAAGATACTGAAAATGCTCTCAACTTGGTTACTGAAACAGTATTAAATGGGTTATACTCTATAAAATATTTCCCTCCCTACATGACATCGGAGGGGATCGTCTCCCAAACATTCGTCTTCAAATCATATCAACACATATACTTTCAACCGAGGATGGTGCCAAGCCAATTTGATTGATTTTATCGACATTTATTTTCTAATAATAAAGGGGACACAACAGAACATCATATTAATAGGCAACGACCATCAAACTCTTCCATAGATCTCTCTGAAAAGAAACGATGGATTTGTGTGTACAAAACAAGTGTGGGTTTGTTTTTAAGTCACCAGCTAATGAGAAGAGAACAGCCTACAATTGGCAACACTCCATCTGTTAAAAAAAGGAGGGAACATTTATCATTTAATTGAGGTAGAAGTTCAGGTCCGAGAACCGAATGCCAGCTCCTCGGGGCCACACTTCTGGTGGATAACAGTATCTTAAGGCCCATATACACTGTCAATCATGATAGTACAGTTTAAGTGGTTGTGCACGCATATCCTTAGTGAGAAGGTGTGATTGACTGTTTGCGCAGATGAATGAGTGTTTGTCCAATCTAGTAGTTATACCATCACGACTGATAGTAGCGATGATTGCGCCAACAGCTCAGTCTTTTCTTCGGTACCATAACGAATGTACGGGACTCTCAAGATTTTTGGAGGGAGTTTATTCAACTTTACAGAGATTTTCCTGCTTTGTGGAAAATTAAAAACAATGATTATAAGAACAGGCTTTTGAAAAGTGAATGTTATGTCAAATTGATAGAAAAATTGCGAGAAATAGACTAGTGCCACACGATCCATGGTTACAAAGAAAATAAATTCTGTACGTTCGAACTATCGAAGGGAACAGTATAAAGTTAGGTGTTGGAGTAAATTATATATATACGCCTTCATTGTGCTATTTGGTGATGTTAATGAATTTGGCATTTATTAGTCCATTATCAATAAATATTTTGGTGTTATCTGCACTTTATTTAACTTACCTTAATATACTCCTTTAATACACTGCAGATAGCACTACAAGTTTCCATGATGATACGACCAAGGCTTTGTGGAGAGATGGCTGTGGTGAGTTCCTGAAATGTTAGTCCAGTAGCCAGGAATCATAAAGTACTAGAAAGCCTTTCACATGCTGAAATGGAATCCCTGAGCTTGGTATTCATTTTTTTTTCTATGAGGGGCGTACTCTTCTCCAGCAAATCCATAAATGAATATCTATCCATGCGTAGATAAATTTCGTAATCATCAGGGGCAGAGAGGATCAACTCCTGTAGAATATTTTCATGAGTGAATTTACTTTTTTTAACCACTCTTTCATCCAAATCTTTCTTTCCTTACTTTTACTTTCCTCCTTAATGTCTAAAGCCAGAATAATGACTATGCACGTGCCTCTTAGCTCATCTTCACGCCACAATCTTTAGGGGTCAACAATCTTGTTAAAGTAGTGTAGGGCTCAAACACTGTTTGCGCAATCTCGAAGATTGTACGATCATAATTGACATTGTATTTGGGCCTTAACTGAAGATGGGCACAAGGAAGATGACATCTTTGACACATAACCAACATTTGAACTTCTTGCATTATCATATCAATTCAGCAATCGAATTATTTTCCTTCTATCAGCATAAACTTCAATGACATAAGTTTACCCCATTCATATTATGAAAGTAGATGAAATAATGTGGTAAGGACGCTTATGATTTTGATCATGTCATGCATACGTTTGTTGATGTTGACATTTTTTGTAGTAAACTAGTTCGAAAAGAACGAGCATCATGTACTCTTATACTATGAACAATATTAATGCTGACACAGTTACAAAATATTTAATCTAATCACAGGCGCATGTTCATCATTCTATGGTTTAATCTTGAATATTTTAGAATTATATTCCTGGGCCCTGTGCTGTCATTTATCATGTAAGAATACCTGACCAAATATAAAATAAACACAACGAAGCCTGTAAAATTATAGCCTCACCTCAAGTCGGTGCTCGGGTATACACTTGTCGAGATGAAAATAATACGTTTAGATCCAGATATTTTTCACACCCAAGATTATGAAACTAAGGAATCGCCCAGCATTTGAAATAGGTCAATATGTGTAAAACCTGTAGCTTCTAAAAACTTATAAAAGAGGTACTAATTAATGCAATACTTCTTGACTATGTTCAAAAGAATAATAAAGATGTATGCAAAGTTAATCGAAACAATTTGAAAAGTATACGAAATCTTTGGAGTGAGGTTGCATTTATAGATCTGGCAACAGTGCATTAGTATTGTAGGCGCGCCATTACCTATAGTGGGTAACAGACGATGTTCAACGAAATTAGTGAATGTCGTCTATTTCAGACGTGAGTTTACTGTGCAAACAATAGTGTTATGCTTTGACTATAACCAGTTATTCAGGAAATATTACTAGTATCCATTTTGGCCTTGGTTCTCATCGAATTTGCCATTGCAGTGTCAAGGTTGTCTACTGCTGGCATCACGATGGGATCCTGAAGATGTTTTGGTGGAGTGTAGGCTTAGTTTAGGCCTAGATATTGAAGGAAACAGTGCCAAAATAGGGGTTGTGGCTCTTAGATATAAGGGTACAAGCTTATTGCTGAAACACGTGTAACTAAATTCTGAATAATGTCTTTATAATAATCCAATATAAGGACGAAATCCCATTGTTAGGTTGTGGCCTTGCTGTAGGTTGTTGTCAAGTGGGAAGGAACAGGTCCTGGGTACTGCAGACGCCGCCAGGTATCCGTAGGATCTTCGAAGATAGACCGCCGAAATGCTATTTGCTGAAAGTTGTACATTACATATAAATGCCTCAGTAGTGATGATAGAATTAAGACATGCTAAAGATTTCTAAGATGATTAGGGTAAACTTAACATAATTAATCTGAAATATATTAATAATGAACACAAGCCAGTAGAAATGGAAATAATATGCTTTGGAAATTATAATGATAATAGCATAATTAGGAAGAGTCCTTTGCCTAGGACTTGAGACTCAATATCAGTGAAGATAGGAATATATTTGATACTACTAGGACAGTCTTCAGGTAGAATTTCAGAAACCTGCAACCATGGATATACTATAAACTTGTTTTGTCCAATAGTCTCTGGTTCTGTTTCAGTAACATCATAAACATGCAAACACATTTTCCACTTTTTTCCTTTTTGAATTTGAAAGATTGTCCATTATTTTTCTGTGGAATGGTTAGGTTAAGAGTTATTGGACAACAAATGTTACCATGTCAAATTATATGTGCTTGTGTGTTTCTGGAATTTTACTTAAAACCTAGCCTAATCTAATCTAATTGTTCCATAGAAAAATTAATCTTTCAAATACAAATAAATAAGTAAAAAGTGAAGAACTTAGAATGCAATTATTGTATTGAAGTTAGAAAACTTTATCTGTAAAACCTTGTAACATGAAATGTACACAAAATAGTACTAAATAAGTGGAATTAAACAATATCTACTCAGGAACTTTTACAAGGTTATGCAAAGCTATGACGAAGTTTGTTGCTTAAGTTACTTTAACCAAATCAGCTCAGACTTTAAAACTAGGTCATCAATAGCTCTTGGGTTAGAATACATATTTATGTCAGAGTATGAGTAAAACCATCTTTCAAAGAGCACTATTTTTTATTGAAATAATATTAGTAATTTTTATTAGAAAAATATTTGAAACTGGATTATTTCGGAAGCACATTTGGTGTTTGGCACATTTAGGTTCTCGTGTGCTCAAGATTTGTGCTCTCTTGGAACTTGTATTACCAATATCAAATGTGGTTCCTCAACCCGACATATTTTGGTCCTCAGGCTTGAAGACATCATATTCAAACTTATTTCCCACTTTCAGAAAAAATTAAAATCAGAGATGAAGTAATCCATATATTTCAACCACCAACTGTGGTCCTCTTCAAAGGACCACACTTATACTCTGAAGAGGACCGTAGTTAGAGGTTGAAATATAAGGATTACTTCATCTCTTATTTCAATTTTCTCTGAAAGTGGGAAATCAGTTTGAATTTTACTTATGTGCTACTACATCACATTACTCTGACATCATATTCTCTTATATAATTCTAGTATTGACATCACATTGCATAGGTTGCTTACCTGACTCCCCCCCCCCCTCCCGAGTCTCAGTACTCTTATTCATCTTATTGGCTTGTAAGTAACCATTTCCAGCTATCCTGTAATCCATCATTCCTACATGGATGATTTCCTGGAAGAGGCTTACGCCTGTGACTCCTTATCTACATTATATTATGTACTGCTGTTGAAAATGTTAGATTTGTTGATATTATGCATCTTAGTTTGTGGGCAAGATATACATTTCTTTTCAAATATTGCAGGATGTAAAAGCTGTAGGTGAATGCAGTGAGGCCTTAAATTCGAGTGGAAAGTTGCTCTGTGTAAGTATTTTCTATTGTTCATTCCTTTCATATAACCATGTCTCCATCTATCACTAGCTACATATACTATAGTACAACCATCCTGTACCATATGTCTGCACTTTCATTCTCCTCTGTGTTCCTTTAGATTTTTCTTTCTGTTCACCCCATATGTGCATGAAATTGTAGAGATATTTTGTTATATTGGCTATCTCAGTTATGATTGTGCAGGTGCACATAATTATTGTTACAAAATAATCAATATTCGAGGACCATCCAGGGATCTTATTTTGAAATATGGATAAACAATTTGAATAATTGAAAGCTATTACTGTAAATCTGTAGTCCCATAACAGTAGTCCTCATGTCCTCCCATAGGTCTTTGGGAAGAAATATTGGGCTTTTGTCTGTGTACTAATGATAATTGGACTGTTGTTTGTGTAGAAATTATAAATGTTGCTGTTACTTTCCTATCTATCTATATACTAAGTGGCTCTTCCCTCTCATAAGAGAAGTAACCAGCTAAGACACAAACCCATTCACATCCATTCCACCTCCATCCACTGGAAATCCACAGTTCAGTGATCTGTACAGCATTTACCAACAACCACCTTATTTTTGCTATATTTTTCTATTTAGAAAAAAAAATTATGACAGCCTGGTAATGAGGATTCCACTCTGATTCTTTCTTCCAGGTTTCCATATAACTGTCCATCTTCATATTCCATTTCCTATCTCGCCAAACTATCTGAGTCTATGTAGAGACTTCCTTGACCTCCTCACACTTTTAGTTGAAAGGAGTCTCCTAAGAAAACATCCTCAGTATCCTCTTCATTCTCTGTATTAGTGTGGGATTGTATATGTCACCAGCTTATAGTAGGAAGATTGGAGCATTCATTAGTTATCTGTTCTCCTCACATAATAGAGGAGTATCTTGGGCCCAGTCCAGGCACCAAATGTCTACCCCTCAGGGCTGCAATTCCAGATAGAGGTGAAGATGTTGATGGGTTATGAAAAGAGACCGCAGAGAAATTATTCTCGCTGATGTCTTCAAGGAATGTCAATTCCAGATGCCTGTCTTTGGTTCTTGCAAAACAGAATAGAGCAGAAAATGCTGTGGGGGCATAATTAGTGAGTTAATCTGTACCCTAATCTGTGGAAAAGGAAAGGGAATTATGAAAATGGAATGGATACTGGTAGTAATGGGAAAAATTAACAATGTAGGTAGCATGTGGGACAAATATTCTTATCATAAGTTGAGTGTGTGTTTATGTGTATGAACCAGGTAGAAGTTATATAAATTTGAATGTAAAATGAAATGTGACAACTTAAAAATCAAAACATTTGTCCAATTTCAATGTTTTCAGAATGATAGTTACCTGTGTTTGGAGGCACTTGTTCACATGAAAACACATGCACAGCAAATTTCTCTATTCCCATTGCAAAGGCTTATCATATATGGCAAAAATTGACATAACTAGGGGGTTCCTGAGCTTTAGTCGGTCTAGGAAATAACTATGAGATAGATTACTGTTTTGTATTTTGAAATCACCAATGGGGTTGGGTTTTAGCCTTCAAGTAGATTGGGGTATACTTGTTTATTGTCACATCTTATAGGGGCCATAAAGCTCACTACACTACTGCAAGCACAAAGTACAAAGATGGAGTGCCAGCCCTTTGGGACTGCGCCTCCAGAAGGAGGTGAGGGTTGATGGGTTTTGAATATGGGCAGCAGAGAGCTAACATCAATTTTATAGGACCACCTCTAGCAGGGAACTATGACTAGCCTCTTAGATTTTGAAGACGTAGGTTACATTCATGAAAATGAGGCTAGTACTTTCATTTTTATTGTTGTTGTTCCCTAGACTGTTATTTGTGGTTGTTCAAATTTTATCTTTATTGAATTATTGAAAGATGTATTGCCCACGCTGAGTATTATAATTGGAGGCATTTGAAAAATTATCTTAGTATCCTGATTTGTGTTGACCATAATCTTTAGTTTATTGAGGTATGTTTGTATGGTTATGGCTGCAGCTTTATGTTTGATATTGGCCAATTATTAGGATATCAGCATGTATTTACTTAGTTGTATCTTACGGGAAGGGGAGCTATGCTCATGGTGTCCCGTCTCTGTATCTTGCCATGTCTAATTTGCTCTTAAATTCTTGTATTGTTTTTGCACACACTATTGTTTCATCCAGTTTGTTCCATACATCCACCACTCTGTGGGGGGATATTTTTTCTTCTCCTCCTCCTTCTCCTCCTCCTCCTCCTCCTCCTCCTCATGTCACTTCTATAACTGTCCTTTTTGAGTTTCTTTTCATATCCTCTTGTGTTTCTCTTATCCCAATTTAGTAAATCATCTCTATCAAGGATTTCTACACCTTTCATAATTCTGTAGATGGTCAACCATCTACATGTTACGAGGTGGGGGCAAGTTATGCATGGACAGGTTAGCACTAGGATCAAAAGCGATCACCTCCATTAGATGCCACTGTATAGTTTTGTAAGATAGGTCTGCGCTGATTTTGCACCACTATATTATTGCCAGCAGGATATTTCATTTTCTATTCTCAGTCTCCCTCCTTTCCGCTCCTCTTCTTGAATCTCCTGTACCACATCAGTAACTCCACCTTTTCAGCATGATATGGTCCTGTACCTCTCCAACTTAATCTATTTCAGCAAAATTTATAATTTTATTTAACTCGAGTTTGATTTGGCAATTATGAAATGTCATCCACTTGTGTTGTGTATACTATTGTGATTTCCAGATTCATAAATTCGCACATATACCAAGGGCTCTTTCCCCCTTACCAGGGAGGTAGCCAAATTCAAAAGGCCTAATTTCGATCTCGTCCATTTCATTCCCACCCATTCCACTCCCATCCACCACCCCTCTCTTCCTCTTACTTGGTTCCTCATGGATGACGGAGATTCAGTAGCTAAAAGTTGTGGAGCCAAATGTGTAGCCCACAGTAAATGAGTAGCCCAAAATTATACTTAAGAGGAAGGTGGGTGGTTTTATATGTATGTACATGTGTGTTTGTGTGTGTGGAGTTGCATGAGGAAAACTACTCTCACCTATACTATTTAATGTTTTCACAATTAATCTCCAAACACCATATCCTGAGCTTCATACCAATGCACTAACCTCTACAGATGACCTGATGATCGTAACCCAGCTTAAGAACTACAAAATAGCAGCTGCTAACACCCAAGGAGTACATACATACATATACCAAGGGCTTTTTCTCTCTTACAAGGGAGGTAGCCAAAGTCAGAAGACATAATTCCATTTCCACCCATTTCAGCGCCACTCATTTCAGTCCCATTCACCTCCCCTCCCTCCCTCTCGTCTTGGCTCCTCATGGATGACAGGTCATCCCTGCATCCTGCCCATTGCCTTGGATCAGAAGCAATGGAGCAATACACAGTATATCCACGGCAAGGCTGCTTCATTTAATCAGTGACCCCCACTCCTAGTCTCCTCATGCAGTAAAATTAAGGAAGGGGAGAAACACCCAAACACAAGATCAGAATTAACAGAATGGAGACCTCACTCCAGAAAACATAAGTTACAATGTTCACTCCAGATAGCTGGAGAACCATGAAATTACGCAGCCGGAGCTGGAGAACCATGAAATTATGCAGCCGAACCCTTCCATTGGAAATGATCCCTTAACCACTTCGGTACTATTATGCCTACGTAGGCGTCATGAGGCACAAATGGGGACACGAGGATGCTGGCGTTGGTGTCTTGATTATATAAATTTTTGTAGATGTACATGAGTTACCCCCTGAATTTTGTGAATTGGCTTGATCATGTTCTCTGTATTATGGGTGGGAGTGGTTTTTATGCCCTTTTTTTTCTACCTCCCTCGTAAGGGGGGGGAAAGCTTTTGGTATATGTATGTATTATTAATCAAAGTAAAAGAGAATGAAGTAATACAGTGGTGACTTTATATTTCATAATGAAAGAAGTGTGATGAATCATACATATGGCAGCCGATGCTGCATGCAAGAATTTTACTCGCACTGTGGATACTCATATGACCTCCAGCCTATGCATAAAGAAAATTTACAGGGAAAGGCATAAAAAGAAAGAGAAATCTACTAAAATTGATTGCAAATATGGACTGAAGACAACAAAAGGAAGATGTAATTACTGCCTAGAAATAATATTTAAGAACCATATTTGACTGCTTCCACATCATGGTTCTAAACAATCCACAAAACAGACACTTTATAAACTATACAAAATAAATCATTGAGAGTAATAACAGGATGGAAGCTTGCTGGCTTAGCAGTTTAGGGCATCGTTACTTGCAGAGAAGGCCAAGGAGATGGCAGTTCAAACCCTGCCACCGGCAAAGTTGAACCAAGGTCATGGTTCATTAAATTCCATGCTACAAAGTCCTCTGTGAGGGGCACCGTCCTAGCCTTCCAAGAGGGGGGAGTTTGTGACGTTAAACCATATCATCATCAATAACAAGATCCATCAAAACCACCCCAATAGGATGCCACACAGAAACCAAAATCCTCTTGATGAAATATTGTATGAAAATGATAGATACACTGTTCTATGCTGGAGTCCTTAACCCCACTCATACATACATATACCAAAGGGTTTTCCACCCTTACAGGGGGGTAGCCAAAAAGAAAAAGGCATAGAAACCACTCCCACCCATTCCATTTCCTATATATTCCACTCCCCTCCACCCTCCTCCCTCCCTCTTATCTTGGCACCTCCTGGATGACGGGTCATCCCTGCATCCTGTCCACTGCCCAGGGTCAGAAGCAGTGTCGCAAGACACAGCACATCCACAGCAAGGCTGCTTCATAAAATCGGTGCAGAAAAGGAGAAGACGGGGAGAAATCCCTTCGGGCTGCGTCAAATTTTTTCTTATACAGTACATACTTCCTCACCCCACATTTCCCACCCACTCACCCATCCCATTCTATCACACAAATGCTACCCAATGAATGTGGAAAAAATGCAGCTTCCTGCCAAAATTTATATCAGCATACCTGTATCACACAATACTTCTACACAGAAAGTCATTCACAGCCAAATCTCATTAAACAAGCTCCTCCAAACAGACCACTGCACTCGAAACTTCACCAAAATCCCCCGACACATCAGCCCCACAGAAAATCCCTCTCAAGGGATATAAAGCAAGGGTTACACGCTACGATAAATTGTAGCGATTTATTGTAATGAAAAGGTTCTTACAATTTGTCATTACGTGTAACGGGAGATCATAGCGATTTATCACTACGATCTCCTGTTTACACGTAATGACAAATTGTAACAACCTTTTCATTACAATAAATCGCTACAATTTATCGTAGCATGTAAACCTTGCTTAAGACCACACAAGCTTGTATTCAGGATACCATCCAGCTCTAATATAATACCAACCCAGAATAAGCTTGATCATAGAATCAGACTGCCCAAAATGTAACCACTACATAGAAGACAATGAACACCTCACTTTACACTGCCCCACACTAATAATACCAAGACAGTAATACAAAATTTCTTCCCAGGGTGACCTACTGGCATGCCCAGTGGCCATTACCAGTTATCAGGAACCTGTGGGCCTCCTCCAAGAGAGACCTGGAGCATTGGATTAAATGATTGTGTGCTTGTTGCTTTCCTTCTTTTTAAGTTATTTTATTGTTTTGAGCAGCATGGTATTCCTTTATTGTTGTTGTGTGTTTGCCTTGTAGCTATGTGAACCCAGATTTGATTGTAGCAGCTACCAGTAACTGCCACATGCCCTACCTCTTTGAGGATACGAGGCAGAAGTGCTTTGTCTACAGTTAAGCTCCTTGTGGTGTAATTCCCTCGCTATGTTATTTCTATTTTTCTGACTGTGATACTCGTTGTTAAGTGTTATATGTAGTATAAATCAGATAATGTGAAGTACTATAGTTGTGAAGAGTATTTTGTACTATTATTGATTTTTCATATGTATATTTTTTCTTTGCATTTTCTTTTGTAGTTATAGTATGAAGTTAAGTTTTTACTGCTTTCATGTACATTTTCTGAAAGCATTCCCTTTCCATGATTATTTTGGTGTACACAAGGGTGTCAAATTTGTGTGCACAATGGATCATCGCAAGCTACTGTTCACTATGTGCCAGAATTACCAAATTTAGATGTATTGATATTGCAGTTGTTACCAGAATAATGAATATTCATATTGGATTTGTTGAAGCATCTTAATTATAATCCCATGTGCATGTTGCCAGGGGCTTTGCATCAGATGCACACAAAGTTTAGACAACTTATTTTGCATTAAAGAAATAGTCTGTTTTTTTTTTAGCTAGTTTCCTTTATTTTCTTTAATTCTTGTTTTGCAGATTTGACTGACATTAATGTAATGGATGCTGATGGGTGACTGAAGGCTTCATCTGTTAGGAAATAGATGACACGATGGTTGTGATTGCACATTCTCCCAGCCATTTTGAGTTTTTAGTATGATATACTCCGGGAACTCCCTGTAGCATGTGACCGTCACACTCCAACCTTAGCAGCTTTACAGCAGTGTTGCACATAAAACAACAACTGCAGTCACTCTGCCTGCACTAGTGTCACTGCTAAAGTTTCGAGATGGAGTTCCACATAGGTCGCAAGTTTACTGGTGTGGACGACCAGCTTCCCCTGTATTTCTGGACCAAACAGGCTCAGCAGTTTCAAGCCCAGCAGCTGCAGGCCCAGCAGATCCAGACACAGCAGCTGCAAGTTGGCCAGGTGCAACAGCAGCAGCAACAGCAGGTGCAACATGTTCAGCAAGTTGGACAGGTCCAGCCACAGGTACAACAAATGCAACCTCAGATGCACACAGAACAATGTGATGGAAAATATACTTGTCTGGAGTGTGGTAAGGCTTTCACCAAAAGGAGTAGTTTCGAGTACCACAAGAAAACGCATACGGGAGAAAAGCCGTACCGTTGTAATGTATGTGGAAAAGCCTTTGCCAACAATAGAAACTTGGTCGTACACACTAGAATCCATACCGGAGAGAGGCCGTACGAGTGTCTGGAATGCGGCAAGGCGTTCACCCAGAGGAGCATGTTGACAGTCCACCGCAGGATACATACCGGAGAGAGACCGTACATTTGCAATGATTGCGGGAAGTCCTTCTATCAGAGTGATCATTTGACCAAACACAGAAGGATTCACACAGGAGAAAAGCCGTATAGTTGTGAAGAATGTGGCAAGGCTTTCTCGGACAGTAGCGCCTTGAGGCAGCACATAAAAAGACATCAAGAGGTCGGGCCATTTGCATGTGGATACTGTAAGGATGTCTTTGACAAAAAGATGACTTTTGATCTCCATCAGATGGAACACAAGGGGATTAAACCTGAGGAGTGTGATGTTTGTGGGAAAGAATTTCCGACAAAGGGCCTTCTTAGCAATCATAGAAGAGTTCATTTTAAGGAGAAGGCATTTCGATGTGAGTTATGTGACGAAGAGTTTATGAGGCTGGTGACTTTAAAAAAGCATGTGAAATATACCCACGGACCTGGCCATACAGGTCGCGTACCTCCTATTTATGATGACAGACCAGCAAGAAAGCCTTATGGTGAGAGCAAACCATTCAAATGTGATGAATGTGACATGACTTTCACTAATAATGGCAAGTTTTTGTCACACCAGCAAACTCATCGTACAAACAAACTCTACAAGTGTGAAGAATGTGGCATGTCTTTTGCCCAAAGCTATACATTAGAAGTTCATCAGCAAATGCACTCCACCCCATCTCTCAACTCCGTTTCAAATATGCCTCCTATCATTACTTCATGTGGTACAGTAGTATCTGACATCACTAATGTTCCGGTCACTTCCGTTACCTCTGGTATTTCAGCAGGCAACAGCAAAGTTACTTTCTTCATGAAAGCTCCGCAAAGCCAAATTGCTGTGAAAAGAGAACCTCACTATGAAATGCAACATCAGCTTCACCAACAGCAGCAGCAGCAGCAACAACAGCAGCAGCAAGCTCAGCACCAGCAAACTCTCCATCAGCGCCAAGTTCCACACCACCAGCAACAAACTCATCACCATCAGCAACAAACTCAACACCATCCACAACACCAACATCAACAACAACAACAACAGCAACAACAACAACAACATCAGCAACAACAACAGCAGCAGCAGCAACTACAGCAACATCATCAACAGGCTGCAATGGTTCACATGGTATCGGAGTTGGAAGGGATGGGTACCCAGGAGCAACCATATGACTATCACTACTCTTTAACTAGTAAACCTGCATATGCTAAATTCAGAAAGTGATTACGATAGTCTACGTAAACCTGAAGACTGAAATGGGAGCCTTAAATCTGCCTAGAAGTAAAATGGGTGTTCAAAGTTTCTCACAGGTATCTCATTTTGGAAATGATTGCCTTGAGTGACCCCATTGTCTTAATGTTTGGTCAAATTCCTAATGGCAGTAGTTAAGAAAAGCATGGGATGCCTGGTAATATCATATTTCTACAGTTGTGCAAACGGTGCTTGACAACATTCAGTCGTGTGTGCTTTCAGTGGAGTACAAGTTGTTATTGTCTAAGTTTATGGCAGACCATGCTCTTCTGTTTAATGCATGATGTTGAATTCAGCCTCATTCAGAATGATTTGTACACTGGAAAGCATGGATATGATCTGTGATTTATCACAGTGGCAGTACAGTTGTAGGGATATGATTTAATTAGATCTCATGCATTCCTGACTACAATTATAAATGCTAGTAATTTATAAGGAGAAGCCCATTTAGGGTACATTTTTATACTTGCCATAATGAAAAAAAAAACATTATATTTTGTAAGCTTGGAATATGGAGATTTGGTTTTATGTTGATGTCATAAGGCTAAATGTTTTGTCAGATTTAGAGAAGTAAGGAGTGAATATTTTAAAAAGGGCATTTTGAGGTATTTTCTTTTTGGAATGCATTATTAACTGCAGCTTTGAGTTAATCATAAATGATACTGTTGAAATTGAAGTGTTCATGCTGCCTAACATTGTTTCCTCTGCTGTGATGCTGGGATGTGCTTTTTTAATAATTGCATGCTCTGCAATTTTTATCTTAAGTTTTATGTGCTCCGTGGTCTACAAAGATAATAATTATGCTCATGTCCCACTGGCTTGGAGGAGTGTATGTATGGTCACACAGTACAAGAGGGAGACAAGTATGAATGTAGAAGCTTTAGAAGGATCAGTCTATTGAGTGTGGTCAGTAGGGTTTAGAGGCATGTGTTAATTGATAGGATTAAGAGGGCAAGATGCAGGGATGACCCGTCATCCAGGAGGTACCAAGATAAGAGGGTGGAGGGGAGTGGAGTATGATAGGGATGGAATGGGTGGGAGTAGTTTTTATTCCTTTGTTTTTTTGCTACTTCCCTTGTAAAGGGGAAAAAAGCCTTTGATATATGTATGTATGTAAGAGGGAATTGGATTGATAGAGCATTTGGGGTTTAGGAGAGGAAGAGAATGCAGAGATCATGTTTTTGTGCTATGACAGGTATGCAAGAATTAAGGATGTGTCTAAGACTTTTCTGGAAGGTGCATGATAGCATTTACAGTAAAGGTTTGTGGAGATGTTGCAAATATATGGTACAAGGGTAAGTCAGGCAGTTAAAAGTTTTCACATTAGTAGTAAGTTACATATGAGGGTCGCTAACGAAGAGAGTGAATAGTCCGAGATGAATGTGGGGTTGTGTTAGGTATATGTGTGTGTATGTATGTATATGATATATATATGATATATATATATATATATTGATAAATTGTTTAAGACAAATGAGAGAGTGATAGGTGGGGAAGGGTATACAAAGATGGGCTAAGAATACATTTATTGTTCTTACGTTTTGGTTATTATAACCTTCCTCAGAGAAATTGTTACGGAACATCTTGGTCACAACATTTATACCCGTAGTGGGGGAACTTGTGAAGCTTCGAGTGTCAGGTTTTTTTCTAGCGCATTAATTATTAACCCCTTCCATACGGTGCCGCACACGTAGGCGTCATGGACTTAGATCTCGGTGGCAGCAACCAATGCCAGCCGTACGACGTGTCGTAATAATACTCGCATCATAAAATATAGTCACCGCTTATATCGATCGTTCTCTCTTCACCCGTGAATTTTGATAACCATAGAAAATGCGATTACAAAAGAATTAGAAAGAATGTCATTATGGAGGGGCGACTACAATAAATATAATCAAGACGCCGATATGGCAGCCTCGCGAATACACTCGCTCCCCATGACGCCTACGTGTGCGGCACCGTATGGAAGGGGTTAAGAGACTGGCTGCTTTAGATAGGCATATAAATCCTTCTCTGTCGTTATTATTTTCTTGGACATTTATATGTGCAGCTTCAACTGTCTTTCTCATCTTCTTTTGTAATCCTTTGTGTAAAATTTCAACTTTACTCCGTATATGCAGCAGTGAACTCCTTGAAGACGAGTTGTCTTTTATCAGAAAAACTTTTAAAGAATTAAAATATCTAGGCGGCCTGATAACCAAAACAGAAGGCAAAGCTAGAAAAATCCACGATAAATCGAACGCCCAAACCAGCAGACCAAACAACCAAGCGTCCGGATCAAATGACCGTACAGTAACAAAAAACCTAGTCACACCGCATTTCATTTCTGTACCTAATTCTGATAAAACCGAAATTATTGATAGATATTTACTGAAAGGTGGCATAAACATCGCCAAGGTATCATGCAATAAAATAGGTAAAATGTTTAAAAACCACACTAATGACAACAACGACCTCAGTGTGATCTACCGCATTCCATGTAGTGGCTGCCCCTCGGCTTACATAGGTGAATCAGGTCGAGGAATCGAGAAGAGGATAAACGAACATAGGAATGATTTAAAAGCACACAGAACGTCCAACTCCCTGGTCCGCCACCTCGAAATATGCAACAACCTTCCCGAATGGAGTAAAGTTGAAATTTTACACAAAGGATTACAAAAGAAGATGAGAAAGACAGTTGAAGCTGCACATATAAATGTCCAAGAAAATAATAACGACAGAGAAGGATTTATATGCCTATCTAAAGCAGCCAGTCTCTTAATAATTAATGCGCTAGAAAAAACCTGACACTCGAAGCTTCACAAGTTCCCCCACTACGGGTATAAATGTTGTGACCAAGATGTTCTGTAACAAGTTCTCTGAGGAAGGTTATAATAACCGAAACGTAAGAACAATAAATGTATTCTTAGCCCATCTTCATATACCCTTCCCCACCTATCACTCTCTCATATATATATATATATATTAGTCACTTCATTTGTTGCCTTAAGTTTTGCTGACTGAAAATGCACAGCCCCACAGCAAGTGGCAGAGATCCTTGGAGGGCCTTCCACAGATCTATGGGAAGAAACCTTAGACGATGTCTGTACTCTATTAGTGTGAGAGTTTCTGTGTCACTAGCTGAAAGTAGTAGATGGAGGGAAATAGTTGAGATTTTGGGCCCAGTGTAATAACCCTGTGAGGCTGCACCTCCAAACGGAAGTGAGGATGTTGATGGTGAGTGAAGGGCAGGGAGATACTTTTGTTCCGAGTCATCACATGACAATCTGTACCCATTGTTAGTCCCTTTTATTATTATCATTGTCATCATTATTATTATTATTATTATATCATACTATTGTGCACATTGATATGTATAGATAATAGAGCTATAGTTAATAGAAAATTTTATTTGCAAAAAAAATCTACACCTTTTCTTATCAGAAGTAGTATAACAAAATTTCACCTTCTTACTCAAAAAGTAACTCGCTCATCTCACCTTATTACTCAAAAAGTAACTCATGGATAGTGTATTAAGAAGTTTATTTCTTAACCATGAAATAATCACCTTAAACTAAAATTGTCACAGTGTTACACCAAAAATTATTTTGATAGGAGTTTCCTTTTATTCAAAGGCCCCATGGTTGAAGATTGAGTGTTAATTACCTTGGAAAAGTATCCAAATGTATGAGCTTGAAAGGTAATGTATTGGCTATGTAGCAGTGTTGCCACTGTGATCTATGCCAGTTCCCACAAATGAGTGAGATTTTTACCACAAAATTCCCACAAGGAAATCTGGATTTCCACTTTTTTTTATCCTACAAAATGAGGGAATTATTATATACACGAATAAGTTTATTGCAATATATAATTTGCTCACAAAACACCCCATGTGAGCAAATTTCTCCCACAAAATGGCATCAGTGCTATGTAGTGACCAGTAGCCAACCCCAAAATTTGAAATGATGACTCATTGGCACCATACTGTACTTCGTAGATGTTTATGAAGAAAAATAGAAAATATATGTATTCAGTTGGATCATCCAGGAGTGGGTCAAGTTCAAGTCCCTTTGTTATGAGCTTCGCTCTTCAACTGAACAAAATTATTGGTGTTTATTAGAGACTTACTTTCTCACTTTTCTTCTTCCTCTTCTTCCTCTTTTTTTCTTTTTTTTTCTTTCTTTTCTTTCTTTCTTTCAGTGCAGTGCCCATGCTTGTTTTGTGACCAGTATAAGAGAATGACCAGTATTTCCAAGAAGGCAGTTGTGTCAGTCTTAACAATTCCAAGACAGGTGGTGGCAGGTAATCCCCAGCTACCTTCCAAAGTGTGATAATTTACTTAAAGACATATTTTAATAATACTCTTTGTTTTATATGTATATAGATATATATAGTATGGTGTAGTCAGCATCAGTACCTTATTTGTTTTTCACCTTGGTTATGGTGTACTTACAATACTCTTCTTCTTCCCTTAACACGCAGATGAGATAGGAAAGACACTTGTTTTAAGATAATTTCTAAAATAGATATTTTGAAACGAGGTACTTTAAAGTGCAAGTGCTTTCTGTGAAAGCTTTTTTTTTTTCTTCTTTCTATATTTCTTTCTTTTTTTTTAGTAACTAAAGTGCAGTGAAACCTTACAATTGTAAAATGAAAATGAAATTTGTAATAAACATTGGCAAATCATTCTTTTGTTTCAGTAGCCATGTGGATAACTAAATTGAAAAATTGATCGTATTGGTGTTTTTTGGTTAGGTTAGAGCCAAAGGCACAGGTGATGGTCACCTGCACACCCTGCCTATAACCTGCCACACAAGAATAATAGTTGAATCAAGGCTCAGCTCTCATTAGTGTTTTGGCTTTCAGGTTTGTCGGGAGAGACAGCATCGTGGTTGTCATCGCCATGGTAGCTCATCATCAGAAGACATGACTTGTGTGAACCGCCCCCCTCCCTCAAGAAATGTTCATTACACATCTTTGCAGTCATAAACCATCAATATTTCATGTTAATTGAAATGGCTCTGGTATTAAGCAAAAAGGATATTTTGATAGAGATGCTGACTGAAAGTAAGCACCTGATTTTCATTGAAAATGGCTTTTGCTTCAAACACTAAAGATATTTTGATGGGCTTTATAGTATTCAGGAGTAGCTACACTCTTAAATTGTTAAGAATATATATTTTTTGGTAATCATATATAAAGCACAAGAGTTGGACTATGTATTAAAAACTGACTTTAGAACAACAGTGCTGCTCTACCATGGCTCTTCCTCATCAAATGACTGTCGTGCCTACGATGGCTGTGCAATCTGTCACAGTATCTGTACCAACAGTGCAGATCGGAAAAGATGACCAGATGAACATGAATCTCTATTTTTGGAACAAGCCACAGCAGCCACAGCAACCACAGCAACCACAACAACAGCACCACCTGCAACCACAACCTCTTCCACAACAGCAACAGCAACAACAACAGCAGCAGCAGCAGCAGCAACTCCAACAACAACAGCAACAACCACAGCAACAGCAGCAAATAGGCGGGCAAGTAGCAGAGGGTAGGTATGAATGCCGTCTCTGCAATAAATCTTACACACAGAGAAGTAGTTTCGAGTACCACAAAAGAAGCCATTCTGGAACACGACCCTACCACTGCTCACTTTGTGGTAAGACTTTTATCAATAAGAGTAGCTTGGTAGTGCACAACCGAATCCATACTGGGGAACGGCCTTTCAAGTGTAATGATTGCGGGAGAGGGTTTACTCAGAGGAGTATGCTGACGGTCCACCGTCGTATACACACAGGCGAAAGACCTTATGTCTGTCATGAGTGTGGGAAAGCATTTTATCAGAGCGACCACTTAACCAAGCACAAAAGAATTCACACAGGAGAAAAACCGTACAGCTGTGGAGAGTGTGGCATGGCCTTCTCCGACAGTAGTGGCTTAAGACAGCATGTGAAACGTCACACTGAGGTAGGACCATGGAGATGTGAGTACTGTGATGAGTTGTACGAAAAACGCACTCCCTACGACCTTCACATGATGCAACATAGAGGGGAGAAGCCCTTGGAGTGTGATGTTTGTGGCAAGCTTTTTCAGTATAGGTCAACACTTGACCTCCACCGGAAAACTCACTTCAAGGAAAAGGTGTTCAAGTGTGACATCTGTCATCAAGAATTTACAGGAAAGGTGCTACTCCGTAAGCATCAAAAACATGTGCATGCCAGCCGTTACCAACCGTATCGTCTCCTCAACTACATGGAAGCTGCTGAGGACAGAGCACGAAAGGCAGCGAATGTGGACACAAAACCATTTAGATGTGAAGAATGCGGCTTGTTGTTCAAGGACAACAGTAAGTTTTTGGCCCATGAAAAAGTTCACAGACCAGAAAAGAGCTTTAAGTGTGAAGTGTGTGGAATGGCATTTGCCAAGAGCTACACATTAGAAGTTCACAAGCAGATGCATCCACAGCCTCTCGAAACCATCAGTGCATCTGACACATCCTTAACAACAGTAACCCTGGCAAGACCTCCCATTGCTTTGGTTCACCAGCATCCACAGTTAGCCCACACACAACCGCAGATGACCCAGCTGCAACAGCCTCATCAGCCACAGCTACAGCAACCGCAGTCACAGCCACAGCTGCAGCAACTACAGCCACAGCTGCAACAGCCACAGCCACAGCAGGAACCGCAGCAACAACTTACAGGACAAATTGTAGCAGCCAAAGCAGGTGATGTTATGCCATGTACTGCTGTTGCGAGCAGTAGTGACAACAATTTCGATAAACAGATTCAAACATTGACCCTGACCAGAGTACCTATACATCCCATTGCTGTGAAAGTGAAAAGGGGGAAAATGTGGTAGTTGACTTCAGTCCTTGCCCTTGAATGAATGAATACATCAGTTGTCATTCATTCGTGCTTGATTTATACTTGTCATCCATAGGTAGGTTTAGATGAGGCTTATTCATGGTTGTGAAGGATCTGTCTGGGGAAGGATGTAATGTTAGCTACAAGCAAATCATGGGGAAGAAGGTTTTTAGACAGCATCAAAATTTATTTTGAAAAAATAATTGATTATATCTTGATTCATGAACCATGTGTTGTCTTTGAACCGTGTTTGACCATTAATCTATACAGCACATCATGTAACCCTAGCTTGATAATTGTCTAGTAAGATATGAGCTATGGGTTAGGTCAGAGCTGGTCATTTAGCTGGCCCTTCAGGATCATGAATAAACCTTGTATAAATCTTACTTAGTACTTGTGAATTTTGGTCAGTTAGATGCCTGGTGCACTGTTACATTGGCAATTGCTTATATGGTTAAGGTTCCTGTATTCCACTCATCTTTTAGAGAAGAGATTTATCAACACCCTGAGGGTAATGCTATATGAATCAATGAAACAGTATTTGTTAAACAAATCTATGATCATGTATTTCATTTACCCTTTCACTTGGAAAATAAAAATCCAAACTAGAATCGAAAACTATTGATGTAAATATGACAGAACTTTTAGTGTGCATGTTTGGAGCAAAATGTAATACAAAGTTTAACTTACTTTTATGATATGACCTTGATCTACACTGAAAGAATAGTGCACTTTAAAAAGTGAAGAAAGTATGTATATAGATATAATTATGAGGAACAGATAATAAGGATTTGAGAACCTATAATGATTATTGCCTGGTGTTTCACTAAGATACCAAAGCCCTCCCATAGATCTCTCTATGAAGAAACCCTAGACTTGTCTGTTTTGTATTAGTGTAGGTGTCTCTTATTACTGGCTGGTAGAGGAGAAAGGAAGCTGTTACCAGTTGTCAGCTCTCCTTTTGTGGAAAAGGGACATACAGATGTTACTCAAACCAGGTGCCATGCATCCTATAGCTTCCAGCATGGGAAGTTCTCCATATCAAAAGACTGAAAGAATAAACAAACTTATATAAAATTGCTTAGGAAGTAGGAGTTACCCCTCCTTTGAGGATAGCAAACTGGTACCTCACAATTTCGTTGTGGTGAGGGAGCTGGGACAATGTGCAAGTCAAAAATGATTACATAGGATGTGGGAGAGTTTGAAATAATGCACAAGGTAGCAAGAAATGCAAAGTACTTTGCAGTAAAGCTTGAAATGAAATAGTTGTATCCATAGTAGGATATCAAGAGAATAAAGTAACTGTATATATATATATATATTATTATTTATTTTATTTTTTTTTCTCTTAAAACTTGTAAATATTTAAATAAAAAAAACAATGTTAGATACAGTAATGGAACTATCATATGCTCGGATGAGAATACCACTATCTTTCAGGTCAGTGGCAAATCCAGGATCAAATTTGAGGAGTGGGGGGCTAACCTGAATTTTGTAAATGCAGATGATGCTTTTAAGCAGATGTACTCAATGATTTTGAATATAAATTGAAGTATATGTTCTCACTTGATTTAGATACTTTCAAGATACTGGGCAAAAATAATAGTCTTACATTTTTAAAGATTCACCCTAAGTAATAGTGTTGAATGCCTTTCCATTTATTCTCACTGAAGTGTTTCATCAAATGCTTGGGGGGAGGGATCTGCCACTGTATAACTGCTTTCTGCCACATACATGAGGCAGGTTTCTTGACCTCTGCAATGAGGTAATGAAAGAACAAATTTGGGGGAGCTTCAGCCACTCCCCCCTGAATCCACCACTGTTTCAGGTGAGGGAAACAGTCTTTGACAGATTTTGAAAAGGACGACAGGGAGATTGTTCTCTCCTCCACCCATGATTTTGTATGACCACCAAGCAGGTCTCTACCAGACATTATCGTGACTAATGCTAGGTTCTTTCATGCAGCTCAGAGAATATCACCATGACTACAAAGGTACTTGCACATCAATCTTTTGTCTTTTCTTTTTTCTCCCTCACCCCTTCTAAAATAGAGCAAGTCATGTACCCATTAATAGGTAAAGGAACCATACCAAAAATCGAAAAACAATCTCAGATTTGCTATGGTTACCTACAATGGCAGTTCAGAAATATATATTGTAACAGCATAATGAAGTCCAGGGTCCTGGAATACCATATTGTACTAGTGAATATATCTAAAAATATCGGAGGTAGAAATTTAGATTGTCGCCCCCTAAGAAACTTGTCAACACATGGTGCCTTTATTATAAATTAATAATATATTAGTATGTATTATGTGATGGAAACCATAAAGCTATCCAGAATGGAGTAGAATGGTATAATAAAAGTGGTATATATAAACCACGTAGCTAAATATGCAATCTCATGGACTGTAGTTACGCCATGACTGGCAAAAATGAATCATTTTACATCTGGCAGTATGGAAAAACGTAAGTATTGGGACAAGATAAGTGTTACGCAGTTGTGTGTCATTAGGGTCATGAAATAGAGATTGGATGCCTTTTTATATCCTCACTTCATTTTAAATGAATGATAATAATGTTGCCAACAATTTCGTTGACTTGGTACTCTGTCTTTCCCACGGATATTTCTACCAAGGAACTCCGGACTATCGTCTACATATTATTAGTTCATGTGGGTGGTAGGGTGGCGAGTTTAAGCGCCAAGAATCCGTCAAAGTTTTATTACTGACGTTTCGTCCAACTAAGACTTCTTCTGTCTTCACACCTTATTAGTGCATATCTGTTTCTGTTACCTTTTAACAGGAGAACAGTCATCAATCATTAGCTCTCCTAATATAAAAAAAATTGAGAGGAATAATCGAAGTTGACATAGATTTTGAGCCTGGTAAGTTGAGAATATGTTTTTTTTTTAATGCACATGAAAAACATCGCTAGGCAGTCCACCTCTTAGCATGCCGTAGTAACTCACAGGAAAAGTAAATAGCTAAAGTAGTTCGAATATTTATTAATGAAAAATATAAAACCGATAATACTAAAGTTGCATACACCGTAGATCGTGATCGGCCGACAAATAACCGTTTCATCATGGGGTACTTAATTTATTTTTCTTTATTTGGTATGAAACCCATTTGATCCCGAGTTCTTACCCTTTAGATAAATGAAATAAACATGTATAATTCAGAATGAAATTATATTAAGAAAGTCGCACCATATTGAAGAAGGTATTGCCAATGCTACATTGGCGTGACTAATAATGATTATGGGTAGCTAGTCACGATCTTCGGGCACTCGTGACGTTATATATATATATATATATATATATATATATATATTATATATATATATATATATATATATATATAACTCTGATAGGAACACCATACCCAACCACTTCATCCCCTTTTTCACAACCATAGCCACTAAACTAGTAAAATCCCTCCCAACGGATTCTGGGAAGTTTGGGCCGGGGTACGTTCAAGAGTAATAGAAACATAAGTCCACAAAGTGTTTCCAACTACATAAGTCCACTCAAGAAGAAGTGTTTGAATTACTGGCTAGCAAAAGTGCCAGCGAGGCGTTAGACGACATCCCTGCGAGGTTTGGATGGAGCCACAATTATAACTCCTCCAATAACACACATAATAAATGTGTCTATCAGTTCAGGATTTATCCCAAGCGACATGAAAAGGGCTCGGGTAACACCTCTTTATACGAAAAACGCAAAGACTGAGGCAGGTAATTACAGGCGTGTTTAAATTCTCGGTATCATTTCCAAGGTTTTGGAACGTATCTTATACAATCAGTCAAATACCTACCTCAGGGAACGTAATCTACTATACACCATGCAATCTGGTTTTAGATAGAATTACTCAACAAGGGCTACTCTATGTCTCAGTTATGGACAGAGAACAGCCTTGATTTTATGTACTACTAGCTTAGTGGGGGATACCTGACTCCACGAGTAATACCATCCAAATCTGCATTCACTCATAACTGTTCTGACCTCCCCCTTTTTGTCCTTCAGAAGTTTAGTGTAGTATAACGATGTTTGATGTTATAAATTGGTTTCCACCTTTGTTTTGCTAGTCTTATGTCTCAGGTAGGGTCCGAGAACAGTTATGATCTGACCATAATACAAGCCTGGTGAATCAGGGCACCAGGCAATAAGGTAACTGGACTTTTTCCTCGTTTTCCTTGTTGTTTTCCTCATACGAGTACTGGTTCCCCTGTACCCTATTTCTGGTGCTTCAGATTATAATGTACTACTTCCTTGTGTTTATACTAATTACCCACTCCGTCCTGAGATACAGGTAAAATTTTAGAATTAATTAATAGGTGACCCTAGCTGCAATGTAGCATTAACTATAAAAAACATGTTGATACAGCTGTAGAATAATGTAGTATATCATTAATGGTACTAATCTGATATGGTACTCACTCATACTGTTTTGTTACCTTTTAGCATTATTTTGTTCCTTTGCTTAATTCAATGTTCCTTATTGTGATGGTGCTTAATTTTTTGTCTCAATATCCTATGTGTTTCAAATATTTTAGTAATATTAGCAAAACTGTAACAATGTTTATGTGTCATATGTGTACTGACTGGTATTACTCATGATTGTCTCTGGTCCCCTTAACGTATGTTGTCTGTGTAACTTAGTATAGAATAACAATCTAATGAGGACCACAACGGAAATAACCGTTCTTTTTTGTGTTATCCTCGGCAATTGCAATTATTATTTCGAACTATGTGTTCTTGTAATTATCTGCACTTCATGTATATTGATTCTTTGCCAAATAAATTATATATATATATATATATTATTGTAAGCTCAAATAAATTTACATGTACAAGCTCATATTTACAAGCTCATTTCTGGCGTTCCTACTTTTTATGAGCAAATATGTTGGGTAGCTTATCCTTACTTGGGTAGTCAGGGGTTGCTGATCGTTACAATGCCCAAAAACGTAAATATATTTTACATAGTGATATATTTTGTCAATTTCCTGAAAGAGGACGGACGATTATAAGCAATTGAGGGGTGTCGCTCCGACTTTGATCGATTGGTTGAGTCAATTCTTGAAGAGGTCTTATCGATCGGTAATAATAATAGTAATAATAATAATAGTAATAATAATATTAATAATAATAATTAATGGGTCCTTAACATTTTACGGCATGCAGAATTTTTAGGTTAGGTTAGGTTTCAGATTAATGAAGTATTCATTTCTTACCTCTCTTAAGTTGTTGAAATAAACTGTATGCCGTAAAATGTAAAAGATCCTAATTAATAATAATAATAATAATAACAATAATATTAATGTAAATAAAATATATAATATTAACTGGACCTTACCCTAACTGAGCCCGACCGGATCTGTGTAGGAGAGGGAGGGGGGGGGGGCCGTCTCGATCTGGACATCGATAAGATGTCTTGTTCGACCCACGACCGGCTTGTGTTCTCTGAAACAAAGACATGACCTACAGGTGTGGGAGAAGGGAGGGGTGACCCAGCTGCGTGACGTCACAAATGTGACCCAGCTTCTGCGTGACGTCACAGATGTGATCCAGCTTCTGGGTGACGTCACATGTGTGACCCAGCTTCTGGATGACATCACAAGGATGACCCAGCTTCTCTAGGTGACGCCACAGGTTTGACCCAGCTTCTGGGTGACGTCACAAGTGTGACCCATCTCTTGGGTGACGTCACAAGTGTGACGCCACAGGGATGACCCAGCTTCTGGATGGCGTCACATGTTTGACCCAGCTTCTCTGGGTGACGTCACATGTTTGATCCAGCTTCTGGATGACGTCACAGGGTTCACCCAGGTTTTTGGGTGACGTCAGAAGGGTGACCCAGCTTCTGGATGACGTCATATCCCACAGGAACTTCGAAGAAGTGGAGGGTGGGGGGGGGAAGGAGTCTTCTGGAGTAGGACAACCCGACCGGTTCTCTTGAAGACGGGTGTGGTCACATCTCGCAGGACTTCCGAAGAGGAGGAGGAGGGGGAGGAGGAGCTTGAGGTGTCTGTGAGAGTCCCAGTGGACAGGACTCTCCTACTGAAGCCGAAGATCCTTCGGCGGTCTCCTGAAGTACCGTCGAGTGTATGCACGCGGATACCCGATAAGCTTCTCTTCGGAATCGGCATGGAAAAGTGGATCCGGAAAGGCTGAAGACGTCTCTGCCATCATCACCAACAGAAAGACGAAGACGAGAAGGACGCGGACTGCAAAGGTTGTTACCTGTGCCGATAAGAAGGGGAGAGAATAAGGTGTTGGACTGCTTGTGGCTGGAAGACCATCCGACCATCGCCAGGCAGGATGGAAGTATAAATTATAGAAATGTGGTGACAGCCAGAGGGATGGGAGGCTATTTTATCCCCTGGAATGAACTAACACAAATATATTTTATGATGAATCTGAAGCTCGGTATAGAGTTAGAGACATCACCCCACCCTAACGAGCGTTGTTCCTTTACTATATACTAAAGTTAGGTAAACGCAATTAGGCCATCGGTAAACACATATATGCACGCACACACATACACACACACGTGAGTCGTGTTGCAGAACCTGCTTTTGAGTACATACACACACACACGCGTGTATGCATGTGCGCGCGCGCGTGTATGTGTGTGCATGCAATGAAAAAGGTTATATACTACAAAACCCATTCGAAGGCCAAACATATGTTGAAAGTTATGGGTTGAATGGTTCATAATTCAATATTCCACAGACACACGAAAAAAAAGGGAGAAGGAAATTTGGTTAAAAAGAAAAAAAAAAAAAAAAAATTGGGGGTCGGCCTCCACCAATTGTGAGCCTTCGCTGGACTAGACCCAACCTGTTTACTGGCTGGGATTCCCCAAAACTGTCTTCTTCCTGGTCAGTTGTTGTGCAACAGCAGGTTAAATTCCTTACTGGCATTGTTTAGTTCACCTTGTATCGAGGCTTGAGTACACACTCATGTTCATACATGTACATAACATCACGTGTAATCTTCCCGTCCCGTTATCATCTCATATTTTCATATTTTACATATTTCATATTACTCGTCGGACGGACTATGCCAGCATCTGTAGACGGTCACTGTTTGTTTCCCAGTAATATTTTCTCTCTTTTTTTTTTTTTTTTTTTTTTTTACTAGTTTCAAGTTGTTCGTCATCATGTTTTCTTATATTTGTGCAACGGCTTTTTACCCTCTGACTGCGGGAGATTTCCCTCCGCTGAATAAAATCACCTGGCGACAACTAAAATAAAATATATGTTGCTTTCCGTGGTGATAGGATTAATATGCAGATATTATTACGCAGGGAGATTGCATGGAATAGGAAGTGGTTTTGTGAAAATCTTATTTTGACGCAAGAGGGGACGGAGAGAGGGATGGGTCGCCGATTAAGTGAAGCGGCCTTGCTACATTGTTTCTGACCCGGGCAGTGGGCGAGATGCAGGGATGACCCGTCATCCACGAGGAGCTAAGATGAGAGGGAGGAAAGGGTGGTGGATGGGAGTGGAATGAGTGGGAGTGAGTGCATGCATATGACTTGGCTACCTCCCATATATGGGGGAAAACACCTTGGTATATACATAATTTTTTTCTTCAAAGAAAAAAGTGTTTGTTATATGTATTTCCCAAATAAAAAGCAAGCAAGCCAACTCACTGCAGAAATTGGCAAGTCATGGAAGCATAAAATGATGTCAGCAGAATAAATATAATATATTATCACGGAAATAAATAAATAGATAAATAAATAAAATAACCGCGCCATGGTCTAACGTGTAAAAACAAGTTCTGAAATATTCTCCATGTGTGTGTGTGTGTGTGTGTGTGTGTGTGCGCGCGCGCGATTCATTACAAGAGTAGTAGAGCCTGTATTAGAATTAGAAATGAAGAGATTGAGTGGTTTGGGGTAAAGGTGAGATTTCGGCAAGGATATGTCATGTCACCATGGTTGTTCAATTTATAGATGGATGGGGTGATGCGAGAGGTAAACACAAGGGTGATGGGCCGCGGATAATGGTTAAAGAAAATGGAGAAAAATGTGAGATAAGCCAGTTGTTGTTTGCTGACGACACTGCGCTTGTTGTAGGATCAGAGGGATTAAAGAAGTTAGTGGCAAGGTTTGGGAAGGTGTGCGAAAGAAGGAAGTTGAAGAAAATGTAGGTAAATGTAAGGTGATGAGATGTACAAGGGGAGAGGATGACAGCAAATTGGAAGTGAGTATTAAGGGAGAGGAGTGGAGGTAGAATGTAGATTGAAAAGCAAATGCCTTGGGGGATTAAAAAATGTAACGAGGAATAGACATTCGGGAATGGGTGCTAAGATGAGATTGTATGATGGGATGATTGTGCCAACGGCATTGTATGGAGCAGAGAAGTGGAACATAAGAAAGAGGAAGTTTAAATGTGTCTAAGATGAAATGCCTGAGAAGTATGGCAAGAGTTACTAGGTTGGATAGAGTGAGAAACGAGGAGGTGAGGAGGAGAGCGGGGGTGGAAAGTGAGTTGGGATATAGAGTTGATGAAAGAGTATTAAGATGGTCTGGACACATGGAAAGAATGAGTGAAGAAAGATTAGTAAAAGGTGTGGAAGGCAGAAGTGGAGGGAGTGAACATACGGGGGTGACCAAGGATGAGGCGGGTGGATGGGGTAAAAGGGGCGTTGGGAAAGAGGAGGATGTCTGTTGAGGAAGGAAGGGAGAAGACAGAAGATAGGAGTGAGTGGAGAATGGTTGTGCTTGAGGCTGTGATGCATGGAAGGGAGTGGGTGGGGAATGGGGGGGGGAGTATGTGTGAATTATATTTTGAAGCAGCCCGAAGGGATTTCTCGCCTTCTTTTTTCTGCATGAGAAGACGGAGGGGGTGGGGGAGGTCGCCGGTTAAATGAAGCGGCCTTGCTGTGAATGTGGTGTGTCTTGCTGCATTGCTTCTGACCCAGGGCAGTAGGCGAGATAAAAGGATGACCCGTTATCCAGGAGGAGCCGAGAAAAGAGGGAGGAAGGGGGTGTTGAATGGGAGTGGAGTATATGGGGATGAGATGGGTGGGAGTGGATTTATGCCTTTGACTTTGGCTACCTCCCTTGTAAAGGAGAAAAAGGCCTTGGTATATGTATAGTGTATATCTATCTATCTATATATATATATATGTATATATGTATATATATATATATATATATATATATATCGCGCATGACATACACCTTGCGCCTGTGTGTGTGAGCGCGCCAGTTTTATGCTTGGGCATGTAGGTAAGTACGAGTTTGAAATGTGGCCTTACCGCAGACATGGCGATGATTTGACCAGCAGGTGAGGGTGTGGAGAGGCGGTATTTGCAGGCAGGTGGCGGAGCAATGCAAGGATCAGCAGCAGGTGCAGATAGAGACAGGGAGGAAGGGTTGGCGCGTGCGTTGGCAAACAAGAGCAGACGACAAACTGGTAACGAATTTCAAACCGTAGCGGAATTTGTCGAGTCCCAGCCCGGGACGGAGGGGAGGGGTGGTGGGAGGGAGAGGATGAATGTTTCCCTACATTGCTCGCTTCCCGTTATCACGTTCTCACGCATATTCCAGGTTTCAGGATTCACTAAATTTAGTGAGCCTCACGAAGCTTAGAGAGCCTCACGGCTGTGAGTTATCAGGTCTGTAAGGAACAAGAAATGCCAATCAGGATGCAGGGCTCTCAGTCATGTCCCCTGAGGGCAGAAGGAATGTTTGATTGTGCGTCGTGTAGATTTAGCGTGACTTAGCAGCAATGGAGGTGAACTGAAGGACAAGAAGGTGGGGACTTCCCAGAGGGGGATTGTTGCGTCCTTCTTCCGGTCCAAAGGGGCGAGAATGTCCACAAGGAGAGAACAGTACCTGCTATATGTTAGCATACTAGTAGAGATCACGCGCACGAGCGCAC
>NC_134820.1:29150323-29175323 GCF_046742065.1 Oratosquilla oratoria | reverse complement strand
TTACAGGCATATCAAATATTGTCATTGATTATTTATATACGTATGTGGGCACAGTACAGCGGCAGTCCCCCTCCCCCAAGAAAAAAAAAAAAAAAAAATCCTGGCTACCGCTCTGCTGCAATCCCTTTTGTCTGTTGGCCACTTGTCTCTCCTTTTCTACCTCTGTGAATCCACCTCTTCAGTACTCTATTCTCCCCAAGGAGAGAAACGATAGTTTTTGTTGCCAATACTAATACTACCACTTTCGCACTCTTTTCTTCAGTTAAGAGGATGTATTTACCTCTATACCTTTTATTAAGATTTAAAATCAAACAGACGTTTGCTTCCCGGTGGGAAATGTTTGAACTTTTAATGATGAAGAATCTCTCCCATAGAAGTATACCATCATCAGTGGGGCTCAAGTTAGTAATTTTTTATATGTCGTTTTTTTCAGAAGCATGTTATATTCACTTTTCGTAATAATATTATTATTGCGCGATATATTTCGTATTTATTCTTAACCTTTTTCCCAGCCACCATTTTTTTCTATTTACAAAGGATTACAAAGGTGGATCATGCAGTCTATTAATTTGTACTAATAATTGGTTCAACGACCGAAAACAGAGATTTGTTCTAAATGGCTAAACTTCTAGATGGAAAAATGTTACGAGTGGAGTTCCTCGGGGTGCGTTCTTGGGCCACTTCTATTCATAGTATATATAAATGATATACACCACGGACTAAAACCTATTGTCTCCAAATTTTCTGATGATACAAAACTGTCCTACTCTGTTGTAATCGAGTCTTCAACTTCCTAGTCCACGTGGAGTCCGAGATCTAGTCCTGCCCAACACAAACCGATCTCGAGTCTGAATCAGTGTCCAGCCTTTGGATTCAATGTCTAAACCTGTGTCCGAGTTTACTCCCTACATTCAATCAATCAAAAGGAGTTATTAATGAAACTCCATGGAACTCCATCTTGAACTTTCATTCCCCTTCCAACGTTCTACAGTAACATACCCACATATGTCTGTCACTGTCTTCCCTTCAATCATTCCTAGTAGGCTGACTTTTTCTAGTTCTGCGCGGATTATATGGCCAAGGAAGGAAAGCTCTCTACTCCTGATGGCTCCTATAAATGATATTTTCGTTCAGGTTCCTCTTGAAACTTCTTCATTTGTTACCCTTTCAGTCCAAGATAGTTTCATCATTCTTCCAAGGCATCCCATCTCCATTGCCTCAAGTCTCTTTTTCATTTCGGCGCTTACTGTCCATGATTCACACCCGTAAGTAAGAGTTGACCACACAAAACTTTAAAAAAAAAATCTTAATCTCAGGTTCCAATGCAATCACAGGTTCTCAAATTTACGTTTGTCAGAAGCTTCTTTTCTTTTCCAAATGCTGTTTTTGCTATACCTATTCGTGTTCTATAAGCTGCACATACTCGTAAAGTTCCTTTAGTGTGCTGACAAACTAAATTCATTGATGAGCTTTAGTACACTGGTTACAGCAGTAGACAAGATGTAGGGATGACCCGTCATCCAGGAGGTGCCAAGATAAGAGGGAGGGAAGAGGGTAGAGGGGAGTAGAGTATGTAGGGGGTGGAATGGGTGAGAGTGGGTTTTTATGCCTTTGTTTTTTGGGCTACCTCCCGTGTAAGGGGGAAAAAGCCTTTGGTATATGTATGTATGTATGGTTACAGAACTAAACACAGAGAAGTCTTTCGTAGTGTCGAGTAAACAGCATATGCGCTAAATCGCAGGAAATGTGTGACGCTACACAATAACATATGCGTCAGACAAAGTCCCAAAAAATGCATATTTGAGACAACTGGGCCAACAAGGGACACAAACAACCCGAAACTTTGTACAATAGTCTAGAGTTAAAAAAAGATCGGGTAGTTTTCAAACTAAAATCATAAGTAAATTGTTTCACATTTCAAGAAAGTGAAAGAGATCCGCATTTAAAAGGTAAAAAAACTAGCGTCCTCGAAGTGTCCTCGGCCCAAGATATCGAGGCCAGAGGGCACATGACACTGGTCCGAGGCCAAGGCTAAGGCTGAGGCCGGTAAGTCTCAGCTTCGAGATCAACCTCGACCTAGACCTCCAGGACTGGTTTTTACAGTAATAGTGAATATCTCTGTCAAGTTTTACGCTTTTAACACAGAATACAAAATGAAGATGTTTAGCCCGTGTCACCTTGTCTTATAGGTTTCATTCTGTCTTCTGTGGATGTGCTGTGTCTTGCGACACTGCTTCTGACTCAGGGCAGTGGACAGGATGCAGGGATGACCCGTCATCCAGGAGGTGCCAAGATAGGAGGGAGGGAGGGGGTGAATGGGAGTGGAATATATGGGAAATGAAATGGGTGGGAGTGATTTCTATGCCTTTTTCTTTTTGGCTACCCCCCTTGTAAGGGGGAGAAAGCCTTTGGTATATGTATGTATATATGTACTAAAGAGCTTTACCCATCGGTGGAAAAAGGACATTTCTTATTTTCCATGGCTATCGCCAGGCGATTTTATTCAGTTAAAGGACATCACCACCGACTTAAAACTGGGTTGCGATGAGAGTAACCGACTTAAGCAAAAATCTTAGGAATGAAAAATAAAACATACTTAAACTTATTGTCTCTGTATTTATGTATACATGTAAACTTATTATGTCTATGTACATAGTATCTAACAAGGAAGATGTGAATATAAAGAAGGCGATTTCTTTTAACATCAAAGAATTTCATTTATCCGAGGAGTGGACCTCGACTTAAAGAACGAGTTTAGGTAGAGACGTCTCAACGTAAGCTCATCCCACCAGTGCCATTTAGTTATAACTCTATGGGGCAGCTCTACCAGATCACCTGTTTCTTGAGAAAGAGTTCTAGCAGACTACATTCATCGGCACCTGTTCTACTGGCACTTGAAGGAGAAGCTTCTGTAAAGTTCAGGGGAAGAGGCCCATCTCCCAAGGTTCTGCGAAGGGTGGAAGATGATCAAGATGGTTCATGGTAGGGTGGATCATGGGTGTCATGTGAGGTTGCACGAAGCTCATCATGGGGTGAAGAGGCTTCATGGGTCTCAAAGGACCCATGAACTGGGGGATGTTGTGAATGGGTCGGGGTTCCATGTAGTCCATGGGTCGACCTATGGGTCGCATTTCTGAAGGATGGGGAATGGGGAGACCTACTGGAACTGGGGAGAATATGATAGGTTCTCTATTCCAGGGGTTTGGGTTGATATCATTTGGGGTGTCAAAACCAAAGGGTTGGAGGTTACTGGGGTGGGAGTTTTGGAAGGCCGGGGGTGGGAAGGGAGAGACCAACTTCGCGGGGCCTTCGAAGGAATTGAAAGGACCCATCTCGAAGTGCGGAGACATAGGTGGAGAGGATTCCCAAGGACCGTTGACAAAACCGTTATATTCGTTGAATCCGTTAAAGTCGTTAAAACCGTTACCCCCGTTAAAGCCATTCACGTCGTCTTCTGGGTAGAAGATGGGAGTTCCTCTATCGAAGCGGAGTTGGGGTGACGACTCGAAGATGTCACTGGGATGATGTGTGGGGATGTTTTCGAAGTCGTTGAACTGCATTGGGGGATGACTAGATTGTGGTCCGACGTAGCCTCCCTGGAACGGGCTGAAGGGCGGGTAGTGACCGAAGGACTCGGGTGAGTCGAAGTATGGCCCCACTTCGATGGGCTGAGGAGGACCGAAGTATCTACCAGGCTCCTCAGAGTGGACCAGATCGAACAGTGGGTTTGAATGGAGTCTCTGGACGGGCATGACGTCACTGGGCATAAACGGGTTCAGTGGTGGCCCCGGCCTGTGTACCTGGACGTCGCCAGGATAAGGACGGATGAACGGAGGTGGGCCCAGGTAGGGTGGGCTCACAGGGCCAATATCCAAAGAGGTGAAGGGGAGATCGATGTCATTTGTCGAGATCGGGGAGATCGATCGAGGGATCGGTCCTGGTGCGCTGAAGAATTGGTGAGTTTTTTCGAAGTGCGGAGGAGGGAAGTTCGGCAGGAACGGGTTGTACAACCTGGCTGCACATGACTGGAGGACTGCGCACAGCACCAGAGCTGCGCAGAGCGTCTGCCGCACCTACGTGGACGAGGAGAAAAAGGTCAAAGGTTAAACTATCGTTTTTCGTTGCGCATCCCACCACGCTTTTTGCATGGAAGGGGAACTACCACAGGTAAATACTTTCATGTGAATACAGTACAGTTGTGTGCGTGTGTGTGTGTGTGTGCGTGTGTGTGTGTGTGTGTGTGTGTGTGTCCGTGCGTGTTTATACATGTGTGAGCGTGAGTTCATATATATATATATATATATATATATATATATATATATGTTAATATATATATATATATATATATATATATGTACATATATACATATATATATATATATATATAAACAGATGTATATGCAGAATACATTTTCACACACACATACACACAAGCCGATATTCTAGTTCCTGCAGCAAAATAAAGAGAAGGATGGGTTTGATTTTCATTAAGAAAATACCAATAAAATCAGATTTATTAGTAAGACATCATTCATTTCTTTATTGATTCACTTTTCTTGCTAAACCTTTACTCTGTTATTTTCTTTCTTTCCTAAACCAATCCTTTGTGTCTCCGGAATTTTCTCTCTTTATGTTTATCCTTTATATTCTCATTTGTATTATATACTTTTGCGGGTTATTAGTAATATAGATTTTCCTCTGAACATGTTTTCTGTAATTTCATATTCTTTTTCTTAACAGTCACGTTCATTCTTCTGGAGATTTTTCCTCCTCTTTACTTTTTCGAAGATTCTGCTCAACCATTCAATGATAAATTTTCTTCCTTTACTCTTCATTTTCCTGTTATTTAACACATCGCTGAAACTTTTCCTGCATCAGAAAATAGCACTGAAGTTTTACACCTTGTATCTTTCTTGGATAAGGTGAGGTTTACGATTTTTTTTTTCCTTTTTTTTTTTTTTTTTAACAAAGGATTACAAAGGAGGAGCATGCCGACAGGAGACCCTTTGGTCCATAACTAGGTCGGATGCAAAAAGAAATTTATAATAATGATAAATCAATAAATCAATAAACATAAGAAATAACTAAGAATCATAATATATGTAGATATACTTTGACTAAGCCATCCTTCTTATAAAAGGGAAAAGTCATTTGGATTTGACATCGTATCTTTCTACTTTCCTCTCCTTTTTGGTAATATCTGACAACTCCAGTGTCGTAAGTTGTCACTTGATATTTATATTCGTTTAATATATACTTAGGTATTATTTTCACATTTATGTTACTTAGACTTTCAACACTTCTACCTTAGCTTCCCGGTTTTCATTCCCATGCACATCTTCCTAACCTTTCTTCTGTTGCTTTCAGTTTAGAGAGAGGAGAGAGAGAGAAAGAGAAATAGAGAGAGAAGGTTAGGTAGAGGACAAGAGAACAAAAGAATCACGAGAAATGCGGAAGTGTGATGCGTTACACAAACATTCGAGACCAAACAAAAATGTCGATTACTTGAGTGATGAGGTATGAGACTTCGCTTAGACAGAGTCGCTGATAAAGCACAATAACAGTAGCAGAGAGAACAGATAAGTAGTGAGAACAGAGAACAGGAAAAGGGCAGGAAAGTTAAAGAACGTGGTGAACACAAGAGGAAAATGGGAGTCTGCAAGAAAAAAAAATGCCAAAAGTTTTGAAAACAATACTAAAAAGAATCGTCAGACCTCGACTAATTCCCGCCGGTTTCTAGTCTCCGGTGTCAGTTGTGAAATTATGTGTCCCCCCTCCCATCCCCAGGGGGGGTGCATATCCCCCTGGATAAGAACCACAGATAAAGAGGAATACATTAAAAAGAGAGAACAGAGAAACCAAAAAGAGGACGGATGAGGGTAATTAAAGAATCAAAAGAGAAAACGGGAAGTAGCCTCACAAATAGCAATATCTAGAAGAAGGAAAATGGGAATCCTACACCACGAGACGCTGGGTATCTGCGGCCGGAACCGTCACCTTAACCCTATGTGCTTGGACTGTTAAGACAGGTACCAGTCACTGCTGGGAATCGGAGAGAAATGCGGGTTTCGAACCCAGAACTAAGCGAATACGAAGCTAGCTCGCTTCCGATGTCGCCACCCACGCAGAGTGCATTGGGGAGTATCCATACGAATAGGTTTATAAACAGGAGACTGGCGACAGATGCAGTGGACATTAGGAGACAGAGGATGAGGGTGAGGTCAAGGTGAGGGGGGAGGGGGGAGGTGGGGGGGCTCTGTCCACGGAAGATCACCTTGACAACACACACAAGGGACGATAAGACGTCGATTATCGACTCCGCGCATGATTTACGTCACCTTGAAGGACAGGGAGGAAATCTTGCATATCATGGGGGTGGGAAGAAAAATTAATAAAGTGCACACACACATACACACACACATACACACACATACACACACACACACACACACACACACACACACACACACACACACACATTGGACGAAACAATAGTATGTGCAAGTACCATACAAGATTAAGATCAAATTAGATATTGCGAGATACAAAGACGGGTCACTACGAGCATAACTCCCCTTCCCGTATAATACAACTAGGTATAACTAGGTAAATACACACACACACACACACACACACACACACACACAAAGTTGTAATCTGATAGCTAAGTTGGTAGAGCGACGGCTTCGTGTTTTGAGACGGGACACCACGAGCATAGCTCCCCTTCCCGTAAAATACAAATAGGTAAAAACTAGGTAAACAAATACACAAAGTCAATAAGCCCTTGCGTTTGCGTGACGAGATCGTTAGTTGCGCGGATTTGAATTGAACAACGAAATCCCAAAACCGTTAAGGCGGTTAAGCACTATGTCCAAATGGAAAACATCCATAAGTCAACTCCATTGATTCCCGTCAAGGGTGAAGTTTCCTGCAAATGAATTAAATCACCTGGCGGCAGTTAGATCTCCGTTGACATTGGACAAGTAGAGAGCTAGTTGACAAGTCGCTTGCACTAGCGGATACTAAACTAGCCCCGTGTCAACTAGGCTTTACCATCTCGATGAACCCCACTTCTTCGGTCCAAGTGAGTCCCGAAGACTAGAAACGCATTCGGTCCAATAGCGTCCCGAAGACTAGAAACGCTGATTATTGTTACACTGACATTGAAAACAGCCATGAATGATTAAAAGACGTTAAATCCATTACTTCGACAACTATCAAGAGAAGTTGTTACAATTTGTTGTTCAAGAAGTCTGTTAAATCCGTTACAACGTTATTTCAAATTTGAAAAGAGAAGTCAAAGCCGTTGGTCAAGATATGTGTACTCCGTATGAGGTATTGGCAAAGTTTGAAGATGTCAGTATTTTAGGAATTTAGGATCCCTACGGACTAATAAGTCTGCTTTCTTTTATGGTTGAAGGCTATTCCCCACACGAAAGAAAAAAAAATGTGATCCGTTTTAACTCATTTCTTTTCTAGTCTGCTGGCCTCCTTAGATCTATCCTTTAGCATCAAAGAATTACAAAGGCGGAGCATGCCGACAGGAGACCTTTTGGTCCATAACTAGCTCGGATGCGAAGAAAATAATATAATAATGATAAATAGATAAATAGATAAAAATTACAATGATATAAATAATAATAAATAGAATGAATAAATGCATAGGTACAGTTAAATAATAAACAAGTAAATAGTAAATAATAATGAACTGACAGATGATTAATGATAAATGAAAGTCAAGCAAATAATAATAACCAAACAGACAAATAATAACAAATAAATACTACTCAGTTTCGTCATTGTGATATAGACCTCAAGGATAAAAGTGGCCTAACAAAATACTGAAATACTAATGAATATATAATGCCCCGTTCACACTAGTGGTTCAATTACAATGTAAATCAATGGAGGCGTTCACACACAACCGCGCAGTTTTTCTTTATGCTGTACCGACGCTGTTTCCGCGTTGTTCAGACCGCTAGTGTGAACAGGTCCTGGCAATCGTGACCGTTATTTCAAATCTTGACAAGAAAAGTCGTTAAATCCGTTATTTAAGAAATATGTAAAAACCGTTATGACCAATATTTTAAAAAATGACAAGGAAGGTCATTTCTGATTTCGAAAACGCGTGAAAGTAAACCGTTATACTCAGAACATAGAAAGATATATGTAACCGCCGTTTTAAAGAAGTTCTCACTATCGTATAAGAAAAACATAAGACTTCATCTAAAATTTTGTTTCAAAAGAAACAGAGGGACTAAACGAGACAACAAGAGTCCTGATGACTTACGATCTTCATCTTGTCCCAGAGGATGCGTAGGCGTCGACTGAAGAGCCTAGAATGTCGCACAGGGTAGAGATGTCAGGGTCTTATATCCCTCCACCTGAAGAAGTGGAGGAGGACCAGGAGAGAAAATATCCTAGGCCCGACGTGGGAACTCAACAATTCCCCCCCATTCCCCTCATCTCCCCCTCCTCCTCCCCGTTCTTCGCCCGAATCGTGTGTCGTCACTGCGTGCAAAAACTTCGGAAACCTTTCCAAAGCATCGGGCCGTCTTGAGGAAACCGCCCGAAGCCAGGAGCCCAGGAGGAACCACTTTTCCTGCGTGTGTCCGTACGTGCGTGTGTGTGTTATCTTCTTTCTTCGGAGCGCATGCGCAATGTGTGGCAGGCCAGGAACCAAGGTCACCCGGAGCCTGTAGAGCCCGGGCACGGGCATCCGGCTGACACGATCACGCTGCCTTGTGTCATGATTGATAGAGGGGGAGCGTTGTGATGTACGAGGTAATTCGCCCGCCTTTTTGTGCTTTAATGGTCCTTGGATCATTTCAGTCTTAACATATTGATATTGGTATTTCATCGGTAATAACAAGCGTTTCTATCCTCAGCGGCGGCGCCAGGAATTTTTAGTTCGGGAGGCTAAGGGGGGGCTGAGCAAGTTTTTGGGGGGCTAATAGTAATATGATAATACACATATATTATCCTCATTTCAGAAGGGGAGGGGGTTAATGGTTGGGCTAGCACTGATGGCTGACAAATCTTTAGCCCTGGCAATTAAAGATTCCACTTAATAAAATTATTTCAATGAGTGTTTTAAATTTTAAATTTGCTCATTTCAGTTGGGGAGGGGATAATGGGGGGGCTGGCCACTTTTATGGGGGGCTAAAGCCCCCCACAAGCCCCCCTGGCGCCGCCACTGTCTATCCTTGAGGACATTATCTCACTGAAGAGGTGGTATATAAGGGATTTAAGCAGAATAATAGAATAGAGGAATAGTACATCTTTTTAATGGAAATCACAAATAATCTTCAGTACTTTAAACCAGTAGTTCTTAACCCTTGGGTCGCGATCCAAAGTTAGGTCGCCAAGACCTTGGAATGGGTTACCAAGGATTTGTGAACTTATTATTTTCCCAATATTCCTCTTCATAATATAATCAAAGTCATTATTATCTAAGGTTGTGCAAAACATTGAGACATAGACGACTTAACTTAGGTGAAAAATAAATGACCAATATCTACTCTTGTCTTTTAAGTGTTTATGAAGGTAAGGGTCGCCACGGTTGATGTGGACTGGATTTTAGGTCGCAGTCAAAAAAGGTTAAGAACCATTGCTTACCTTTGTCGTTACAGGGGAAAGAAGAGTCTTCAGGTGAACAAAAACGCCTGGTAACAGGTGGAATAGACGACTAGAGCAACCTAGAGCGACTAGAGCAACCTAGAGACCGTGACCCCTTGGGAGTCCATAGAGTTTCAAAAGTGGGGTCCACAATTCGTAGTGGTAGTTAGTGGATGCACAGCGATTAACTTGAGTGATGAAGTGGTCTCAATGGACGCTGAGCAACAGCAATTCATAAGTGTGGGATACACGACTAGAGCAGTGGTTCTCAGTCTAGGGTCCGTGAGCCCTTGAGGGGGGCCATAGAGTTTCAAAAGAGGGTCCACGATTCGGAAACTAGTGGTAGTTAGTGGATGCACAGCGATTAACTTTAGTGATGAAGTGGTCTCATGCAGGATGAGCAACAGCAATTCATAAGTGTGGGATACACGACTAGAGCAGTGGTTCTCAGCCTAGGGTCCGTGACCCCTTGGGGGGGCATAGAGTTTCAAAAGTGGGGTCCACGATTCGGAAACTAGTGATACTTAGTGGATGCACAGCGATTAACTTTAGTGATGAAGTGGTCTCATGCAGGATGATCAACAGCGATACATAAGAGTGGAATACACGAAAAACACATGTTGAGAACCAGTGGACTAGATCACTGGTTCCCAAACTTTTTCTGTTTGTTGCCCAGTTTATCACGTCACATTAAGCATGTTACCCCTTTCACAAAATGTTGTCACCATTGAAAATGTCTTAATAGACGAAAACGCTCGGTATCTATTTTTTTTTTTCGGTGATTTCTGCACAAATAGTTTATCACGTGTGTTTTGTGATTTCTTTACAAAAAAAAAAATATATATATATATATATATATATATATATATATATATATATATATATATATATATATATATATATATATATATATATATATATATATATATATATATATATATATATATATATATATATATGGCTTAATTAAAACACTAGAGATATTTTCCTTTATTTATTGTATTTGAACATTGTGCACCTCTAGTGACTATTGCCAAAGATGTCAGAACATCAATGGGATGGATGGAGCTCCATTCTTGAAGAAGCTAGTTGAGGAATTCTTAGCTTCTTGATTTTCAGAATTCTTAACTTTTTTCTGTCATCCCTCCATTACCCCCGAAAACTGGTTGAATTACCCACAGTTTGGGGGTAATTTAACCCCCAGTTTGGGGATTGATTGAGAACCACCTCGTCACGGAAAGGGCTTTCTTCAACCGAATGAAGTCGACCTGGTTGGAGATGGACGAAAATCTTTAAAAGTTGTCAGACGCAACGAAAATGCTGACGCTTCGATATGCATTTCGTTCCCGACATCGAGGACCTCGTCCTCGATGATTTTGTTCTTGACTTCGGGGATCTCGTTCTCGACTTCGAGAACTTCGTACTCGACCTCGAGGATTTTGTTCTTGACCTCGGGGATCTCGTTCTCGGTTTCGACGAGGACCTCGTTCTCGAGCTCGAGGACCTTCGTTTTCTACTTTGACAAGGACCCAGTTTTCAACCTCGAGAACCCCGTTTTCGACTTCGAGGACCTCGTTCTCCACCTCGAGGACCTCGTCCTCCACCTTGACAAGGACCCAATTCTCAACCTCGAGATCCCCGTTCTCGAATTCGAGGACCTCGTACTCGACCTCGAGGATCTCGTTCTCCATCTTGACAAAGACCCAGTTCTCAACCTCGAGGATCCCGTTCTCGACTTCGAAGACCTCGTTCTCGACCTCAAGGATTTGTTCTTGGCCTCGGGGACCTTGTTCTGGTCTCCGACAAGGACCTCGTTTTCGACCTTGAGGTATTTGTTCTCGACCTCGAGGAGCTCGTTCTCGACCTCGAGGATTTTGTTCTTGACCTCGTCCTCGACCTCTAGGACCCCGTTCTCGACTTCGAGAACCCCGTTCTCGACTTCGAGGACCACGTTCTCGACTTCGAGGACCACGTTCTCGACTTCGAGGACCACGTTCTCGACTTCGAGGACCACGTTCTCGACTTCGAGGACCACGTTCTCGACTTCGAGGACCACGTTCTCGACTTCGAGGACCACGTTCTCGACTTCGAGGACCACGTTCTCGACTTCGAGGACCACGTTCTCGACTTCGAGGCCTCGTTCTCCACCTTGACAAGGACCCAGCTCTTAACCTCGAGGACCCCGTTCTCGACCTCGAGGATTTTGTTCTCGACCTCGGGGACATTGTTCTGGGTTACGGCAAAGACCTCGTTTACGACCTTGATGACCTCGTTCTCGACTTCGACAAAGACTCCTTCGTTCTTCTTAGGTCACTAACCATGGCAAAGGTCATTCCTGTTTGTCGGCTCACCGCGTCACTAAGCCAGAGAAACCATTTTGGCAAACTTGAGTTTAAATTCGAATGAAAAGTGTATCTTTCACGTGATTAAATTCAACACTGACGTTATTTGAAATATGATTGGCATTGTTCTTACGTCAACGAAAACATCGAATTGTACTGGTGATATGCCCATTCTTTGATGTTCAGTGTTAACATTCTGAAAAAAGTATGGAGGTGGAAGTTTATATTCTTTATCCTATAGTAACAATATCTTAAGAGTAAGTATAGAATTTATACTAATTACAGTATTCTCTTTGACCTGAGCAGTGCAGCGGGGAGGGATGGGACGAGGCACCCTTATAAGGGAAAGGACAGTGGCGGCGCCAGGGGGGGCTTGGGAGGGCTTTAGCGCCCCCCCAAAAGTAGCCAGCCCCCCCATTAGCCCCCCCAACTGAAATGAGCAAACTGAAAATTTAAAACACTCATTGAAATCATTTTATTAAATAGAATTTTTAATTGCCAGGGCTAAAGATTTGTCAGCCATCAGTGCTAGCCCAACCATTAACCCCCTCCCCTTCTGAAATGAGGATAATATATGTGTATTATCATATTATTATTAGCCCCCCAAAAAATTTGCTCAGCCCCCCATTAGCCTCCCCAACTAAAAATTCCTGGCGCCGCCGCTGGGAAAGGAGGCCTTTAGGTACGAGTGTGTTTGGTGTAACGTTCTCAGACACCACCCTCACCTTATAACTAAGTCCATTTCAAGGATAACCTTTGGAGAAACTGGTTCTTTATATTTTTTTTTTCGTTTTTTATTTCTTATATTTATATTAGACTCTTTCGAAGCTCAATGTATGTCCAGTTTACCTTGAGCCTTATGTTGTCTTGTTCTTATTACTATATACGTATACCTTTTTATGTTATTATTTCAAAATTTAATATGTATATACATACATATATATATATATATATATATATATATATATTTTTTTTTTTTTCTATCCTGTGTAATATTTTCGTGATGGACCGTATGTCATATTCATGTTAAGGAGCCAGTAGGAAATCAGCTGAATAGTACATTAGGAAGGGTATCGGGGATAATCATTTCCCCTCCCCTCGTCCTCATATTCGATGAACACCTTTACCTCGATAGATAGATAGGTAGACCGGTGCACAGATACATAGATATGTATGTATGTATATATGTATATATATATATATATATGTATGTATGTATATATGTATATATATATATATATATATATATGTATATATATATATATATATATAATATATATATATATATGAGTGCCATGGATATGAATAAAATCGCATGGCGTCAGCCAGAACGAAAGGATAATAATTGTCCTCTATGGAAAGAGCTAATGACTCCCTCTTAATGACCCCTCTTAATGAAGCTGGAACTCCAAGGTTGAGAGGAGGAGTAGGCCTCTATCTCTCGATTACAGACGAACTCTAACTTCAAGGTTGACATGTGGAACAAATGTCCAAATGTTGGTCTGCTGGTCACGGGAGAGAACGCAAGGACCAAATGTCCGAACTTTGCCCTCAATTCTTCGTGTCTTTTTTTTTTTTTCATTTTTATACCTCAAGATCCTCCACATTATATATGATTCCAACACGTTTACTGTTGGTTGTAAAACCAAACAGCAAAGACATGCTCGTCGTCGTTATCTCGTATACGATCTTTCATGACATTTTTTTTTTCACCTCCACTCACTTCTCACCTTCTCGACTCCACACTGACCTTCGTGTTTCTCAGTAAGGTGTATTGACAGCCTCTTTTTACCAGTCAATACTTTTAGCGACTTTAGTGACATCCCTACGGACCAGAGTCACTAATTTTTTCTTCTTTTTTGAGACTAAAGTTTCCACCAAAATAAGTAAATGAATAAATAATGAAACAAATAAATAAATAAAACTAAATAATTATAAAAAAGACAAAATAAAATTATCCTAGTCATCCTTAACACCCCATCTATCTTTCCGTTCTGCTTCGCTCCTCAAATCTAGAAGCGCTGGTTATTGTTTACAAAACACTTCGTCTTATTCAAACACCGTAGACAACACTCGCTTTACATTTCATGATAATTTGTTTATAGGTTTCAACAAAAACCCACTGTGTTGGATAAGAAGAAATGAAATAAATAGATTCCATATATTTCGATCACGGACTGTGATCCTCTTCAGTGGAATACGTATTCCACTGAAGAGGATCACAGTCCGTGATCGAAATATATGGAATCTATTTATTTCATTTCTTCTTATCCAACACAGTGGGTTTTTGTTGAAATTTACTAATGTGTTACAACATTACTTTGTAGTTGTTTATAGGTGTTTGCTTTTGTCAAACAAAACAAACGACTTAAGTCCACGAGGGTTGACAATATGCACACATGTATGATCATGCTCCGCCTTTGTAATCCTTTGTAATTTGGCATCCACTTCAGTAGTTCATAGTACACACTTACCTTTGTTTATGAAGTCTGTAATGGCTAAGCAAACGCGTGTGAAACAACCGGAGCACAGTAACCAAATACTTTAATTTATATCTCCCATACCGATGTTTCCCGGCCGACATCAGGGCTTGAAAGCTAAAACCAAAAAGCAAATTAGAAACTTGTTACTATTTGTCTTATGAGTACTTCTAAATGTGTTCTTTGGTATGTACGTATAGCCACAAACGCGAAAGTCTGTTTGTTTTACTACAAAATAAGTAACATTTGCTCTTAAAAAGAATTAATCGAGGAAACTCACCTGGGATAGACGACATAGGCACCCACTCGCTTTAGGATATCAATGAGCACTTCCCGGTTCGAACAAGACTGACCATAAGGATAGAAACGCTTGTAAACTACAAAATATACTTACCCCTTCTGACACAGGGTCGCTCAATGATAATTCAAGGTCATCTGCAGAGGCTTTTTTTCTTGCGTCGAAGGCATGCTGCCGCACCTTCCAAGTCCAGGTCTCACAACCATACAGTCAGACCGAGATCATAATGACCTTGAAGACTCGAAACTTCGTTCCCATGCGCAGAAGTCGACACCATCAGACGCTCTGTCCAAAAAACATCCGTAATTCCGTCGGCCATTCACATTTGTCTTTTGACTTAGAGTTAAGTCTTCGGGGCAGGACTGTTACTACCAAGTTAATGAATCTCTCTAAAGGAGGTATCATACTTGGCTATTTTTCCTTTCCCATCCTACTTCCATCCTCCATTTGAATGACGAGAATATGACTTACTTAAATATAGATTTCTCTAAGAACACTTCAACAATATGTCTAACCTTCGTATTGATTTACAATCTTTTCATTCATCATTAAGCTTTGTTATATATGACGTAAAGATAATTTGATCTTTGTAGATTTGAAAAATAAAATACCGTAACCGAAGTCGTTTTTACTCAAACGAACTCCCAACTGTCGACGCTGGTGAAGCCTGTAGAAGCTCAGTGTAACAATCAATTAATCCTTTTTAAACTGTTCACATGTTTGCCATATAGCAAACTCTTCATTGCTCTCACCTAAATAATTCTCAAATATTTGGCTATCGGTTACATTCCAAGAAATTATATGCCTTTAAGGATTCGTTTGCATATCTAGAAGATCCATAATTTCTGTAAAGAATGCAGCAGCATTTGGTAAATCTAGTATAGCTCAGTGTAACATTTAAATATCATCTCTCGTAAAACTACAGAATTCCTTTGATTTATTTCCCTTGTCAATGGTCGTACATAGGAAAATTACAATGTGTCTTATTGTTTGTTTGTTTGTTCTGATTTGTGAAATATGTACAGAGCCTCAGAAGATTATTATTTTCTGTCAATTAATCAACTCCTTTTTTGGACAACTTTGTTTACGTGAACGTTCATGAAAAGGATGCCAATTCATGAATATTTCATTAATATTTTTGTGCAGATGGAATTCCCAATTCCAAACCTGAATTTGCTACGCAGTCTGCTGAAAGTGACTCTTTTGTTTCCCATGATGCATACATTTTTTTTTCATTGAACTTTTATTATTATTTTTCTCCAATGTCAAAAATTCATGTTTTTTTTGGGGGGTGGGGGGTTATTATGTTAATCCATATTAATAAACTCGAAATTCTGTCTGTACATTCGTCCGAGAAACCTGGGGCCGAATTCATAAAAGACTCTAACCCTTATGTACTTTATAAATTCGGGCCCAGAACGAATTTCATACCTGCAAGTCCATAATTTATCATTAATAATAATGATAACAATAAAAATAAATAAATGAATAAATAAATGTAAAAATATTTATAGATAATTGTTATGTCTCCACGCAGTGATTGCACCATAACTAAGACGGGACTTGTGCTTATAAATAGGATTTTTTATTGCATAAATTTGGGCCCTGTATCTCAGTCGACGTTTGCTCGACATAAACAGACGACTTTTTGAAATCAGTGTCATCCCGGGAATTGAACATATGAGTTGGTAGTGTACAAATGAATAATTTATTTATTCATTTTCAAAACCTTTTTGTTCATTTACTTAGCTCTCTAATTATTTATCTAACTAATTATTAATTTTACTTATTTGTTTATTAATTTGTATATTTATTGATCTATTTGCTTATCTATTGATCTATTTCATATTTATCTGTTCATATACTCGTATACTGTATATTTATTTATTCATTTATTCATTTAATCATTTACCTATTTATAAGTTCATAGTTATTAATCATTCATTTATCTATTTAATAATTTATTTATCTATTCATTTCTTTACCTAATTATCTATATATTTATTCATATATGTATTTACTCATTTATCAATTTATTTGATTATTTTACAAATCAGTATTATTTTTAGATTACAATCTACTTCATCCGTGACAGTATTTTGTAGTGCATTTCAACCGAATTGATATGTCGAAAATAACAATCTACAACCAAACTGAACATTAAATTGAAACGATCGAGTTTCAGTATTTCAACTGGGTCATTTCAGCTAAAGAAAACAGGACCAGGGACCCCTAATGTTCCTTATCAGTTCATTCAATCAATCAATCAATCAATTATTCAATCAGTCAATCAATCAGTCAGTCAGTCAGTCAATCAATCAGTCAATCAATCAATCAGTCAATCAATCAATCAGCCAGTCAATCAATCAGTCAGTCAATCAGTCAGTTAGTCAATCAATCAGTCAGTCAATCAGACAGTCAGTCAATCAATCAGTCAGTCAATCAATCAGTCAGTCAATCAATCAGTCAGTTAGTCAATCAATCAGTCAGTCAATCAATCAGTCAGTTAGTCAATCAATCAGTCAGTCAATCAATCAGTCAGTCAATCAATCAGTCAGTCAGTCAGTAAATCAACCAAAGAATCAATCAGTCAATCAATCAGCCAGTCAATCAATCAGTCAGTCAGTCAGTCAATCAATCAACGAATCAACCAGACACCCAATCAATTAATCAACAAATCAACCAATCAGTCAATCAATTATTCGTTCAAACAATGTACCAACTAATCAATCGCCTTACAGTGCTGTAATGCTTTTCCGCCCTGGACGGGGACCGAACTGAGGTCTCCGAATTAACAATCGAGCGCTGTACCACTACACCAGCAAGTCTCTATGTGGGCGTGAGTGGAAGATGATTTTATTTCACGTCATATACTTCCCACTATTAGGAGGCTAGGACGGTGACCCTTTCATGCCCTTGGTCCAACTCGCCGGTGGCAGGGTTCGAACCACCATCACCTTGATCTTCCCCCCACGTAGCGACGCCCTTAACCCGCTCGCCCAGCGAGGCATCTTGAGTGGAAGATACAGGTTCTGTTCTGGATTGTGAGAGCTGATTTGCTTAAAAAAAAAAAAAAAAAAAAAAAAAAAAAAATCCCAATGTGACATCTTCCTCCACTTCATCTCCCCTCCCTCTCCCTCTCCCTCTTTCATTCTCACTCCTCTCTCTCTCTCTCCCTCTCTCCCACTCCTTTTCCCTCTCCCTTTCCCACTCTCACTCATTCTACTTCTCTCTCTCTCCCACTCCTTCTCCCTCTCCCACTCTCTCTCACCCTCTCCTTCTCCCTCTCCCTCTCCTATTTCCCCACTCCTTCTCCCTCTCCCTCTCTCACTCTTACTCCTCCTTCTCCCTCTCCTACTCCTTCTCCCTCTCCCTCTCTCACTCTCACCCCTTCTCTCTCTCTCTTCCACTCCTTCTCCCTCTCCCTCTCCTACTCCCCCACTCTTTCTCCCTCTCACTATCTCACTCTCACTTCTTCTTCTTCTCTCTCTCTCTCTCCCACTTCTTCTCCCTCTTCCTCTCCTACTCTTCCACTCCTTCTCCCTCTCCCTCTCCTACTCCCCCCTGTTCTTCCTCCTCCTCTTCTCCCTCCTTCTCCTCCTCCTCCTCTTCCTCCTTTTCCTCCTCTTCCTCCTCCTTCTCTTTCTCCTCTTCCTATTCCTCCTCTTCCTCCTCCTCCTCCTATTCCTCCTCTTACTCTTCCTCCTCTTCCTCCTGTTCCTCCTCCTCTTACTCCTCCTCTTCCTCCTCCTCCTCCTCTTACTCTTCCTCCTCCTCTTCCTCCTCCTCCTCCTCCTCCAGTCTAGGTCCGTCTAGGATCCCTGTTGTTCGGTTGTCTTTTTCCGGGACTCAACCGGTCGTTGGTTCCCCGAAGTTCCTTTTGTCCCTTTGGGTCTTTTTCTTTTTTCTCCCGGAAGCTTCCCAAAAGGTCTCCGGTTAGGGGTCATCCGGGTTCACCGCGACCTTGGACCACGTGTCGGACCCGTGATCGACAGCTGTTACCCTCCCGGATGAGAGCTCAGAGGTCATATGGGGCTCCTTGGGGAAATGTCCGGATCGCCCCACGCAGCTTCTTCAGTAAAAAAAAAAAAAAAAAAAAAAAAAAAAAAAAAAAAAAAAAGAGAGAGAGAGAGAGAGAGAGAGAGAGAGAGAGAGAGAGAGAGAGAGAGAGAGAGAGAGAGAGAGAGAGAGAGAGGGCTTTTACTATACCTAGTAGCGTAATCGGAAGCTCCTAGTATATCTGTCCTCTTCATCACAACATGCGCCACTGTTTTCTTCGAAGGATAATGATAAGTAAGAATAGATAGATAAATGAATAAATAAATGTATTAGTTGATAGATAATACAAAAAATGGAAATTAAAATAAATAAAATGAAATAAGACAAAACAAGATAGACAAAAATAAATAGAAAATAATAATAATAATAGTGATAATAATAATGATGATGATAATAATAATAACAATAAAGGTAATAATAGTAATAATAGCAACAATAATAATGATGGTAATGATAATAATAATAATAATAATAATAATAATAATAATAATAATAATAATAATAATAATAATAACAATAATAATAACATCAATAAAAATGATAACAACAACAACAACAACAACAATAAGAATACATAAATCTACGGGAATTGCATGCCTCATATTGTCTCCCAGTAACATCGTCTGATATAACATCGTCTGGCGGGTAACACTAAAACATCGGTCACCCCATTTTTCTTTCTTAATAAGGGTTTGAGTCACACCATGGTGACGACGAACTACAAACATGGCTTATAACGTCGGTGTGGGGAAGGCTCCATCGACATCCAGATAATCTGAGGAAAAAAAAAATCTCAAATTTCTTCCTGAATTGCCGGAAATTCACGAAACCTCAAGCAAATTGCGCCTCGCGTACTTCTTCCTCCTTCTATTCCTCTTTCGCTTTTTCTATTTTCTGCTCCTACTCTTCCATGCCTCTTAGAGCTTGGTTACATATGTTTTTGCCTCTTCTTCTCTTTCTCTTCCTCTTCTTCCTTCCTCTTTTTCCTTCTCATCTCCATCCACCCTTCCTCTTCCTCACTCTCTTCCTCTACCTCTTCCTCTCAGTAAAGCTCTCTCTTCCTATTTCCTCTTCTTCTTCTCTTCATCTTTAATCAAACGCCTCTTTTGGACCTCTCCTCCTCTTCTTTCTCTAATTCCTTCTCATCTTTATCCTTTCTTCCTCTTTCTCGCCCTTTCCCTCTGCCTCTTCCTCTCTGTCCCACTCCCTCTTCCTCTTTTCTCTCTTCTCCTTCTTTTGGTCCTTCACCAAACGCTCTTTTGGACCTCTCCTCCTCCTCCTCTTTCTCTTTTTCCTTCCTCTTCCTCGCCCCTTTCCTCTGCCTCTTCCACTATCCCACTCCCTCTTCCTCTTTTCTCTCTTCTCCTTCTTTTGGTCCTTCACCAAACGCCTCTTACGGACCTCTCCTCCTCCTCCTCTTCCTCGTCCTTTCCCTCTGCCTCTTCCTCTCCACCCCACCCCCTCTTCCTCTTCTCCTTCTCTTCGTCCTTCACCAAACGCCTCTTACGGACCTCTTGCCTTCCCTCGCAGGAGGAATTGCGGATGTCTCCTTTCTCCCCCTCAGTTCCACTCCGCCCTTCCATCAGGAGTCTGAGGTCCTTCTCGTACCTCCTTCGGCCTCCGTCAATGACACGTCGCCCTTGACCTATTCGCTCCTCCTCCGGACCTCCCCCTCCACCCCCCACCCCCCACCCCCGCGTTTTCGGCGTGGGGTGGATGGAAGGGAGGAAGGGAAAGGATGTGCGTTGGTGTGGAAAGAACGAAGAAGAGAAAATTAGGGAGAAATGATGGAGTAGTATGGGGGTGAAGGGAAAGAAGAGGAGAAAAAGAGAGGAGAGGAGGGAAAGAGGAGAGGAGAGGGGGGAAAAAACAAAGGGAAAAAGAAATATTTAGAATGGAAAGATGGCAGGAGGAAAATCCGCGACTTCCAAAAATATCGTTCTAGTTTAAGAAGCAGAAGTGGAGGAGGAGGGGGAGGAGGAGGAGGGGGAAGAGGAGGAGGGGAGGAGGAGAGAGGGGAAAATATAAAAAAAAAAAATATGTAGAAAGAGGATAAAAGGAAAATCCCCGACTCCCAAAAATAGTATTTTAGTTTAAGAAGTAGAAGTGGAGGAGGAAGAGGATGAGTTGGAGGGGGATGAGAAGGGGGGAACTACAAATTAAGAAAATATGTAGAAAGAGTGTACAAGGAAAATCCCCGAACTCCACAAAAATAGTGATCTAGTTAAAAAACTAGAAGTGGAGGAGGAAGAACAGGATCCAATACTTTGCTACGAAAAATGTTATTTACGAAATCAAGGTCACATTCGTTAATGAACAAGGTGCCCTATATTCTCATAGATTAGACATAGTTACTTCTCACCTTTCTCATCAAACTCCTGTTAGGCGTATCGCCTGTCAGTGGTCCAGCTTTGCAAAAAAGACGCCGATTTCTTCTGTTCTGATGGAATTGTTCTTCTTCCACACTCTGCTTATCCCTTCCTCTCCTAACTCTACCATAGGGAGGGACATCTGGAACCCCATGCCGGTCCCAAGCCCGGATAAAAGAGGAGGGTCGTCTACGACAAGTGGTTCAACTGTCCAAAAGATGCTAATTTCTTCTGTTCTGATGGAATTGTTCTTCTCCCACTGTCTGCACATCACTTCGTCTCCTAACTCCGCCATGGGGGAAGGGGGGGCATCTGGAACTCCATGCCGGTCCCAAGCCCGGATAAAAGAGTAGGGTTTTCTACGGTAGACATAAAAATTATTCTGCTCGAGATACCTAGGCCCAGCCTCGGAATTAGGCATAGTACTGCAGAAAAATCACATAAATAATCAAACCAGCCAGAGAACTTTTCAAATCCAGAACGAAATGGAAACCAAAACAGAAAACGGTATAGGGAAGCATTACAAAAAAAAGATACGTAATTCAGCTATTTCCCTCCAGTAAGAGAGCTTAGAGCTCATATATGACCGACCTATGGGTAATGCTGTGACCTTACACGCACACACACATCCAACTCCCCGCCCACGAGAGTTGGAGTAACGACTTATAGCACAGCGATACTGACATTATTTCAGCCCTGTGCAGGATTCGAACCCGGACGAAACGAACTGTGACTCACCTCACTACGGCCCATTTTCAAAACCTGTTAAATCCCTCACCTGGAAGTGCAACCCTGAGAGGCAGGCATTCGGTTCTCTCTAACAACTTCAACCGCATTTCCTCTCCCTTTACACATAAAGTAACCGACAACCGTTCCCCTCCCCCTACCGTACTTCCAGCCGGTGACATATAAACAGCTCCCATACTAATACAACACAACATTCCAAAGCCTCTTCCCAAAGAGACCTGTAGAAGATCCCGAGGACCGGTGCCGGTTACTGTGGGGCTGGGGGCTCGAAACAGGGAGGCAACGGTTACTCTTTTTTTATTAGAGAGCGGACGGTTACTCTTTTTTTTTTATTAGAGAGCGGACGGCGGGCTGAAAGAGGACAAGACGCCGGGGTTGGAGCGTGACCAGCGAACTCGTCACGAAGTTCCGCCTTCCAGACCAATTCTGCGAAAGCGCCAAGTAAGGTGACGGGGCACCACGACGACAGCAGCACAATCATAAGACTCAGCATCTTTTCCTCCTCCTTCTTCTCCCCTCTTCCTTCTTCTTCTCATCCTCCCCCTCTTCTTCCTCCTCTTCCTTCTCCTCCTCCTCCTTCTCCTCCTCCTGTCCTTCTCCTCCTCCTCCTCCTTCTCCCCCTCCCCCTCTCTTCCTCCCCCTCCTCCCCTCCTCCTCCTCCTCCTCCCCTCCTCCTCCTTCTCTCCCCTCCTCCTCCTTCTTCTCTACCCTCCTCCTCTTCCCCCTCCTCCTCCCCCTCCTTCTTCCTCCCCCTCCTCCTTCTCCTCCTTCTCCACCTTCTCCCCTCCTCCTCCTCCTCCCCTCCCTCTTCCTCCCCCTCCTCCTTCTTCCTCCCCCTCCTCCTTCTCCTCCTTCTCCCCTCCTCCTCCTCCTCCTCTTCCCACCATTCTCCTCCTTCTCCCCCTCCCTCTCCCCCTCCCTCTCCCCTTCCTACTCATTTTTTCCTTCGCCCCTTCCTCCTTCTCCCCCTCCTCATCCTCCATCCTTCTTCTCCCCCCGTCTTCCTCCTCCTCCTCCCCCTCCTTCTCCCCACCCTCCTTTCTCTTCCTTCTCCTCCCCTCCTCCTCCTCTTCCTTCTCCCCCTCCTCCTCCTCTCTTCTCCTCCCCCTCCTCCTCCTCTTCCTTCTCCTCCTCTTTTTCCCCACCTCTTCCTTCTCCTCCTCCTTTTCCCTCTCCTCCTCCTCCTCTTCCTTCTCCTCATTCTCTCCCCCTCTTCCTTCTTCTCCTCCTCCTCCTCCCACTCAGACTCCCCCTCCCCTCCCCCTCCCCCCTTCCGCCTCAACAGAACCAGGTACCGGCTTTTCAGTACTGGGTGAGAACCGAACTTAGACCGCTAAGTTAGCAGGTGAGTGCGATACCACTATACCAACAAGACGGGGTTTGTGTGTGTGTGTGTGTTTGTACATATGCGTGGTGTGTGTGTGTGTGTGTGTGTACATATGCGTGGTGTGTGTTTGTATGTGTGTGTGTGTGTGTATGTGTGTGTGTGTATGTGTGTGTGTGTATACGTACATATGCGTGGTGTGTGTTTGTATGTGTGTGTGTGCTTATATGTATGTCTATTTACCTAGTTGTATTTTGCGGGAGAAGAGCTATGCTCGTAGTGACCCGTGTGTGTGTGTGTGTTCACCTTGGTCTTTGGATCACGTGTTGGACTAGTGATCGACAGCTCTTTCCCTCCCGGAAGAGAGATCAGAGCTCGTATGACCGATCTATGGGTAATGCTGTGACCTTACACGCACACACACTCCCAACTCCCCTCCCCGTGTGTGTGTGTGTGTGTGTGTGTGTGTGTGTGTGTGTGTGTGTGTGTGTGTGTGTGTGTGTGTGTGTGTGTGTGTGTGTGTGTGTGTGTGTGTGTGTGTGTGTATGATACGCAAGAATTAGTGGTATTTGGAGCGGCGCCAAACCAAGTGGTCATTTTTGTCCATTTTAAAACAAACCTTGACCTCTTTCACCCTGGGTTCGAGTCCCGCCCACGCCCACCCGCTCCCGGCCGAATGAAACCATCTGGCTCCAAACTCAAAAATCTTCATTCACTTGAAGTGTGACCTCAAGGACGAAGTTTGTACTTGGAGGCGCAATTATGAGTTGGAGGGCGAGAGAAGGGATGTGGAGGGAGGGAGGGAGGGAGGGAGGGATGTGGAGGGAGAGAGGGAGGGAGGGAGGGAGGGAGGGAGGGATGTGGAGGGAGAGAGGGAGGGAGGTAAAGAGATGAGGAGGTGAAAATAGATAGTGGTGGAGGGAATTTCCTGAGTTGAGTAATATTTGTATTTCTATCATCGTGTGTGTACGTGTGTGCGTGCGTGTGTGTGTGTATGTGTGTGATTTACCATGGTCTTGGATCACGTGTTATACTCGTGATCGACAGCCATTACCCTCCTGGATGAGAGCTCAGAGCTCATATATGACCGAACTATGGGTAATGCTGTGACCTTACACACACACGCACAGACACACACACACACACACACACACACACACACACACACACACACACACACACACACACACACACACACACACACACACACACACACACACACACACACACACACACACACACACACACACACACACACACACACACACACACACACACACACACACACACACACACACACACACACACACACACACACACACACACAAAACAGTTTAGATAAAATGAGATATGAAGACGGGACACCACGAGCATAGCTCCCCTTCCCGTAAAATACAACTAGGTAAATATAACTTCCCGCCCACGAGAGTTGTAGTAACGGCTCGCAACGCAGCGATACTGTATTTGTTCAGCCTTGAACGGGATTCTCATTCGGACCTCGGAAGTAGCGGTTGCGAACGTTACCACTATGCCGTCGAGCTGTGTGTGAGTGTGTGTGTGTGTGTGTGTGTGTGTGTGTGTGTGTGTGTGTGTGTGTGTGTGTGTGTGTGTTTGCCTAGTATTTACCTAGTTGTATCTTACGGGAAGGGGAGGTATGCTCGTGGTATCCCGTTAATGCAAAATATTGTGTGTGTGTGTGTATGTAGGAGCGTGTGTGCGCATGTGTATATTTACCTAATAGAACCTAACTGTAATGTTCACTT
>NC_134820.1:29090323-29147823 GCF_046742065.1 Oratosquilla oratoria | reverse complement strand
GCTCTTCAGGTGCAGGGATAGAGTTGAGGACTGGAGGTCGGAGGAAAAAATCCGACAGAGTTAAGGCGTCATCACACAGGGATATTTTTCCTCCGATTGTCGGAGCAGATTTACAGCCTGAAGTGTTCGGGAAGGGATCTGATGTGTTGGAGGTAAATGATTTTCCTCCAGTATATATCAAATGATATTCTATGTATTTTTGCTGGGGAAACAAAATAGTTTCCCATAGTGGATTTTATGGTGGAAAAAGTTCTGGAGGTAGGTGGTACCGCCGATTAATCGAAGGTTGGAGGGAAAACAGACCAGTGTGATAACCTCAGGGAGGATTCTTTTAGACTTCAACTGGACTCGAAGAACTCTCCAGGAGGTTGATGACAACAAAGGAAAGAAGATCACAAGAGGTGAAATCGTGTCTTTGGACAAGACCTCCGGGAGGATTCTTGTAGACCTCAACTGGACTTGAAGAACTCTTCAGGAGGATTCTTGTAGACCTCAATTGGACTTGAAGAACTCTTCAGGAGGATTCTTGTAGACCTCAACTGGACTCGAAGAACTCTCCAGGAAGATTCTTGTAGACCTCAACTGAACTCGAAGAACTATCCAGGAGGATTCTTGTAGACCTCAACTGGACTCGAAGAACTCTCCAGGAGGATTCTTGTAGACCTCAACTGGACTCGAAGAACTCTCCAGGAGGATTCTTGTAGACCTCAACTGGACTCGAAGAACTCTCCAGGAGGATTCTTGTAGACCTCAACTGGACTCGAAGAACTCTCCAGGAGGATTCTTGTAGACCTCAACTGGACTCGAAGAACTCTCCAGGAGGATTCTTGTAGACCTCAACTGGACTCGAAGAACTCTCCAGGAGGATTCTTGTAGACCTCAACTGGACTCGAAGAACTCTCCAGGAGGATTCTTGTAGACCTCATCTGGACTCGAAGAACTCCCCAGTAGGATTCTTGTAGACCTCATCTGGACTCGAAGAACTCTCCTGGAGGATTCTTGTAGACCTCATCTGGACTCGAAGAACTCTCAAGGAGGGTTCTTGTAGACCTCAACTGGACTCGAAGAACTCACTAGGAAGATTCTTGTAGACCTCATCTGGACTCGAAGAACTCTCCTGGAGGATTCTTGTAGACCTCATCTGGACTCGAAGAACTCTCAAGGAGGGTTCTTGTAGACCTCAACTGGACTCGAAGAACTCACTAGGAAGATTCTTGTAGACTTCAACTGGACTCGAAGAACTCTTCAGGAGGATTCTTGTAGAGCTCAACGGGACTCGAAGAACTCTCCAGGAGGATTCTTGTAGACCTCAACGGGACTCGAAGAACTCTCAAGGACGATTCTTGTAGACCTCAACGGGACTCGAAGAACTCTCCAGGAGGATTCTTGTAGACCTCAACTGGACTCGAAGAACTCTCCAGGAGGATTCTTGTAGACCTCAACTGGACTCGAAGAACTCTCTAGGAGGATTCTTGTAGATCTCAACTGGACTCGAAGAACTCTCCAGTAGGATTCTTGTAGACCTCAACCAGACTCGAAGAACTCTTCAGAAGTATTCTTGTAGACCTCAACTAGACTCGAAGAACTCTCCAGGAGGATTCTTGTAGACCTCAACTGGACTCGAAGAACTCTCCAGGAAGATTCTTGTAGACCTCAACTGGACTCGAAGAACTCTCCAGAAGGATTCTTGTAGACCTCAACTGGACTCGAAGAACTCTCCAGGAGGATTCTTGTAGACCTCAACTGGACTCGAAGAACTCTCTAGGAGGATTCTTGTAGATCTCAACTGGACTCGAAGAACTCTCCAGTAGGATTCTTGTAGACCTCAACCAGACTCGAAGAACTCTTCAGAAGTATTTTTGTATACTTCGACGGGACTCGAAAAACCTCTTCGAACTCAATATACTCCAGATCGAAGGATGCTAAAAACATGACTGAGGTTTTCGTTAAATAATTTTTCTTTGTAATTTTAACTGTGAATAAACGGTGCCAGCCACAACAAACCTAGCCTGACAACAGATTATTTTAATGCAGATTAATGCTGTGTAATCTTGAGTCTGATTTTCCGTAGCAAAATTGTGCAGTTTCACTATTGTGATGGACGGATGTAACAGATAAGTAGGATAAAGACAAGGTTGATATTAATTCGACGTAAGTCGGGTATTTTCAGACTCTTCCATCTACTTTTATTTTCTTTTAGATCCTTTAAAACAGTGGCGCACTTTTAAAAGTTTATTCTGATTAATTCCAAGCTATTTTATGCAGCAGGGGATCGAACTGGGGACAGATCGACTCTTAACTAAACAATTCTGACGTAACACGAAACTGCGCCTCAACTGAACGAAACTGTTTGCTGTTGGGATGATTTGAGAAAGCGTTTCCGTATTGAATGCATGGGATAAAAGCTAGACCCTTCAGTATGGCAACATCTCCACGTAGTGATGTTGCCATACGAGCGAGTCGTCTTTTTCTCAGATCTGAATAAGAGAACAGGGCTCAGGAATGGCTCATGTATGGAAATTTTATTTTTCTTCTCTCTCTCTCTCTCTCTCTCTCTCTCTCTCTCTCTCTCTCTCTCTCTCTCTCTCTCTCACTATAACAATATTTAACGGTGTTTGTTTTCACCATTTTCTCGTGATTTGTCTTATCTTTTATCATCCACTCTATAGACATTCCCATTCATAATATACATTTCTACATAAGAAAATGCATTTTAAGGTATTTACTCTGCGAATATCAAGAATCATTAAAAGAGAGTGAAATACACGCAAAATCATTGCATGTTGCGCAAAAAGTAAACACCTTTTCCTCTGGGCTGGCCAGGTCTAAACGCACAGCCACATCATCCAACCAATCACAAATCCCCTCCACTTCAGCACCTTGGAGATGGAGAACTCCATTGCTCTTCTCATTAAGATTTCGTGGTTTAAGTTGCATTGTTTTATTGTCAAGAGCTCAGAGGGATATAAAATGTTCCCTCCTTTGAGGTCTGCATCCTAAGCGGCAGCCAAGTTAACCTGTGTGATAGCGCTTACACTGCATTGCATATGACTATGCAATGTGTGTGTGTGTGTATTCACTTAGTTGTATTATACGGGAATGGAGCTATGTGTGTGTGTGAAGTGAGAATATATATATATATATATATATATATATATATATATATATATATATATATATATATGTGTGTGTGTGTGTGTGTGTGTGTGGGTGTGGGTGGGTGTGGGTGTGGGTGTGTGGGTGGGTGGGTGTGGGTGTGAAGTGAGAATATATGTATATATGTTTAGGAAAGGCAGGGGTTGCGTGAATCAGATTTTTGTGGTTAGGCAGATATGTGAGAAAGCTTTAGCAAAAGTTGAGGATGTTTTTAGGCCTTTATGGATTTGGAAAAGGCTTATGACAGGGCAGATAGGAAGGCACTGTGGGAGTCTTGCAGGTATATGGGATTGGGGGAAAGTTGTCAATGGCAATCAAGAGTTTTTACGAGAGTATTGGAGCCTGTGTTAACATGGAAAATGGAGAGAGCTAATGGTTTGAGGTAAAGGTAGGACTGCGCCAAGTATGTGTCATGTCGCCGTGGCTGTTCAGTGTGTACATGGATGGGGTGGTGCTGAAGGCGAGGGCAACGAGTAGGGGACTGGGGATGGAAGAAAATGTAGAGAAGAGGTGAGCCAGTTGTTTGCTGGTGACACTGCACTTGTGGCATGATCAGAGGGGTGGGGGGGGTTAAGGGAGTTAGCGACGGAGTTTGGGAAGGTATGCGATAGGAAGTTGAAGGTAAATGTGGGTAAAAGCAAGGTAATGAGATGTACAAGGAGAGAGGATGGCAGTGAGTTGGAAGTCTTAGGAGAGAGGCTGGAGGAAGTAGATAGCTTTAGGTATTTGGAGTCGCATGTAGCAGGAAAGGGAGGAAAGGAGGTAGAGGTAACTTGTAGATTGAGGGAACCAATTAGATACTTTAGGGGATTAAAAACTGTTATGAGAAATAGGCATCTGGGAATGGATGCAAAGAGGAGATTGTATGAAGCGGTGATTGTGCCGATGGCTTTGTATGGGGGCAGAAGCATGGAATTTAAGAGGCAGAGAGGAGAAGTTTGAATGTGTTTGAGATGAAATATCTGAGATGTATGGTAGGAGTTACAAGGCTGGATAGAGTGAGAAACGAGGTGAGGAGGAGAGTGGAAGTGAAAAGGGAGATGGCAGATATGACTGATGAAAGCATATTGGGATGGTTTGGACACATGGAAAGAATGAGTGAAAAATATTAGTAAAAGGGGTGTGGAAGTCAGAGGTGTGAGGAATGAACTTGAGGGGACGACCGAGGATGAGATGGATGGATGAAGTGAAGAGGGCGTTGAGGAAGAGGGTAATGTCTGTTAAACAAGGTGGGGGGAAATGCTACTGGTAAAAAAAAAAAAAAAAAAAAAAAAAAAGTTGTCCATACCACGGATCCTCTCTCCTAATTTTTACGTTTAGTCTTAGGTTGTCCTAAAACACCACCTGCTAATGGCAAATCCCATATAGAGGTAATTAATTCCGAAATCGGGGAATAGATGAACAGGGTAAAGTATCATTGTAGCCTACGTGAAGTAGTTTTGACAACATGGAAACTGTCGACGCAAGTAATGTAAACAAACACCTCGAATTGGTTCAGAATTGAGGGTGAGGAATTTAGAAAAGATATAGTGGTAGAAGTAGGAGAGGTGTCGTAATAAGACCATTTAAATCTGTGCAGCGAAATGCAGAGTGATGCTGTACATTCATACGCAAGAGATGTACCTCAAACTTTTGACAGAACATTTGTTGTCAGGAAATTCTCGACCCTAAGTGCAGCATTGGAGTGCGTGGATCAGTACCAAAATGATACCCTAACTAGGTTTGTCAAGTACTACAAAGACAAAAACTTTGGTAATGAAGGTAAGTTGACATAACATTTGGTTAGTTTTACTGTGTGATTAAATCTTCACCTCAATATAAAGAATATATATTCATTGATGATTGTGTTCGTTGAAGGATTCAAATATTTATTCACACCGGGAGAGATTATTTTCTACATATTTTAAACCTCCACGAAGACTACGGTCTTGCATGAAGCCGTGGAGGGAAAGAATTCAAGTGAAGAAAATAGGTCCCTAATAATTAGAAAATGGTATTATAAAGATAGAAACTTACCAAGTAGAACCCAAGCTAATTCAATCCCAGACCTCAGTACCATGGAAATAGTGATTAGATCATTACTGATGAGTATATACCAGATGACATTTGGCTGTGCTTGAAGTCATCACTTGCCCCCATGCACATAGACTGTTGGGGCAGGTAACCACTGCTAGGAATTGGAGAGATGTGTGACTCAAACTTAGTAGGAAGATATAAGACATACTCTTCCAGATATAACACCAGCACACTACCCTGACCAGACCTATGGTAATCTAACCTTAACAAGGTGTAATATACCTTTATCCCACACCCTCACCTATCCTAACCTATCATATATAACATAACCAAATTGTACCTCACCTTACTTAACCTAACCTAACTTATAATTGTCCATTATAATTATCACCTAACCAGATGTAACCTAATCAGACCACTTTGAATGCTTATTAGTAGCCAAGGTAACCAAGGTTAGCTGCATAGTGAAAGCTAATGCAAGACTTAAGGTTAGTATAGAACTGTTATATATAGTTATTGAATTACTGTGTTCCAGACTTGTACACATAGTAATGCTTTGTAATTAGATGAATGTGATTACAAGATTAGGAAATGTCATGTCTTAACAGATAAGTACATTACCAATGAATCTATCAAAGATTACGCTCATGACTAATTAAACTTTTCTAGATTACGTTCCTGACATTTCACGGAGTCGCCTCTACTGGTCATGGTGCAGTGAGAAGACCAATCAGCCTGTGCTGCCTATTCAGTACGATGGAGTTCCCTTCATGCACGTTGGCAAACAGGTTCTTCTCTGCCACCAAGGGAGGGACCTTAATAAAAGGCACAAAGAAATTTATCGACAGAAACAACATTTTATGCAGGTGAAGAATTTAGTGTAAGGGAAACTAGAATACAGATATATGAATTAATCTTAGTACATACATATACCAAAGGCTTTTTCCTCCTTACAAGGGAAGTAGCCAAAAAACAAAGGCATAAACCACTCCCACCAATTCCATCCCTAATATAGTCCACTCCCCTCTACCCTCTTCCCTCTCTCTTATCTTGGCACCTCTTGGATGATGGGTCATCCCTGCATCTTAGTATTAAAGATAATGCATTTAGCTTAACATTTTCAGAGAGATCATTAACAGATACTGGTTTGGGATGGTCCTACAAGATATATTATATATGAGAGAGTCATCTCCATGCTGTCCACTTTCAAATCTTAACATCAGCTCCATCTGGAGATGCAACCCTAAAGGCCTGACATTTGGTTTCTTGACTGATCCTAATACCCAGGTCAGTTGTATGTCCTCCATTGTTGGACATTTAGAGAGTTGACACAGTGACTGCTCTCCTCCTAATATTAAAAGAAACTGTCCCACTGAAATACAACATGAACAGTAGTCCAAAGATTCTTCCTAGAGAAATTTTGGTGCAGGCTACACCAACTGTTTTGAGGAAAACAAAAGGAGTAAAATGCCCCTTCAGGATGGATCTGTCTCTCAAAAACTGACCAAGAGTCAACAAATGGATGCAATACTCCCCACCTCCCCAATGAATGACTAATGATCCCACCCAGATTGAAAATTTATGGGAAGGCCTTAGAACCATTGCCAGCCATTGTGAAGCTGTGATTTTTTAATTAGAGAAACTGAAGGCAACAGTTATTATCATCATATATTCAGACATGGGTTGTGAGATGTAGTCTGTATGGAGACAAAGAATGTGCTGTCACTGTTTCAGTAACATGTTGTCTGATGGATGGCCAAGTTAAAGTAAGCACCCACCTCACTCGCATCCAAAACAAATTCATCATCCCTCCCAGCACCTTATGGTTAAAGAGTTATTCCTGTTCCCTGCCACACAGCCCAGATCACAGGCAATACAGCAATGCACAGCACCTCCACTGCAGAACCCAACAGCCAGAGCTGATTTTACCTCACCACTTGAAAAGATATATGGAGCAATGAAGAACATCCCTGCAGGCCATACCATCTCCTCATCCATTAACAACAGCTGTCCGTTCACTCTGATCTTTTGCATTATTGTCTTTGCTCAATAGACATTTCTTTTGTATCCAGTATCCCATTTACCCCATTTGTCCACCATATTCTCAGTCTTTTTTCAATTTTACTCCACAACTTTAGCTAGTTTTTCCTCACTCATTTTATCTGTACTCAAATCATCTTGGCAATCGGTTATACCCTATCTGACAGTTTTCTTTCCACCCCTATTCTATGCTTCATATTCAAAAGAATTTAATTAAGTGGAAGGGAATGGGTGGGGGTGGGGGGAGTATGTGTGAATGATATTTTGACACAGCCCAAAGGAATTTCTTACCGTCTTCTCTTTTTCTGCATGAGGGGACAGAGAGGCGGGTGTCACCGATTAAATGAAGCAGCCTTGTTGTGGATGTGCTGTGTCTTGCTGCATTGCTTCTGACCCAGGGCAGTGGGCAAGATGCAGAGGTGACCTGTCATCCAGGAGGAGACAAGAAAAGAGGGAGGGAGGGTGGTGAATGGGAGTGGAGTATGTGGGGATGAAATGGGTGGAAATGGATTTATGCCTTTGACTTTGGCTACCTCCCTTGTAAGGTAGAAATTGTATTAATATTAATTTATTCCTATTTTCTGTAAGGTTCTAAGGTTTAGGTACATGACAAAGTTGTTTTTGTAGATAATGGAATTAATAGAAATAATTTGAATAAGTTAAAAATGTGTGAAGCCCCCTCTGAGAGAGGAAGTTTATGACATTGAACTGAACTGAAAAGTAGGTGCATAGTTATTTATTGAAATCATGAGCATTCCTTCACAGATTGTTTGAACATTGTGTCAAGATTAAATTCATAAAAGATGCAGTCTTGCAACTGACCTTGTGATTCATGACCAGGCTGGCTGCAAAATTTAATCTACACAGAGAATAATTGTTACTTCAAGTTTCACTGAGTGGAAACCCACAGTGCCACAGTGGGCCTTAGGTCCTTCCATACAATACTGGAAAGAAACTTTGGACTCTTATCTGTGTTGTCTTAGTGTATTTACATAGTTGGATTTTATGGGAAGGGGAGCTACGCTCATGGTGTCCTGCCTTTGTATCTCGCAGTGTATAGTTTACTCTTAATTTCATGAATGGTTTTTGCGCACACTATTTTTTTCATCTAGTTTATTCCAAGTGTCCACCACTCTGTGTGGAAAACCGTTGTTCTTCAGATCTCTTCTATAACTATCATTTTTGAGTTTCTCTTGTCCTAATTTAACAAGTCCTCTCAAACGAGTATTTCTGTGCCCTTCATGATTCTATAGATGGTCAGTAGGTCGCCTCTCTCTCTTCTTTGCTCCAAAGTCGGGACTATTCCCATGTCATCGGGTGAAAGTAGGAAGAGAAGGGGAGTAGTGACAGGTTTTCAACTGTCCATATGCGAAAAGGTAATACAGTTGAAGTTGATTAAGATCTTGGGCCCAATCCCTTCTGGTGAGGAGCTTGATAGGTTTTGAAAATTGGACAGCATTATTCACTGTATTTTATTGGACTGCCACAAGCAGGTATCCATCATTTGTCCCAGTATAGAGACATAAACAGTATAAAAGTACTTTAACAGTAATAACAAGCATGAAAAGGAATCAGTACAGTAATTTATTAAAGTTATTTACTTTGTTTCTATATTTTCTTCCAACAGCAACATGGGACATCGAGAACCAGGATGAGAAGTCAGCACAGTAAGAAAGTGGACTGCCCGGCTGCCATCCACATTGCCCATATCGTCAAATTCCCAGAATTCAAGGTAGGCAGCTATCGTAATAAATTTGAAAGTTATTAACATTTTTAATATGAGTCAAATACTCGCATGCAGTATTATGCTGCCCGATGTACAATGATTTGATGATGCATCACAATACATGTATTATAGAATATGAAGTTGCGACTGTAATACTTGTTCTCTTTCACCCTGAATATTGATAACCACAGAAAACATGATCAAGCCTGTTCACAGAATATGGGGGTCACTGAGCTATAAATACAAAATAAATATAATCATGACGCCAATACCCACATCCTCGTATACTTACTCACACCTCATTGTGCCAACGTCAGCATCATCATATGCTAGGGGTTAAGTGTTGTTATTATTTAGTCAAGGATGAGTAGGCTAGTTTTATTATTTTGTTACAATAAAGAACTACTGAAGAAGTTTCCATCAAATTCAACCCAAACTATACACCAGACCACTCCCAAGACAAAGAAACAAAGAAAAAAAAGATTCATTACCCCTGGAGTAGAACCAGACACCCATTAATGCTGCCTTTGCCACTTTTAGTTTCTATGCATTGTTCCCTGGATGGCCTTCCGTTTTCTTTTACACTACTGGGGTCTACTGTAAGAGAGACCTGAGCCAATAGATTGATTAATTGATTCAATACCTTTTCCTTAGTTTCTGGACAGCATTCTCTGGGTTGGTGTCTGGTTTTATTTCTTATATTACTTTGTTATTTTGGGGAAAAAAAAAAAAATATATATATATATATATATATATATATATATATATATATATATATATATATATATACATATATACATATATATATATATATATATATATATATATATATATACACACACACACCATTATAAAGGGAGAAGGTCCTTTTGGTATACACATGTATGTACATACATACATGTACCAAGAGCTTTTTACCCCTTACAAGGGAGGTAGATAAAGTCATAAATCCACACCCATCCATTTCATCCCCACATACTCCACCCCCATTCACCACCCTCCCTCCCTCTTTTCTTGTCTCCTCCTGGATGGATGATGGGTCATCCCTGCATCTCATCCACTACCCTGGATCAGAAGCAATGCAACAAGACACAGCACATCCACAACAAGGCTGCTTCATATGTATATACATACATATGTCAATTGACATATGTATGTACTTTGTTATTATTCTATTCTGTAGTTTTATGGGTTTTTAATTCACCTGGAAAGCTTTTTGGTTTAAAATATACTGTTACAGTGGGGTGGCCATTGGAACATTGTTCTATCCTACCTGTTGCAGGTCTTCTAAAGGCTGGAAGACTCCCATCTTCAGGTCAGGTAGAACAGATAAGGTAGAGGGGGAAGGAGAGGTAGGCATGGTAGATAAGGGAGAGCAAGCTTGGGTAGACAAGCTTACGTGAAGTAGAGCAAATACTGGAAGCCCAGGTCTAGTATTTCTGTCAAGTTCAACTGTTCTTCTTTCATGTTTTCACATGAGGATAGATGATAGTTGATGATGACTCCTTATCCTTATCCTCATCCTATTGGCCAGTGATGTAGAAGCATATCCTACCATAGTTATTTTAACAGTAAGAAACACATGAAATAAAATACTTTTCATCAAGTCATTGTATTTGTTTGCCACATGCAGGTCCCTGACACTTACCTCCTCATAAACTGATGTAGAAACATATCCTACCATAGTTATTTAAACAGTAAATAACACATGAAATAAAATACTTTTCATCAAGTCATTGTATTTGTTTGCCACATGCAGGTTCCTGACGCTTACCTCCTTATAAACTCAGAGCCAACAGAACACACCCGTAAGAAAATCAAGAAACAGCTTGTGGATTCGTATAGAGATAGTGCAGCTGGTGTAGCACTGGATGTTCAGTTCTTTGTTAGACTTCCAGATGCATGTGCACATCATGGCCATCCAGTTTTGTCGCAGGTTTGTATGACAATAATTAGTAGATTTGAAGAGAGTTGGCTGCAGTTACAATGAAGTGGAGTATTTTTCAAGAAAGTAGCAGTTGCTGACAAGACTGATGAGTTAAACACCATATGAGGATGGAGCCTTTATTTGTGTGACGTTACGCTTATTACAGCTTTTTTAAGTACAAGTTGAGATACACATGCTTGAGATTAAATAAGAGGAATGGGGGAAAGGGGAAAGAAAGAAGTAGGGGGGAAGGAAGAGGAGGAGGAGGAGTATTCAATCCTCCTCCTCCTCCTCCTCCTCCTCCTCCTCCTCCTCCTCTTCTTCCTTTCCCCTTTACTTCTTTCTTTCTCATATGGTGTTTAACTCAAGTGGAGTATGGTGAAGATTATACAGGCAGAATGCTCAGCCATCTCAGGGTGAATCCAACAAGAGTAAAATGAAGGTTACAACCCATTCCCCCAGTTCTTGCTTGCAAGAGACCCACAGTTCCCAGGCAACCATCAACAGTTAATGATCAGGCCCATAGGTATGGACCAAAAGGTCTCCTGTCGGCATGCTCCGCCTTTGCAATCTTTTGTAATCCTTTGTTTATAAGGTCACTCTTGGTTAAAACCCTCCCATAAGCCCTCCCAACTACACTTAACAAACTGATCCCCCTAAAATTACTGCAGTCACATTTTGCCCCTTTTCCTTTGTACAGTGGAACTATACAGGCACTCCTCCAGTCCTTTGCCACTTTCCCCTTCCACAGACACACGTTATATATATATTATTATTAGGAAGGAAGGGAGAAAACGGAAGATAAGGGTGAGTGGAGAATGGCTGTGTATAGATGGTAGATAACAAAAACTATGGCCAGTTTTACCCCATGTGGCTACTTTTGCCCCTTCTGATGGTATATATATATTTTTTTCATGTAGGTTATTGGTATACATATGTATTATTATTATTATGTATATATATATATATTTATATATTTGTTTATTTATTCTTTTTTTTTCTATGCAGGTAGGTTAGTGTAAATGTTTGAGTAGGAATGCTGGGGTTGTACAGTATGTATGAATATGTAGGTGATTATATATTCACTCAAGTGAAAGATTTATTTAATTTTCATTTCTGGATTTTCCCCTTTTCTACAATTTCAGTTCTTCTCCCAGTCTGTACATTAGTTCACACTTCAGGCTCTCTTGATGTGCTTCTCTTATTGAATTCCAGAGTCCAAAATCAAAGACCAAAGAGCCAGTGGATCCAAAAATACTGGAATTGATTCATGACCTGACTCAGCAGGGAGTCACAAATATCAAAGTCTTCCAGGAACATATTGCTTCCTATGTGAACAATGAAGTCTTCAAAGATGAAGAACCCCCTCCATTAATGTGGAGGCGTTACAACCCCACAGAACATGACATTCGCAATGCCATGTATAAGGTAAGACAGAAATATCTCTTTATTTTATAGAAAACTCGCTGGCCGAGCAGGTTAGGGTGTCGTTACTTGCGGCAAAGTTCAAGGGGATGGCAGTTTGAACCCTGCCACTGGCGAAGTTGAACCAAGGTTATGGTTCATTAAATTCCACGCTACAAAGTCCTCTGTGAGGAGCACCGTCCTAGTTTTCCAATAGGGGGGAGCTTGTGACGGTAAACCATATCATCATTTATCATACTTGCGTATTTATGTATGTCTGTGTCTTGCTGCATTGCCCCTGACCCAAGCAGAGTTGCATGGGACAGGGATTTTCCTTGATCCATGCGATGCTAAGATGGGAGGGTCAGTGAATGGGTTTTGATGGGTGTAAGGTGGGAGCCTACTTTGACTCCCCTGAAACAAACTTGAGTGAAACTTGAGGCAGCAATTATTATGTGTGAATGAATGGAAAGAGAAGGTTAAATGAAGGAGTGACTGCTCATGGTACTGTATGGAGGAGACCTGGAATAGAAGAGAAGCTGGTAAGGAATAAAGTGAATGTATTCAAAATGAGAAATGTATGCTTAGCTATTTCACTATAGCAAGACCTGAGTGGATTAAAAGTATTTGAGACAAAGTATTTGGAAAGTGTGATAGGAATTTCAAGAATAGATAGTGTGATAAATGCAAAGGTGAGACTGAGAACAGGTGTTTGAATAAAACTGTCTTATAGGACAGATCAAAAAGTGTTTAGATGGTTTCAATATATGGAGAGAATGATGAGCAAAGAGGGCATGGAAACAAGTAAAGCCTGAGTGGTAGGCCTAGAATGAAATATATTGATGGTGAAAATATCTGTGGATGCACATAGTGTTTTTAAAACAGTGGAAATAGATTGGAAGAGATAGGAATGTGTGGAGAGACTGACTGAATGAATTAATGATGTTATCCAAAGGGAAGTTCCCCCTTATCTACTCTGTATATGAATAGATAACAAATTTGGAAGGTTGTCAAGCCCTACAGTAGGGAAGCTATGGCACTACATTTAACTTGAGCAGTGTGACAGGGTATTGAATAATTATTCATCCCCCAAGTTCCTGAGGAGCAAATGACTGGATCCCTTGTGGGCATGTGCTTGGAATTGGCCAACCCTCTTTTGAGGGAAATTGTCGCCTGGATAGATCTATCAGTATGCAATCTCATTTATGGCGTGATCTAAAAAATTAGGATTTTGCTTTGGTATGTGATCCTAACCTAAACTAACCTAACCTAACTTAAATCTAACCTATCCTAACCTAACACAATATGCATTTTTTGCTTATTTGTTAGGTTATTATTATTTTTTTTCTCCTAGTTTAAAAACATTGAAAGCACATACCAAAGCTAAATCCTAATCTATGAGATCACATACCAAAAGAGCAAAAAAGATATGATGAACATAGATCGCTACCATCAGGTGAGATCGCATACCAAAACAAAAGCACGACTTTGAGATCGCAAAACAAAACATCACCGATCTATCTATATACCAAGGGCTTTTTCCCCCTTACAAGGGAGGTAGCCAAGTCAAAATGTAAGTACCCACTCCCACTCATTTCACTCCTGGATAGATGAAAATAATATTAAATTCTACGGTCTTATTAGGGCCAAATTTTTACATGTGTTTGTATTTCATGTTGTTATGACAGGTCAGAAGGTCTATGGTGAAGGAGAAAAAGCGTCATCTGCAAAATCGATGTACATCTCTGCTTCATGACATCACCCAGATGGTCTTAGACAACGATGACGAAGTTTATCTCGAGCAGTTGGAGGAACAGCTTAAGAATATTCATATGTCAGTCCAGAGGGCTCTTCCTCCAAAGTAAGTTATCTTTTTGTGAGTTATGGCAATGACTTATGTAATTCAGTATCTAAAGTTCATATCTACAGTTACTTAAATATACTTTGCATCTACGATTGATGCAGCCCAAAGGGATTTCTCCCCATCTTCTCCTTTTCTGCATGAGGGGACGGAGAGGGGGGGGCGGTCGCCGAATTAATGAAGCCGCCTTGCTTTGGATGTGCTGTGTCTTGTGACACTGCTTCCGACCCAGGGCAGTTAATTCAATATATATATAGATAAATGCATGTATTGCTGCAGTATTTTTAGTGGTATTATTTACATAAAATGAGCCCATCATGTAGTATCTAATTTCATTGTAGTATACATACATATACTAAAGGCTTTTTCCCCCTTACAAGGAAGGTAGCCATAAAACAAAGGCATAAAAACCACTCCCACTCATTCCATCCCCAACATACTCCACTCCCCTCCACCCTCTTCCCTCCCTCTTATTATGGCACCTCCTGGATGACGGGTAATCCCTGCATCTTGTATTGTAGTATAGAAATAGCATAACATAAATTTATTACCTTTGCAGGGAGGAGGAGCCCCATAAACATTTGGTAAAAAAGAAGTGCTCGGAATCTTCCGGAACTCATGTTTGTATCAAACAAGAGCAGAGTCAAGAGGAACATCCAGAACCTGAGGAGCTCACTCTGACAACTTACGAGCTCACTTTTGATCCCAGTGAACCACCACAACTTGAAACTGAAACTGAAGAAGTTGTGACAGAAGTATATTACTATGAAGATCCTCCCCTTGAATATGATTTTGAAAGTGTTATTACCGAGAGTTGATATATTATAGAAATAAGAAAATGTCTGGGCTTTCATTTTTCCTTTTTTTTTTTCCACTTTTCTCTGGACATTTTGGGCAGACCATCACTGGAGAAAGAAGCAAGAAAAGAGACATGATCAGTTTGGACACAAGCACCTGGAGCAAAAAGCTCACAAACAAATGTGATTATGTTAAGCTGGAACCCCATAAAATGTGAGGACACAATTTGAAGCTCAAAAAAGAATCTATGAACAAAGTATGTAAAATGCAGCCATCCAGGTGAAAGAAAGAAGGACCAACCTTCCTGGAGAGTCTGTGTGTATGTACCCAAACTATTAATACTTTCAAGAAGAGCTATAATGACCTAAAAGATCACTTACACCAAAAAGTGTGACGAGGTATTTTCCAGCGTTAGACACCTAAATGTATCAAGAATTTTATGGTTGGCATCACTTTGACCAAAGGAAAATTCAAGAATAGAAGGCTGATGTTTACTCCCTATCCAATAAAACCACCACAAGGATTAAGTGAACATACCAGAGCTGGGCACGTTCCTTGGTGCGTTTTTAGGTGCATTCTGCTTTAGTTTGACTGTGGTTAGTGCTCCCAAACTATTAAAGCAATATAGGTGCTGGTATGATATGTGGCCTACAAAATTTTTCTTTGGTATAGTATGTGGCCTACTGGACTTTCATTTCTGTCTCTTATGCTTTAATAGTTTGGGAGCATTAACTGCGGTCAGATTAATGCAGAATGCACCAAGGAACGTACCTAGCCCTGTAACATACCTTGGAAGGCAGTCGTTTCAAGTTAAACCATGGATGGAAATGGGAGGTAAGATACTGGAATATTCAACACAGGTTTCTTTTTAGACAAATTATAAACATATTTTGAAGCTTGCTGGTCGAGTGGGATTTGGGTGTCATTACTTGCGGCGAAGGTCGAGGTGATGGTGATTCGAATCCTGCCACTGGCAAAATTGAACCAAGGGCATGGGTCGTTAAATCCCACACTACAAAGCCATCTGTAAGGGGCATCGTTCTAACCTCTCGATAGGGGGGAGTTTGTTATGTTAAACCATATCATAAGCATATTGATCACAGTGTCATAAAACTGGAGTTTATATAATGATTATTGACTAAGCTAACTCAGCCACCACCTTTATAAATGGGAAAAGATCTTTTGACGTATTCATATATGAGAGCTCAAGTTTCACTGACTGGAAACCCGCATCCTCGCAGTGGTTGGTAGCAGTCCATGAGCTCTCTTGTACAGGGAGTCCTTGGTGTATGACTGTCTTGACTTCTACCAATTTTTTTTAATAATAATAATAATAATAATAATAAAAAAGTAGGTTGTGTGTGCAGCATCAACATGCAACAATAGAAGGAAGTGTTGGTGAGTTTTGGTTGTGTATAATTTTGGATTACTACTAATCATTTGCTCTCTTATTTGTGTTACATTTTTGGGAACTTTTTGACTCGTTATGGCTCCCTGACACATCCCCCACATTCACCTCAAACTATTCACTATTTCTGACTCTCACACATGCCCCATCAACACTAGAGCAGAGAAGAGAAAGAGGTGATCTACTGACTATATTTAGAATCATGAAAGGAATGGAAATCCTTGACAGGAATGATTTACTAAAAAATGACAATGGAAAAACAAGAGGTCATGAAAAGAAACTCAAAAAGGATAACTACAGTATAGAAGAGAGATCGGAAAAAGAATAGCTTCCCACACAGAGTGCTGGATGTATGGAATAACTTAGATAAAGAAACAGTGTGTGCAAATACTATTCAAGATTTTAAGAAAAAACTTGATGCTGAAAGATACAAAGATGGGTCACTATGAGCATAGCTCCCTTCCCGTGTAATACAACTAGGTACGTACACAAAACCAGTAGATAGCGTGTTTATCATTTCTGAATGGTCAAAGTTATAAGTACCTTTAATTGGAAACCTGCATATCTTTAGTGTTTGTGGGGGCATATTTTTATGGATATGACTGCATATACTTGCCTTTTAACTAATGTAGGTGTGTTTCTCTTTGTAGAAAAAAAAAAAGTATGTGCTCTGAGCATTGCTTTCATGCCCCAATATTTTCTCTCTCTCTTTTTTTTTTTATTGAAAAGACACATTTTGACAATTCACTTCACCCATATGTGTAAAAAATCTATCAATTATCCAATGCAGGGATGGCTACCGAAGGTTGATGCGTTTAAAAGGATGATGAATATACAATGACTGTTGCAAGAGTAAAGAAACTGTTTCTCTTAAGATTTATTTTAGGGTTTTATATACAGCCATTCCAGACTTCCAATTTCCTTACATTGTATTCACGTATTTCTTAATTCTGATATGATATTTTCAATACTCCCTTTATTCTGTTCTATATCAGCTTAGTGTCAGGATTCATTTGGTGAATACCTGGAAATAAAGAATTTCAGTCAGCTATATATTCTCACTTTGTATATTAAACAAAGCTCAGTATACTGAAATGTAAAAGATGCACAAGAAAACATCTTTCAACAGAAAACTGAAATGACTACAGTATTTAAAGGATTATACAAATTTAATAACTATACTGAATAATAGATCAAAATACCCAGAAAACACAAGTTTTAACTGTTTCCCAAATTAACCCCTTGAGTACCGGATGTGTGTTTTGTGACACCTGCGTGTCACGGCTGAGTGCACCCGCCAGGAACCAAGTGTGCTCCCCGTGACACGCACGTGTCACAGTTATAAGCTGTGTGTATTGAGGGCTCTCAAGGCCTCGATTTCTGGGTTATTTCTACCCACGTGGTGGCCAGTGTCTGTGTTTACAAACATAAGGCTCCAGCCATTCGTGGGACGGTTTGAAACGTCTGTTTACATAAGGTTGATGGGTTGGTAATGAAGGGGTCAATTGTTCTAATAAAAAATATGGTGCACATAGTGGCCACCAAGTGCAACTGCCCTCACCAGAATATGTTTACACCAACTGAAAACTGCTATTGGTACAGGATGAAGAGGATCTTCAAGTAAGAAATCTATATGTGGCACAAGTTACAGATTAAGGATGAGCTATATGGAATATATAATGAATTAATGTTAAGGAAGGGGATCTTCAAGTAAGAAATCTATGGCACAAATTACAGATTAAGGATGAACTATATGGAATATATATTGGATTAATGTCAAGGACAAATCCCATCCGCACCAGCCAGTAGCTAGTGGGATAGGACTTAAATGATGATACAATACTCAAGAACTTTAGCTATTCAATAGGCTTATGGCTTACATCTGGAAGTGGACAATGTTTCTGGTAGTCCTCCACTTTTGTTAAGAGGTCCTCAAAGGAGTAAGGGTCACAGTCACCATCCCCTCCTGCCATCCATGCCAAGGCGAAGAGCTCTGGATTGTGGTATATGCACTTATTGGGTCCCTCAAAGGTGTGGGTTGTGTCATGGTTTCGCCTGCCACACAAACCACTGACACCATAGGAGTTCACCTGTGACACAGAGGGAGGCTGTAAATAGTTCTGTTCACACACACAGATTGACCTCTCATTAACGGACTAAAAGGGGGGTAACGGTGTCCGTTGATGTGAATAATCCGTTGATTTGGAGTGGTTTTTGGATGCCATAGTGATTGCACAGCACTAAAGAACAACACCGAAAACACAGCGAAAACACAGCTAATTAATGTCCGTTAATGAGAGGTCAATCTGTACTCTACAATGTCACCAATGATCATGTTCAAAGTGCATTGTTTCAGTCCTATTTACCTTGACAGCAATATGTGAATTCTTCATGGCCACAGACAGGATGTCAGGAAACTCAACATAGACCTTATCATTGTACATTTCAACAGTACACAGGGTTCTTCTTTCGTGGCGAACCACTTCACGATTCTGGGCCATGACCACAGGCTTCCCATTCACCTGTGATAGAAGACACATTAAATGGAACATTTGATGATATGGTTTAATGTCATAAACTCCCCCTACCAGAAGTCTAGGACAGTGCCCCTCACAGAGGGCTTTGTAGCATGGAATTTAATGAACCATGCCCTTGGTTCAACTTTGCCGGTGGCAGGATTCGAACCACCATCCCCTTGACCTTCACTGCAAGTAACAACACCCTACCCGCTCAGCCAGCAAGTAGTTAAATAAGGAAACAACATCTCAGTTGTTCATTGGACATACAACTTGATATGATTAATTCACGATTCATAGTACTCTTCACTCCCCATCCCTCAATAAATCAAACTCCAAGTCAAGACCACATAATTAAGACAACCCAACAGTACCTTCAACTAGTCTTTGTGGCCCTCTACCTTGACTTCCGTAGACACGATGTCCGTGATGACCGAGCCCTTGGGGTGGATGAAGACCACATGATTAAGACAACCCTACTGTACCATGAACTAATCTTTGTGGCTCTCTACCTTGACTTCCTTAGACATGATGTCTGTGATGACTGAGCTCTTGGGATGGATGAAGACTACATAATTAAGACAACCCTACTACCGTACCATGGACTAGTCTTTGTGGCTCTCTACCTTGACTTCCTTAGACATGATGTCTGTGATGACCGAGCTCTTGGGATGGATGAAGACCACATAATTAAGACAACCTTACCGTACCATGAACTAGTCTTTGTAGCTCTCTACCTTGACTTCTGTAGACGTGATGTCCGCAATGACCGAGCCCTTGGGGTGGATGAAGCGCAGCTGGGTTCCTGGTTCTGGGTATTGAGTGTAGCGATAGAGCAGCATCCAGCTCTCGAAGTGATCCACATCCATCGCCAGAACTCTCCAGCATGGGCTTCTCTCAAGTGAATAATCCAGACCATTGAAGGTCACAACCTGTGAGGAGTTATGTTCACTATATGTAGCTGGTTTTGTTCATAGTAGCTAAGAGTAAAGAACTGTAATTGCTATATCTGCATGATATAATAGATTTGTGTGTGTTTGTGTGATGTAATGAGATGGGTGGGTGGTGTTTTGGGTTCTAGCATAGAAATGTGTAGTGTGTACCATCATTTTCAGGTGTTGTTGTTGTTGTTCCCTAGATTGTCTGTCCGAGCAGTCCTGTCTCCCCAAGGAATGCCACAACCGGAACAGGGTTTTCCCACAAATCCTTTATAGAGTGTATGTTGTGTTGTTTGCGTGCGTGATTGTGTATAATGCAGTCTTCCATTATGTGTTGAATAGTATGGGGTGAAGTGTTACATCCTGGGCAGTTGTCCACAATGCGGTCATCCAGCCTCTTCTGGTAGCTTAGAAGGGCTGGGTGGTGGCCCCACTGCAGTATGGCCCAGTGGACTGTCCTTTCATGGGAGAGAGGATTCAGAGGGATGGATATCAGGGGGTCTGGCATGCAGCAATGTGTTGTCTTTTAGTGTGTTAATGGAGCAGTGAGTGATATGATTATGAATATGTTTCCAGAGGCTGGTATTTGGTGGTTGTGGAAGTCGAGTATTTGTATGTGATATAGGTATTTGGGTGTTTTTTATGTTTCTTGGTGTGTGTGGGTGTTCTGCTATGTAGTTCAGCAGGTGTGTTGTGTTTGTGGAGGCTGTAGCAAGTGTTTGTGTGCCTCTCATGTCAAGGGATCCTTGACTTTGAGGTGTTGTCCCCTGGGGAGGGTTGTAGTTTCTGTTTGCAAGTGTCCAATCAATTGGAGTGGTTTTGGTGCAGATAGAGTTGAATCAATTGTGCTAAGATGGATTAGGTTTACAGAAAGAATGAGGCATGGGAATAGTGGGTCTCCTGCAAGAGAAACCTGAGGCAACAGACTGATGTACTGAAAGAATGAATGAAGAAAGACTAATGAAAGAAAATAAAGAAAAATGTACAGAAAGTAGAAGTAGAAGCAGTAAGTTTGAGGAGACCAAGAATGAGGTGGATAGATGTGGTGACAGGAGCACTGGATGCAAGAGAAATGTCTGTCAAGCAAAGGAAAGAAAGTACCAAAGATGGGTGTGAATGGAGAATGGTTGTAAACAGATGAGGAAGTGATGCAGCTTAAGGGGATGTTCATGTCTGGTTTGTAAATTTCTGGAGTAGATAAGGTAGAGAGGATTCTTAAGCCGCATCCACACTTGTTGCATTTTCACGTGTCATGTCACTTTACGTAGCAGTGTGGATGGGAAAGCATTGCACCATGATGTATACAGCTCTCTATACATGGTACTCACATAGCCTGTATTCAAACCAATAACTAACAATACGTGACGGTGTAACGTTTTCCCGTCCACACTGCTACACAAAGTGATACAATACGTGGAAATGCAACAAGTGTGGACATGGCTTTATACAATTAAGTGGTGGGAGTGAACTAGCTTTAGCTGTTGGGCTTTGATGTAGAAGTGCTGTCTTGCTGTACTCACCAAATAGTGTAGTGGGAGAAAGAAATGACATTTCATCCACGAGATGTTAAGATGCGAGGGACAGTGAATAAAGGGTGGGTGTATGGTTTGACTTGGCCACCCTTCTTATAAGGGGAAAGGGCCTTTTGGTGTATGTATATAAGTACACCAATGTGTTGAATGAGGTGGCTTTCATAAAATGCTAAATAAGTATATATAAACCTTCATGGAGTAATATTCTTCTCTTGTTATAAATAAATGTTGACATAACATAACATATTATTTGTTTGTTATTATTTGTCTGTGTTTATTATTTGCTTGATTTTCATTTATTATTATTTATCTGTCAATTTATTATTATTTACTATATACCTGTTTAATTATTATTTAACTATACCTATGCATTTATTTATTTTATTTATTATTTATATTATTATAATTCCTATTTATTTATTTTTTATCTATTTATCATTATTATATATTTTTTTGCATCCGAGCTAGTTATGGACCAAAAGGTCTCCTGTTGGCATGCTCCACCTTTGTAATCTTTTGTAATCATAAGCCAATTTTTCACTAACATGATCTTCGTAGATATGGCAGAGATTGAGGGGAAGCATCTTGTCGCCGCTGATGTGGCGGTGATCAGGATCAAGTGATACGTATTGATCAATTATTTTAGGTACATTGAGGTGGTCGATAACGGAGACATCTGTGGGTCTGTGAACCCAGACGGTCCAGAGATTAGTGTCGATGGACCTGTTGGAAAAAAAAAAAAGATTCTTGCAGTGCATGGGAAAAACTGTAGAATGGAATGATCAAATACTAGTGATTAGGATATAAAGGTGTCAGGGGTCAAATGAAGAATTGTCACCCCAGAATGCCCACATGAAGAATCATCACCCCAAAGATTATATTAGGTTAGGGTTAGGTTTGGTTAGGTTAGGTTGAATGAGGGTTATGCTTATTGTTATTAACTTATACAACCGAAGAATTGTAAACCCAGGATGGCCCACATAAAGATTTGTCACCCTAGGATAGCCCACATAAAGAATTGTCACCCTGGTCTTCTCAAGTTCACTCCATCTACATCTGCTTTCCATACTTTTTGTTTGTCTTTCATCACTTGTTCTTTCCACATAACCAAACTATTTCCACCCTGTCTCTCTCCCACACATTTATCACTTTATTCATCTTCATAACACCCACCAAACATCTTAAAAACTTCATCTCAGACATATTAGGGGTCTTCATTTTTACCTTTTTCAAATTCCAAGTTTTTTCTCCTTACAAGCACCATGAGTACAATCAGGAGAGATCTGAAAAAGAATAGCTTCTCACGCAGAGTGGTAGATATCCGGAACAAATTAAATGAGGAAATAGTGAGTGCAAAAACTATACAAGAATTTAAGAGCAAACTGGATGGTGAAAGATACAAAAGTGGGTCACAACGAGCATCGCTCTCTTCCTGTAAAATACAACTAGGTAAATACAACTCCCTCATATAACCTTCTCTTGTGTTCATCCCCAGATACCTATTTCTCATAACACTTCTCATTCCCTACAGATGTTTACTTGCTTTTCCATACATGATAAAAAATCAATCGACATTCTTCCATCATCACCATAACACTGCTTAATAACTAACCTGGTGGCTGTGATGTCAACCTCTCTTGGAGGGTTCTCAGCATGGCAGTAGTTGTGGGTGACATGCGGGAACAAAAGGGATTGTACCAAGTCATTCGCATGATAAGTGAGGTTTGTCAGTGGCAGACATTCCATCTATAAGAAAAGAACAGTGATATGAAAGTCTCTTGAGAGCAAGAATGAAATAATATGTATTCATTCATTCCCAGGAAAAGAAGGATGTTATGTTCCAACACTGACCAAGTCTTCATCCCAGTTGATGTGAATGTGGGCTTTGTCGTGCACAGCCAGGGCATGTTTGTTGACCATCAAATCACTTGCACAGTATTCAGATGCCAGAACTGACAAGATATTGTCCTTTCGAAGCTGACTCATATCCACAGAAACCTGAAAAGAGTCGTATCTCGTAAACACTAGGTAGGTTGAAGCTAAGTATGATTAATTGGAAAGTAGGAGACAGGACCCTATGAATATTTGTTTATTTGTTTGTTATTATTTGTTTGTTTATTATTAATTGCTTGATTTTTATTAATTATTAGTTATCTGTCAATTTATTATTATTTATTATTTACCTGTTTATTATTTAACTATACCTATGCATTTATTTATTTTATTATCATTTATATTATTATAATTTTTATTTATTTTTCTTTTATTTATTTATCATTATTATAATTTTTTCCGCATGTGACCTAGTTATGGACCAAAAGGTCTCCTGTCAGCATGCTCCTCCTTTGTAATCCTTTGTTCCTTTTCTGTATAATACAATTAGGTAAATACACTCACACCACAAGTAGGTACCCACCACTAGTCTTGTAATTACAGAACTGCAGTGCAAACAGTAGAATACACTATTAAGCACAATTGACAATAGGTGGGTGACCACAAACAAAAACTCCTTAATGGGTTTTTGTATTGTAAAATTTCTTCCTTGAAAGTTTACAATCGGTACCTAACATTTTCCCACACCTTTACAACTAAATAGCTTTTACCTAAGGTTGGGTTTATGATTCTTTCTATGTACCGGTATGCACTAGTATAAGCCAAATGATCTCATATCTGAGGTGTCAAACATCTTTGGCCAGTGAAACTCAAAAGTAGCTTTTACATAAACATTTGCCTATTTAGAGTATAACCCTTAAATTGTATTTAACTAAATCATTCAGACTATCATTCTGGAACAAAGAAGGGAAAGAGGAGACTTACTATCTATAGAATAATGAAAGGAATGGAAATCTTAGATAAGAATGACTTATTGAAATGGGATACTGGAAAAATGAGAGGACATGAAAAGAAACTAAAAAAAGATAATTACAGAAAAGATCTAAAAAAAAAAAATAACAGCTTCCCACACAGAGTGATAGATACTTGGAACAAATTAGATAAAACAACAGTGTGTGCAAACACTATTCAAGATTTTAAGAAAAAACTTGATGCTGAGAGATACAAAGACGGGTCACCACGAGCATAGCTCCCCTTCCCGTATAATACAACTAGGTAAATACATATTCTCATAGCATGTAAATATTTGTTTTTTATATAACCAGCATCATGTAAAGTCTATTTAACACATTAAACACAATATCTACCTGCAAACTCATATGAACTTGTATATTTCTAAGTAATGGTGTTTGGAGTACTGTACCTTCCATAATTATATATACTGTACATTATTTTTCTTTTTTTAAATATTCTGTAGCATATTATTTATGTCATATTTAATCTAGAATTATTTATGGTGATATTATAGGTAAATGTGTAAAATACAGTACTCCTTATATGTGAGAGTGTTATCATATGTAAGGTCACTGTATAAGATTTCTCCCAGTGTGCAGAAAAATCCAATTACCAGAAGATGTGAAAGTCCCATAGATTTCGGATGATGGGGGTTTTACTGTACCAAGGCCAAGCACTCCTGGGGTAACTGTGGCTTCCATTTATTTTTCATTTGATTGTATTTTATTTTATCAACACTCCCTCCCATAAATTGAGTGTTCTTTTGTATGTGGTGTAACTTGTAACTTGATTCCACCTTTCAGCATTATCTTAAGTTGGTGTAGTTATTAGTGCACAATAATTTATCAATGAAAAATAATTTTCACTCTAAAAAAAGTACAAAATGAAGAAAGGTAACTGGGGAAATTGGCATAGCAACAGATCTGAAAAAATGCTGGGAAAGATGTTTATGTTAGACTACCTCAACTATATATCTAGTGTGTACATAAGGAAAGAATTCCTAATCATTCCTCCTTTTACATCCATATCTCAGGGACACAGAAGAGACCTGAAAAAGAATAGCTTCCCACACAGTGATTGATGTGTAGAATAAACTAAACAGAGAAACAGTGAGTGCCAAAACTATACATGATTTTAAGAATAAACTGGATGTGGAGAGATACAAAAACAGGTCATTACGAGCATAGCTCTCTTCCCGTAAAATACAACTTGGTAAATATATTTGGTTAGTTCAACTATATACCAAGTGTATAAGGAAAGTGTTACTGATGTTCTTTTGGCCTAATCTCCTATACCCCATGAGAAAGATAATATCAGTAGATCCTCTGAAAACCTTAGGGGAAATTAATTTTACATTGGGCCTAGTATATACCCAGTGTATATGTATATTTTTTCTATTCATATCTCCTATTTTTGCTTACCTCAGACTGCAGAATAGCAGGCCCAGTGCAGCTTCCTACACGCAATTCGAGATCTAGTTTTCCCATGAGATCATGCTCAAGGGTGTCAGAGAGATCCATCATGTGAGATAGATATGGGTGTAAAGACTTCATATCGATGCACATCTGGTAGAAAGGAGGAAGTTTAATAACAAATTCACATATGAGTTGAACTTGAGACTAAAATAAACTGAACACTTAATCAGAATAGCCTGAACACTTTTAGTCTTTACTGAATGCCACAATGAATTTCATTATTGTAAATGTAACAAAAATAGCAATAATGTATTATCAATCACTATGTGTAGATAGGGAGGTCTTACAGAACTGCTTAGGGGAAGGACAAACTCCTTACATGACCCTTGAAATAATAACTCACAGTATGACAGCAAAAGATTAGACCCTTACTCGGTGTTTTGTCTCGATGTCAGTGCCTGAGAGCACAGTCACCTGTGCCTCTGATAGGATTTTTTCTAAGTCTCCAGTAATCTCACCACTGATCCATGTCAGCACTGTATCATACCTATAGATCAATGATCCACTGAATTCAAATCTGCTGCTGATACTTTGCACATGTGTAGCTGGTGGAAGGACAAAACAGATTAATGGCATAGACTTGGAGCCATGACTTAAAATTTAAGGGGACTATTTATGTTAAAGGGGGCTTCATCTTTTTTATATTTTTCTTTTTACACATTTCTACCTGAACATCTTGTATGAACATGTAATGAAGTATGGTCCTATGTTCTTATGCATGTCAAAGATGACTAAATGGGACAGCGAGGGGACTAGGAACACCCCACTCTCTATTTTCCTCCTAAAAAAAAGTAAGCATTAGAGAGTCTGGGAGGAGGACTCCAACTAGAAACATAGTACTTGAATCATTAGATGGTTATGGATGTGATATAGATGATAGTACAAGGGAAAAAGATTGATGGTATATTTGTGAGAGGAAAAATGGATGTGTTAGCATTGATTGAAATTTAATTGAAAGGGAGGAGTGAGTTTAAGTTTGGGAGTGTGATGGGATGGGGCATTAGGAATGACAAATGGGTTGGAAGGAGGGAAGAAGTGGTACTGCTGGTAAGTGATGAGACAGAAAAGTGTATATTGGAGTGGAAGGAAATAAGCATCTTTAAGGATAATGTGAGTGAAGCTAAAATTGGGATGGGGGATGTGGGCTTTTATGAATGAGTGCATAGAGGGTTTAGGAAGAAATGTCAATGTAATAGTACTGGGAGACCTTAATGCTAGAGTGGGAAATGGTCCAATCGATGGAGTGGTTGGGAAGTGTGGAGTTCCAGGAAAGAATCGTAGTGGAGAGTTGATGGTGGAAATGTGTCTAGAAAGAGAGTTGATGATAGCAAATACAGTGTTTCGGAAGAAAGTCAAGCATAAGTACACATGGGAGAGGGTGGTGGAGGGAAGGGTGGTAGATAGAGCGCTAATGGATTATGTAGTGGTAAATAGGATTATGATAGGAAGAGTTAAGGATGTACATGTGCTAAGGGGAGAGGGTGGGGGAATATCAGATCATTTTTTGGTGGAAGGTAAGTTGAGAGTGGAGGATAGATGGAGAAGGAGGAAAGGGACAAAAGGTAGGGAGGTTCTTAGAGTGAACTCCTTGAATGAAAAGGAAAAGGAGAAGGAGTACGAAAAGAAGCTGAAGGAGGAGTGGGAGGGAGTAAAGGATAGAGCAGAGATGGGTGTGGAGGAGGAATGGGGATGGTTCAAGGAGGGAGTCTTAAAGTGTGCAAGGATGGTGTGTGGAACAAGAAGGACAGGGGGAAATAGAAGAAAGGGTAGTGAATGGTGGGATGAGGAAACAAAGAAGGTTGTAGAAGAGAAGAAGCGAGCATTCACAGATTGGTTACAAAAGAGGACAGGGGAGTCATATGAGACGTACAAAGAAAAGAAAAGAGAAGTAAAGCAAAAGGTAAAGGAGGCAAAGAGGAGAGCAGATGTGAAATGGGGTAGGAGTATGACAGAAAATTTTGAAAGTAATAAAAAGATGTTTTGGAAAGAAATTAAGAGAGGAAGAGGAGGCGAATCAAGTAGGGAAGAAAAGGTAAAAGGTACAGATGGAGAGTTGATAATGGAAGAGATGGCAGTGAGGGAAAGATGGGCAGAATATTTTAGGGAGTTGCTGAATGTGAAGGAGGATAGGGAAGGAAAGATAGCTGCAGTGGGAAATACGAAGAAAATGAGAGTGATGAGTGAGGAGAATGGAGGAGAAATAAGGAAGGATGAGGTGAAGGCAGTTGTAAAGATGATGAAAGCAGGTAAGGCACCTGGTCTGGATGGATGTCATGCAGAATGTCTGAAAAAGGGAGGTTCAGTGATGGTGGACTGGTTGGCGAGATTATTTAATGTTTGCTGGAGAGAGGGTAGAGTACCGGAGGACTGGAGTAGTGCCTGTATAGTTCCTCTTTACAAGGGAAAAGGGGACAAGTGTGAATGTAGTAATTTCAGAGGGATTAGCCTGTTGAGTGTAGTAGGGAAGGCTTATGGGAGAATCTTAATTGAGAGGATTAGGAGAGGAACAGAAGGAGTAATTGGTGAGGAACAGTGTGGTTTTAGGACGGGTAGAGGTTGTGTAGATCAGATCTTTGTGGTAAGACAGATATGTGAGAAAGCTATAGGAAAGGGGAAGGATGTTTTTTGGGCTTTTATGGATCTGGAAAAGGCTTATGATAGGGTAGACAGAAAGGCACTGTGGGAGGTTATGCAGATTTATGGGATAGGAGGAAAGCTTTTGGGAGCTGTCAAGAGTTTTTATGTGAGTAGTAGAGCATGTGTTAGGATTGGAAATGGAGAGAGTGAGTGGTTTGAAGTAAAGGTGGGACTTCGTCAAGGATGCGTTATGTCGCCCTGGCTGTTCAACTTATACATGGATGGGGTGGTGCGAGAGGTGAATGCTAGGGTAGTGAGTCAGGGATTGGAGATGGTTAAAGAAAATGGAGAAAAGTGGGAGGTGAGCCAGCTGTTGTTTGCGGACGATACTGCGCTTGTGGCAGGGTCAGAGGAGGGATTGAGGAAGCTGGTGGCAGAGTTTGGGAGAGTATGTGATAGAAGAAAGCTAAAGATAAATGTGGGTAAAAGTAAGGTGATGAGATGTACAAGGGGTGAAAGTGGCAGTAGACTGGAAGTGAACATTAAGGGAGAGCGACTGGAGGAAGTGGATAGTTTTAGATACTTGGGTGCAAGTGTAGCAGGAAAAGGTGGAGTGAAGGTGGAGGTAGAATGTAGATTGAGAGAAGCGAGTAAATGCCTTGGTGGTTTAAAGAGTGTAATGAGAAATAGACATTTGGGAATGGATGCGAAGAGGAGACTGTATGAAGGAGTGATTGTGCCAACAGCACTGTATGGGGCAGAAACGTGGAACATAAGAGAAGAAGAGAGAAGGAGTTTGAATGTGTTTGAGATGAGGTGTCTGAGAAGTATGGCGGGGGTTACTAGGCTAGATAGAGTGAGAAATGAGGAGGTGAGGAGGAGAACAGGGGTGAAAAAGGATTTGGGAGAGAGGGTTGATGAAAGAATATTAGGATGGTTTGGACACATGGAAAGAATGAGTGAAGAAAGACTAGTAAAAGAGGTATGGAAGGCAGATGTGGAGGGAGTGAACATGAGGGGACGTCCTAGGATGAGGTGGATGGATGGGGTGAAGGGGGCTTTGGGGAAGAGGGGAATGTCTGTTGAGGAAGGAAGGGAGAGGACGGAAGACAGAGGTGAGTGGAGAATGGTTGTATATGGATGATGTTGTGACTGCATGAGGAGAAATGGGCGGGGGGGTGGGGTAGTATGTGTGAGTAAATTTTGACGCAGCCCGAAGGGATTTCTCCCCGTCCTCTCCTTATATGCAAAGGGGGACGGAGAGGGGGGGTCGCCAATTAAATGAAGCGGCCTTGCTGTGGATGTACTGTGTCTTGCGACACTGCTTCTGACCCAGGGCGGTGGGCGGGGTGCAGGGATGTCCCGTCATCCAGGAGGTGCTCAGATGAGAGGAAGGGTGGGAGGGGTGTGGAGTGTATTTGGGGATGAAATGGGTGGGAGTGTTTTTATGCCTTTCCCTTTTTGGCTACCTCCCTTGGAAGGGGGAAAAAGCCTTGGTATATGTATGTATGTATACAGTACTGGTAGTATAAAAAAAAGTGAAGAGGAGAGGGAGGCTTTTCAGGACACCATCTAGCCTTAAACAATATTAACACAGAATAGGCATGGCCACAGATTTAAACTGCCCCAGAAGACAAAGAACACTTCATACTACAATGACTAAAACTAACAGTCCCCAGACAATATCTCTACCCTAAGTGACTTATGGTGCCACCTAGGGGCTGTTGCTGGTTTCCTGAAGACTGCTGGTCTTCTACAAAAGAGACCAGGGACAATGGATTGAGAGACACTTGAAAGAGTTCTAAATGTTAATATTTTCAGGGACGAGAGTAGAGGTCTGTTAGATCATTAATGAAAGGGAAATCGAGTGTAGAGGAGAAGTGGAAGAGGAAGAGAGAAAGGTAGAGGAATGCTAAGGGTAAACAAATTAAATGAGAATGATGAAGAAAAAAGAATACCAGGAGAGGCTGAAAGAAATGTTGTAGATGATAAGAGATGGGTCTAACTAATGCTAGAGTTTGATAATTACCTCTGCACTTCTATTTGTAACCATCCTAGCAATGAAACCTAATGCTCTTTTAGCTTTATTCCTAGTACTAATGCACTGTTTCCTGGATTTAAAGTCAGGATTCACCAGAACTCCCAAGTCTCTCTCACACTCAGAGTTCTCTAAAAACATGTTATCTAAGCTATATCTGTTTTCAGAGTTGTGTAGCCCTATGTTTAACATGCAGCACTTTGAGATATTGAAGTCCATTTGCCATTTTACCAACCATGTGAACAATATGTTAAGATTATCCAGCAGAATCTCAGTAGCATCACCTGACCTAATTAGGCACCCTATTTTAAGGTGATGGCAATTTTTTTTACAGTCTTGCTCAAATCTAAATTTGGTATAGTGATTACATATAATGTTTAATACTTACACTCCATCTGCTGGTGGTGCTTCTTTATCTTGTCCATGCGTTCCTGAGAGGAATCAAGGGTGCTGTATTGACTGCCATCTTCACTTTGGGACTGCTGCTGTTGGCTGCCAAATTCTGCCTCCTGTTTGATAAAACAATTTCTGTAAAACTACTATATAGTTCCCAGCTCTCTCTTTTACTCTCCTTTCTTTCCCCACTCCCACACTTTCCCCTATATCTCTCTCTCTCTCTCTCTCAATGTCTCTCAGCCTTTACTTTTGACAAATGGATGCACTGTGCTTATCTGCTGAACAGTATAAGTATCTATATCTTTTAAGTTGATTATATTTTAACTGAGTTATTTCTTTCTTTGTAAATATGGAATGAAAATTTAGCTGTACACTTTCATCATGTTACCTTAATGAATTTTACATTTTACTTAACTTTCTCATTATATGTCCAACGAAGAAACACTATATACTAATAGGCATTACCACAATATTTCTTCCTTGAGTGACTTATGGGCTTGCCTAGGGGCCATTGCGTGTTATCTGGGGACCATGGGTCTCCTGCAAGAGAGACCTGGGAGAACAGACTGACAGAATAATAATCATCTACCTGGAACTGCTGGAAGTCTTCCACATCACCGTAGTCACCAGATTGTTGGGAGAGTTTATCCTGGCCATACTGGGTAAAGTCTCCTTGGCTGACCTGTGAAAAGGCATCCTCCTCTTTCTCTGTCGTGACTGCATGAATAAGAGAGAAAGATGGCAATGATGAAAGAAGCAAAGTTATTAATCCTACCAATACACTTCCTGACTGTTATGCATAGTTGTGCAATAATTGAATTGGTGTCATGCACACTGAAATTTTACTGTTCATTCTAATTTGCAAAATACAGGTGTTTTGGCTGACATACATCAGCCCTGACATTTTGTGTAGAGTAATAAAAGTTCCAAAAGTGAATGGGAAAAATTAGAGGAAACATTCCTTTTATAATGTATTTCATTCTGCCGGAAGGCAATTTTATGCAGCTGAAAAATGCACTCCAAAGGTGCCAACTATCAAAGGATTACAAAAGATTACAAAGGTGGAGCATGCCAACAGCAGACCTTTTGGTCCATAACTAGGTTGGATGCGAAAAAAAAATATATGATAAAAATAAATGAATAAAAATTATAATAATATAAATAATGATAAATAGAATAAATGCATAGGTATGGTTGAATAATAGAAAACAGGTAGATAGTAAATAATAATAAATTGACATATAACTAATAATAAATGAAAATCAAGCAAATAAACAGACAAAAAATATAAAATAAGTGACAGTCATTACAGCATCTTGCTTAGATGTTTATCTAAATGAATCTTAAAGCTTCGAACTGAACTACATTGCACTGCCTCTGCAGTAAGTTTATTCCATTTATTAACTACACATTTGGCAAAGTTGTTTCTACCAGCTGTGGGTTGAGAGAAAGTGGTGTTTGCCACAAGTAAATTATACATAACGGTCATCTGTGGTACTTAGGTTCAATATTCCAGTTGATAGGAGATACTGTTCACTTGAGCATTGTTTATGATGTAGAAATTATTCAGAAAAAGCAGAGTCCTTATATTCCTTAATAATGGTGATGATATGATTTAATGTCACAAATTCCTCCCATTGGAAAGCTAGGATGGTGCCCCTTATAGAGGACTTTGTAGTGTGGGATTTAATGAACCATGCCCTTGGTTCATCTTCACCGGTGGCAGGATTCCAACTGCCATCCCCTCCACCTTAGCCGCAAGTAATGACGCCCTAACCTGCTCAACCAGCAAGCTTCCCATTATTTGTGCTATTACTGTTACTATTTTTTTTTTAATAGTAATGGTAATAACACAAAGAATGGCAATTGGTGAGAGCAGTAGAATGGATGGATATGTTGAATCCATGACAAGAAACTCACCCACTGCAATGCTGGTGGTAAAGGTAGAGGTGTCAGAATGATCAGGATCAAAGGTAATACTATACTCGTAGTGTTGCAGTGTTGGGGAGAATCCATAGTAATACTTTCGTTCAGGAGGTCTGTCAATAAAAAGACAATGGTTATTATCCAGTCTTTAACTCTGTTCATTTGTCAAAGACAAGGTAGCACTAAAGAGATGTCATGTGCAGACTAATTATACTGATCAAGTGTCCTAGGAATAGGCCGCTATGGAATTACTGTTGATTTCTCTAAATACCAGACCACAGGCTAGGATCAGTGTAACGCCCTACCTCCTCCCATTTACAGGTACGTGAATACGCTCTGTAAGAGTAATAAAATCAAGTGGCGATATCTGAGATTTATATGAAATATTGATAATAGAGTAGATAGACATTAGCATTAAGGAGTTTAGACGAGTGTAACGCCCTACCTCCTCCCATTTACAGGGAGAAGAGGGTTGTTAAGGGAGTGTAAACACAGACCACTTGTTGCTTAGAAGGGGGGAGTTAGACAAAGGTGTCACGTATATTCAATAGAATCCATTTCTTTTTTTTTTAGTGTAATTCTGACTGAGATCGTCCTCTCGTAAGAATACGTATTTTGAGGGCGATATCTATAATAGATTTAGATAGACAGACTGTGGCCAGAAGGTTGGAGCGTAATAACCACGCCCTCCATACGCGTTCGTGAACTTATGAATACCCACCGACTCGTAGTTCCTTAACTACGTCATATATCTACCTCGCACATTCGGGTACTTATACATTTCAATCTGCACTCAGTCTGTATGCAATATTGTCTAGTGGAAAATATCCACAATATATTTTTGTATGTTTTTACTTTTCTACAACTGGGACATCATTGTTGTAGTGTCAAGATGTCTTAGGATTAAGGCATACTTGTATTGTGTATTTAGTTGTAACACGCCTATATTCTTTATAAATGTGTAAGGTTAGTCTTAGGATTAAGGGATACATGTAGTGCATATGTAGTTGCAAAGAGGAAATTTTAGCAACAACCAGGTGAAGGAACTTAATGTTGACTTAAAGGGAGGATAAAGACATACAGAACAGTCTAGGAGAGAGGTTATACACGATGGTTAGCGAGGACTCTCATTTGGAGTAGTATGGGTAAATGGGGAAATTCTTTAGTTCGAGTTGGGATCATGAACCCAACTCAATTCACAATTGCCCGCTTGACAGGGGTGTAAGACTTCAGGACCTGGTGGTCAATCGCCGATTGCCCAGAAGTGAGCCCACAGTAGGAGAAGTGTGCCACCCATGGGGCGAAACCACAAGAGAGAGTCGTGGCTTAGCTCGGTCGTAGCGGCTATGCATGTCCAGTCAAGTAGTATGTAAGAGGTCAATTGGGGAACCCAGCCAATACGAAGACTGATGGGAAAAGTCCAAGGAGATATCCACAGTGAATCGGTGTACCCCTGGGTCACCTGAGTTTCGTACACCTACGAGTGTGCTGAGGGGAGAGACCCTCGTTGAGCTATCAAGAAGGGTAATCACTCTCTGATGACGGGATGTAGTTTTCATTTCAGGGGGGATTTGAACCACACCAAGTGGAATCCTTCACGTGATGTTGCGGAATTTTTCTTACAGGGGGGCGTAGGGCCGTGTAAGGCCAGTTTTTTTTTTAAGGAATATTATTTTCGTAATTGCGTTTTATTCTTAGTGTAGTGCGTACGGGCGTAATGTAGCTCCGCCCACCCGTGACGTCACTAAGACGCGTTCGGACGGAGGCGTAGATTAGAGCAATTAACATTAAGAGGATTAGGAAAAATTCCAAACCTCCAGTTCAGGATCCCACTTGAGGAATAGTTAGGGATAGATTTTAGCAGCTATGGGTTACATAGAGAGGTGAAATGAAGTTTCACTATATAACGTAAGAGGGGGAGTTGGTAGATTTACGCAGGGATGCGAACGTAGAGGTTGGCCCACTGTCCCGTTATGCGTAGCTAGGATCAGTGTAACGCCCTACCTCCTCCCATTTACAGGTACGTGAATACGCTCTGTAAGAGTAATAAAATCAAGTGGCGATATCTGAGATTTATATGAAATATTGATAATAGAGTAGATAGACATTAGCATTAAGGAGTTTAGACGAGTGTAACGCCCTACCTCCTCCCATTTACAGGGAGAAGAGGGTTGTTAAGGGAGTGTAAACACAGACCACTTGTTGCTTAGAAGGGGGGAGTTGGGCAAAGGTGTCACGTATGTCCAATAGAATCCATTTCTTTTTTTTTGAGTGTAATTCTGACTGAGGTCGTCCTCTCGTAAGAATACGTATTTTGAGGACGATATCTATAATAGATTGAGATAGACAGACTGTGGCCAGAAGGTTGGAGCGTAATAACCACGCCCTCCATACGCGTTCGTGACCTACTTATGAGTTCCCATACCCACCGACTCGTAGTTCCTTAACTACGTCATATATCTACCTCGCACATTCGGGTACTTATACATTTCAATCTGCACTCAGTCTGTATGCAATATTGTCTAGTGGAAAATATCCACAATATATTTTTGTATGTTTTTTTACTTTTCTACAGTTTAATAATTAATCCACAGAAAAACCTAACCTACATTCTTTCATTACCCAACTGGGACATCGTTGTTGTAGTGTCACGGGAGGCTACTCGCTACCCAGAACCGACCCCTAACGACCTGAGAGGGAGGAGACGTTTGATAGACAGGATTAACTAATGGTTCCTTCATTGATCACACATATCCTTATAAGCGATTGGGTGGTGGCAGCGTATACCTTTTTTTTTAATTCCCAATCCGTACTTATATGGATATTGTTGATCACTCTCATTCGAGGAGCTCTTGGTCGAACCCTAGTCAGACGAGGCGCCTCAACCACCTCGCCCTTCCACCCCTCAGTTATAAGACCTTGATAAAAGTCGTTCGAGACGCTGCTCGCCGTTACATTAGTGGAGACGGCACTACAACAGTGATGCCATAAAAGAACTCTCTTCATTTATTTTGACTTTATGGTCAACAGTTTACATAATTTTTTTTACTGATGTGCCAGGTTACTGAAAAACAGTTGAGGCACTTTAAAACAGCATGATGATTATCCAGAAAGCATGAAGGTATGATTGACACCATATAGCTTTGTTCAGGATAATACCAGGACAGTACTCCCCTGAAGAGCTGCCTCCAGAATGAAAATGTTAAAATGATCTCAAATAACTCAAGGATCCCAGTGACAACTAATTAGTTGTGGCAAATGCCAGACTGGTGGCCTAATCAGAAGCATGTGAATTTTGTATTTACCTAGTTGTATTTTGCGGGAGAAGAGCTATGCTCATAGAGACCCACAGCTGTATCTTTCTGCATCCAGTTCTTTCTTAAAGTCATGTATAGTTTTAGCACTCACTGTTTTCTCTTTCAATTTATTCCATGTACCTATCACTCAGTGTGGAAAGCTATTCTTTTTCAGATCTCTTCTGTAACTGTCCTTCTTAAGTTTCTTCTTGTGTCCCATTTAAGTAGATCATCCCTGTCAAGTCCCACATTTCTCTGATTCATAGCAGTGAGGGTGACCTGCTCCTCAACAGTCCAAAAAAGACAGGACAAGGTGATAACTTCTGTCACATTTGTACCACCTGGTGTATGGTTCCCATCACCAGCATCTCAGACTAAAAGGAATTAGTATACTCACGCAGAGAGGAAATGAACAAGGGATGGAAAGTTGAAAGGCGACTCAAAGTCACCCTCCCACTCAAGATTGAGGGCCATGCCTGTGTACTGTTTGCCTAAATCATGGTGATCCTGCCAAGAGTGAGGAGAAAAATGTAATGGAATACAGGACAAGAATAAATAGCTCATAATACCCTATTATTATGTAAGCCTAGTTTATAAAACTAACTTTCATACAGTGAGACCTCTCATTAACGGACGTTAATTAGCTGTGTTTGCGGTGATTTTGCAGTGTTTTTGGTGCTGTTGTTTAGTGCGTGCAATCACCATGCCACCCAAAAACCACTCCAAATCAACGGATTATTCACATCAACGGACACCGTTACCCCCCTTTTAGTCCGTTAATGAGAGGTAGTACTGTAATTCAAAATGTTTTCCTGGCCTCTGCAAGCTATTTCTAGTTAAATGCAATTGATCAATCAATCCAATACCTAGGTCTCTCATGCAAGAGACCCACAGCCACCAGATTGGTTCACAAGGGAAATAACCATTTAAGACCAAGCACTTTCATACTCTGAAGATACCCTAATTAGTCAAAAGTGCTTGGTCTTATCTTATTATTGCCTGTGTGTTTTTTCTGTATTTCCAGAATCACACATGTATGTGACTTTTGCTTCATATATTTATATATATATATATACACTGAATGGTTCCCAGTGAACAGATTAACTTCTTTTCAACCACAATTCACTTTTAATTCCATGCCATCACAGTCGAGACTGACAAGGGGCTCGAAGGAAGCATATATTGGAAATTGAAATGTGGTCGAGCTGAGTTTGAGTCCTTGGCTCAACCACATTTCAATTTCCAAAATATGCTTCATTTGAGCTCATCATTCTTGACTGCGATAGTATGGAATTAAAAATAAATATATATATTTAGTTCTTCACAGTACCACTCCATCTAGTTCGTAGTTATCCACATTATCTTTCTTTTGCAATTTTTTTTAAATGCTATACAAACTGGGTTTTCCTTGGTTTCCCTCTTGATGATAGTTATCCACCTAACCTCACCCAGTCTCGTCATATTGCCAATAGCTATTAGTTGCCACTTGAAATATTCACTCATTTCTCATGCTATATCTATTAAGATTTTTTATCACAATTTGAACCACACACAGTTACACAAGGATACCCAAAACTCACTTGATTCTGGAGATTATGATTATACATTAGACAACAGCATGAGTCTTCAAACATGAATTGTTTCTCCTCTAGCCCTCAGGTTGGGAGTAAATGCTAATCTTGTTTACTTTATCTGCATACCTTAATTATAACCAGACATAAAAGAGGTACAAATATGGAAATGTGTCCTCTGGGATGAACCCCACCCTCCATCAGCCTTTTCACATCATTTGGTTAGAGGGGAAGACTTACTTGGAAGGGCTTCTGGTGTTGCTTGATAATTCTGTAGTCTTCCTCTGCAGAGAGTGGCTTGTAAGGCACAAGGGAGGCTCTCACTGTGAAAGGGTAGTTGTAGCGTTTCATCAAGGACACCTGACCAGTTAAAAAAAATAGTGCTTTAGTTCATGGGAGATTTTAACAGAAATTATTAAGAAAATAAAGAGGGCAGTAACCAGACTGGTCCCCTGGTAGATAAACCAAATGAGGAAAGACTAAAAGCATTATAGTACTCAGGTCACTAAAGGGAATAGATTATTTTGACAGAAGAGATCTCATTAAGGATAGAAGAGCTTTAAGAGGTCATGAGAACAAATTAAGGGACACTACATGTTTAAAGGATATGAAGAAATAAAGTTTTCCCTATAGGTGCATAAGTACTTGGAAACCAAGGATATACATAAATTTGAGGCTAGGTATGATAAACAGACTACAAGATGGGACCCAAAGAGTGTTGTTCGTTTACTGTGCACTACAATCAGGTAAATACACCCAACAACAACCAGATTAAAATATATAAAGGCACTTGTGAGTGTTCTTCTCATTCTACTTGGTTATACTATAATTCCCATTTAATTTATTTTCCATCTTTACCTTATCCTTTGAATTTTTTCCGATTTATATTTAGTTTATGTACTTTATTCAGGTATCTTTTTGATGCCTTGATCATCAATCATTGTTCCAATTTTTCTCTCATTTGTTCAAGTTCTTTTATTACTTGTTTCATGCCATATGACTTTTTGTTAGTTCTATAAAGTTTTCCATTCCAAATTTCATATACCTACATACCAAAGGGCCTTATCCCCTAAATTAGGGAGATGTAAGTCAATGTATGAATTATTTGGAAAAGACTTATGACAGGGTAGACAGGAAAGCACTGTGAGAGGTATTGCAGATATATGGGATTGGGGTAAAGCTGTTATGGGCAGTCAAGAGTTTTTATAAGAGTAGTAGAGTATGTGTTAGAAATGGAAATGGAGAGAATGAGTGATTCAAAGTAAAGGTGGGGCTACATCAGGGTTGCGTCATGTTGCCATGGCTGTTCAGTGTGTACATGGATGGGGTGGTGCAGGAGGTAAAGGCGAAGGTAACAGGCAGGTGACTGGAAATGGTTAAAGAAAATGGAGGGAAGTAGGAGGTGAGCCAGTTGTTGTTTGTGGATGACACTGCACTGGTGGCACGGATAGAAGGAGACTTAAGGCAATTCGTGACGGAGCTTGGGAAGGTATGCGATAGAAGAAAGTTGAAGGTAAATGTGGGTAGAATTAAGGTGCTGAGATGTACAAGGTGAGAGGATGGCAGTGAGTTGAAAATAAGCCTTAAAGGAGAGAGGCTGGGAGAAATGGATAATTTTAGGTACTTGGGGTTGTATGTGGCAGGAAAGGGAGGGGTGGAGGTAAATTGTAGAAGCAAGTAACTGTCTTGGGGGATTAAAAAGTATCATGAGAAAGTGTGTATTTATCTAGTAGTATTTATCTAGTTATATTATACAGGAAGGGGAGCTATGCTTGTAGTGACCGTTTTTGTATCTCTCAGTTTGTTCTTAAATTTTTGTATGGTTTTTGTACACACTATTGTTTCATCCAATTTGTTCCAGATATCCACCACTCTGTGTGGAAAACTATTTTTTTCAGTCTCTTCTATAACTATCCTTTTTGAGTTTCTTTTCATGTCCTCTTGTTTTTCTTTTATCCCACTTTAATAAGTCTTCTCTCTCAAAGACTTCCATGCCTTTCATGATTCTGTAAATGGCCAACAGATCTCCTCTTTCTCTTCTTTGTTCCAGGGTCGGTAGTGCCAGTTTAGACAATCTTTGTTTGTAAGTCAGTTTTGAAAGTGTTGGTGGCATCTTTGTCAGTGCTCTTTGGATTCTTTCTAATTTCTTTATATTCTTTTTTGTGCTGAGTGTCCATAGTGTCACAGTGTACTCCAATCTTGGTCTTATCAGTGTGCATGTGAGGTATGTATGTTTAAGAATAATCTTGGTCTTATCAGTGTGCATGTGAGGTATGTATGTTTAAGAATATTCTACCTGATATTATTATTATTCCACAGAAAGGATGAGACTCTTTGCTTGCAGTAGCTTACCTTTTTCTGCTCCACAATTGTCACAGAGAAAGTTCCCTTCCTATTTGTTGTATCAACAGAGGCCTTTACTGCCAAGGGCAGCATTATGTCTTGCATCAGCTCAATTCCTGAAGTGATGGCTCTACCGTTCCAAGGTGTCGCTACTTGTGTCTTCGTCTGCACTTCAAGGCTCATGCTGAGAAGAAAAAGCACATTTACTCAGAACAAGGAAAAAAACACTGGAAATAAGCTGAGGTACAGTCTTATCAAAAGCACAAATAACCAATAGTTATGCAGGGCCCAATGAGTATTATTCTTTTTCTGTACATAGTACATTCATACACAGCTGGGCTTTTGGGCAAGAACACAGATCACTATACACAGAACATCTTTATACAATATAAATTATGCAAATTTGTACTAAAAGAATCTGTAACAACATAAAGTATAGTATACATGATTAGTCAAAGGTGATAAGGTACCTTCTATCCCAAAAATTAACAAAAGTGGAGTTTGTTATAGTTGACAATGTTGTAAAAAAAAAAAAAAAAAAGAATGGTTGAAATACATACAAGGCATTCATTTTGATTTGTGCCTCAGCATGGTCCTCCACTTGCAAATTCAAATGACCATTACTGTGCAGTATAATAGGAGTTGAAACCTGTATTGAACAAAGAGAATAGTTCATGAACATAACTGAAACTAGGGTCTCTGTAGATTTTGTAAATTTCTGAAATGATGCCAACATACAGCAAGGGAAACTATTTCTACACAGTAGTGGAATTGACGGGTCTGATTTACTTAGCCAATGTTTATCAAAGATGAAATATTAAATTAGCCGATGAAATAAAAATCCCAACAGAATTTGCATATTATGGAAGAAAAAAATAGAATTGATTAAAGACTGTAATCTAATGGAACACAAAAGTATGCCATGTCTGCAGACAAAAGTAAGGAAATTGTTTAGTGATGTACTTCCCACCTTTGTCTAGATAAGCACAAACACTGCTTGTTTGTCTGGAGACAGAGATGGTGTTTCTATCACCAAACAAATTTCTTGATTGTTTCAGCAGACACTATGTTCATGTGGATAGGGCTCACACATTAATAACTCTTCATCAACATTAATGATGAAAATCTCCACCAGAGGAATTGTTACTGGACCAGGTGGTCCTATACCAGATTGTAAGTCTTTCACTGAGCTCCATTGCTCTTCAAGATGAACTTACTGAGCCAATGAAAGGCAAGCCAACATCAGTGGGGAAGGAAACAGAGAGTTGAACAGGGCAGATAAACTTGGACAGCTTCCAGGATGATGGAATATCTTGAAGGGTTAGTTTTGATAACATTTCAGAATCCCTGGTGAACATTCGTTGTAGGTTGAAGATCTTTGCCTTCAACAGGAAGAGCATTGCTGCTCTCTTTTCAAGATGTTCAGAGTTCTCAAAGTGGGTATACTCATCCATACGAAGTGACATCTGTGTGATGGAAATTTCGGGATAAGATTTTCGAAGAATAATTCTAATGAGTAAAATAACCTACTGATCATGGTTGATTTTCATATAGAGAGAAAATTGGATTTAGTCCAGAGATGTGTCAGAAATCTCAAGTGAAGTGAAATGTTGACTGCATGCTTTCTTTATATACATATTAGAAAACACATTCTGGAGTTCCCGACCAGTTTATTTGAAACAAAGTATATAATCAATATATGACTTATTATTTATGGATGTGAAGCACAAAAACTGACAAAAACAATGACAACTAAGCCAAGGAGTGCATAAAGAGCAATGGAGAAATAATTGTTATGCATATAGACAGAAATAGGGCAGCCTTTGTAAGAGAGCAGACTGGAGTGAAATATAGGGACAATAAAGTTTTCCACACAGAGTGGAACAAACTGGATAAAACAATAGTGTGTGCAAAAACCATACACGAATTTAAAAGCAAACTAGACACTGCGAGATACAAAGACAGGACACCACAAGCATACCTCCCCTTCCCGTAAAATACAACTAGGTAAATAAAAACATACAAACTCACACCAAAAAATAGAAGGGAGCAATATTGGACCACATTATAGAATACTTAACAAGTGACTTGGACTTGAGACCTTTACTGGGAGTAGTATACATCATTTACCAGAGTCTGAGCATATATATTCTTGGGAAGACGGGCATATCTGTCCTTTGTCACTAAGATGTCCTCTTTCTCTTTGCCGAAGAGTGTCTTCCACATATCTTTATCAACAGAGGCCAGGATCTGTAGACAGAGAATGAAGGGATCAGAGGGACAACTACAAATTCTGTTTCCTTTGATGGTTTGTCTCAGGTCACGTGTAATGGTGTCAAAATAATGTTGCATGAAGATATTTCCATGATATTACTCCTCTCCAAGAAGAAAATGACATTCTGAAATGCCAGTTAATATTATTTCACCCTGACTTAAGATCCAATGTCACCACAAGTTTTATTATCACCCTTCAGGAGTATAAATACATACCTGCACAAAGCCGAAGCCACGGGTGGGGCTATGGGGGGGGCTTAGCCACCCAAAAAATCCAATTAGCCACCCCCAAATTGATTTTTACTCAAAAGTATTATAAATACACTACACCGGAAAACTTATAAAAATAAGCTAAGTTTATGGTGAATTTGTGATACATGATGTATATACATAAAATATAAAATTATAGCTATCATTACAGGCATATCAAATATATATCATATATATATATATACAGTATATGTGTGTTTGGGACAGTACAGTGGTAGACAGCCCGTAGAACATGATTAGCCCCCCCAAATTTTAATTCCAGGTGGGTTACATTTTGGTAGCCTCCTGGACTTGATGTGCAGTCTGAGTGTCTGTGATCAGTCCCAAAGAAATCACCACTCCAATAAAATATGTAGTTCTGTAGGATCTCCCAACAATTACTATCAAGTCTGTGGCCCGTCTTCTTGGCCATTTCTCTGGCATTACTATACCATGTCCATCGGTGCGGCTCTCGTCTCTGGAACCTAAAGCTAATAATCTTCAGCCTTCTGGACTTTGCAAAGTTCAGAAGGAGAGAAATGTTAATGTTCTTGGTTCCAGAACCAAACCAATACATACTTCATACCCAATTCTGCCAGTGCCAGATGCCGCATTGAAATCGCCGGAAACAATAAATGTGTCTCGTGGTGGGCACCGGTCAACTATAAATCAAAGCTTGGTATAGAACATCTTTTCAAGTTCATATGCCTTTATAAGAGCACACTTTGCAATCAGAGAGGTAAAGTCCAAGGTGTGCTTCAGGTTCACCAACATCACACGCTTATCAACCAGAGTGTCACCTTTATAATGGCGTGCAGTAGTCGAATAGATATGCCTACTCTTACTTCCGCGAAGTGCGTCCCATTGGTGCGACCCGATGAGAAGTAAGTGTAGCCCTCACCACTGATCTCGCCACTCCTGGACTATGGACTACCTAGGACAGACCACCCACTTGCACAGGATCGGTAGTTGTAGGAGGGGAAAAGAGATGTCTGTATGAAAATGAAAAGATAGTTGTGTATAAAAGAGGGGTGCTGCCACCGGGCAATAAGGGATGTTCATTCCGTGGTGTTGTGGCTTTGGAGGGGTGGGCAGGAGACTTGGGGTCGGAGGCTGGGATGTGTAACCTGAAAGAGCCACTATATCCAGCCTCAGCTTCCTGAACTCCTCTGATAAAAAATAAGTAAATAAATAAAAAGTAGTCGACTGTCTTGGGAGAAAGAATGCTCCTGACGTCCACACAGATAGCCGCCGGAGGTTCATTCTGAGCCTGGCCAAACGATTTTATGCCTCATTTACAACACCTTGGCAACCTGCACAACAGTCTTAGTGATTTTGACTAGTGCAGGTTGCAAGCCCGCCTCCACCGTGGGTGTCAAATATGGTTGCCACGTACGTATGTCAACGATTCGCCCTCCCCGCCCCCACCCACCACCGAGCCCAGCGATAGGAGGAATATTGGTTATACATATTAACCCAATAGTCCCAAGGGTTATGGGAAAGCATACAAACCCACCACCTTGACACTAGGGGAGACAGCTGCGGATCATGCGGTGTCGGCCCAGGTGGTAGTAGCTTGACTCAGGGCATGCCTAACCCATAAATTCAAGTCAGCAGCCCAGTCTGTTAGCCTCCCCGATGCAAGAGAGGCCACCTGTCCTGGCCTGAACAGAGCACCATAAAGTCGTGTTCTTGGTCCCACAAGGATACTTCAGGGCGTGCCTAACCCAGAAATTCAAGTCAGCAGCCCAGTCTAGCCTCTCCGATCCAAGAAAAGGCCACCCGTCCTGGTCTGAACAGAGTACCATAAAGTCGTGTTCTTGGTGCCACAGGGATACTTCAATACAACCACAGCACTGGAACATCAGCCTCCAGGATCCCTGTATCCAACCCTTGCACTGTTGCCACTCACGGCAATCACTTGGTTTAGTGACCCATGGAGGAGGGAAAATAATGACAGTGAACATATAATAATGTAACAATTTCTAATCTGTATAAGAGAAAAAAACTTACTTCAAAGAGGATGTTCACGAACGTTCCATGCTGAGCCATAGCAAGCTTGTACAGGTAAAAAGGACTCTTGTCCATCACGAAGAACGTATCTTTATTTTCAAACCAGCTAATCTGGGAAAAGGGTTTATGTTATATATATATATATACATATACATATTTTTAATTCATTGTATTTACCATTTTATTGCGTTTATTTATATCTTTCCATCCTACCCCCCACCTTTGAACCGAAAAGTGAAAAATGAAAGTAAAAATCCATGTGGATAACGTGAGTACACGGCAAGAACGACATTATGTTTTAGGAAGTTGGACTCACCTTGGTGTCTTTATCGAGGCTGTGGTCAAAAATGCCTACATTCGGCAAACTAGTGACTGGGGAACGCGCCATGGAGAGGACATGTGAAGCATACTGGCGCCTGAAGGTATAAAAATAAAACGTCATAGAGGAAAACAGAGAAGCTTCGTGCATCGAAAAGTGGCCGTTATGGCGGAGCACGGGGATTCCCCCTGTGTTGCCACATATAATTATTTTATTTTATTTTATAATTTTATAATGTTACTACATATAATTATATCGTAATTTTTTGTCACACACCACCACTGAGGTAAAAATCAAAGCAATGTTTTCTATACAAAGGTTTTGTTTCCTCGAGTCGTAGACATGGCATATGAGCGGGAGAGAGCGACGATGCCACTCCATCTCTTCTCTGGTCACGCCCTCACACTGCATTCAGAAAGCATTGCATCCACACGCACATTCTCGCCATGGATAAATACATTATATATAGTGAGAGAGAGAGAGAGCGGGTGGGTGGGCGAGCCGTGCGGGCCGTGTTATCTGTGGAGATGTGGCAACACCGGGGAATTCCCTAACCCCGCCTTAGCGGTCACTTCTCGTTGCGTCTACTATAGGAGTAGAGCTGTTAAAGTCTAGAATTAGCATGGTCCACTGAAGTAAGCAAAGTTGCTATTGTGCTGCATTTTCGTTTATGTGAACTAGAATACCGTGGGAGGCATTTTTATCTGCAAGTTCCCAGTTCACCCTTGTGTGACTTAAAATTTTATATATTTTTTTCTTGTTTATTTTACTTATTTGTTTAAAAAAAAGTATAACTTTTAAAATGAAGTTTTCAGGGCAAAAGAAAATAGGTAGATATTTGTCCAATGTATAAAATTATTATAACATATTTGTACAGTTTTTTATTGAAATACCATGGTCAGTGTTTGACAGAGAAGGTAGTGGAAGAAGACGAGTTGAGAGATATAATAGGGTGGAAAATAATATGTTATTGAAAGACAATAATTAAGATGTGCAATCCCATAACTTTCGCACTCATTATCTATGATAAGGATTTGTCTGGGATTTCAGTGAATGATGACCATGCGTATGGGCACTTAAGGATGCCATTTCGTACATACTGTAAGCGGCGTCAGTACCGTCACTCGGTACCACAAAGCCGAGACGTGCTTACCTCTCCTGAGTGTTATGGTATAGCTTATCGAGTTATCGGTTAACGGGGCTTTAACGGTAGCAGAATTTTTGCCGGTAAGCTACCGTTAAGGTTGTTACCGATAAAACCGGCAACTTTACCGGTAGCTGCCCACCACTAGTAAGCGCGTTTCGTCTCCACACCCTTTCGATGCACGTAATAACCACTTTTACTCTACACCTTTTCTTCAGTTCCCGACGCGTACATCCCCCCGACACAGTTTAGATAGGAGGAAATAAAGTTATTATGTTTGATTAACATACTGTGAAATTCGTGATGATATACGAAACCAGGAGTACTTTGATATATTTACTTAGTTGTTGTTGTTTTTTTTTTACACCAAATGTTGATTTTTTCTTTTTTTTTTTTCTCTCTCAACCTAGATTCCATGGACCCCATGATTGAGCACATACCGCAAATTAACGGTAGTGGATGACCTACGATCCTATAAGGATGTGGATTCGTTCCCAGACAGCTAAACGACAAGACAATAAAAATGGGATACACGAGAAACTAGGTTGAGAGATTCTGCATGATGAAAACCAACTTGATAAAGGGGATCGCCACTTACTGAGTGTTGTAATACGGATGTGTCGTTTCGGCTGTGGATTTGATGATTTCGCTCACGAAAGCCTGTACCCACGGGGATGGGTCTCTCCATGAGGCAATTGCCATTCGATGCCACCAGTCTGGGCCAGGGCTCCAGGTCTTCAGGGTTTGGACAGCCGCTAAGCGAATGTCGAGAAACTGTTCTTTATCCTCGAACAAGGACATCAAGAGGTTGAAGACCTGGAAAGAAAGAAGAAGAAAAAAGAAAAAAAAAGATGAGGGGTCCAGGAAGCATAGTTGCAGCCAAAGCTGTCACCTTTGCCTTATGTGCATAGACTGATTGGGCGAATATCAGTCACTATGGGGAATAGCTTCCGATTACGTCAACAGTGTAGGGAATGAGAGAGACTTGAGAGCCGGTGTCGATGAGGAATTCATATATCTTCCAACCTATTGAGACACTTATAACGAGTGGCAGTCCTTCTACAGACTGCCCATCGAGTTTCCCGACGTGTTAAGCTGTGGGCCTGGTGATGGAGGACGTGAGTTAGGGCGTGAGCTGGACAAAACGTTATTACTAGTGGAAGACAATATACACCACGTTTTGCAAGTTCTAGCACTGTTGCCGTAGAAGAGGTGGTAAGGGCACACTCGTTGGCTTTGACCATTGTAAAATGGAGATCCGAGTGAAGAGGTAGTATACGCGGAACCACGTGTTGTGGGGTTACCACTACGAAACTCTGGCACACTATCACTCTGCGGAGCCCTTGGCACAGGCTTGTTCACTGATGACGATGTGTATTTGTATTTACCTTCTTGCATTTTACGGGACGAGAGCTATGCTCGTAGTAACCCGTTTTCGTATCGCTCCACATCCAGTTTATTCTTAAAATCGTGTATAGTTTTGGCATTCACTATTACTCCGTTCAGTTTGTTCCAGATATCAATCATTCTATGTGGGAAGCTATTCTTTTTCAGGTCTCTTCTGTAGCTGTCTTTCTTTAGTTTCTTTTCGTGTCCTCTTGTTTCTCTTTTGTCCCACTTTTATTAGTCGTCTCTGTCGAGAATTTCCAACTCTTTCATAATTCTGAAAATGCCCAACAAATCGCCTCTTTCTCTCCTCTGTTCCAGTGAAGACAGATGTAATTTTTCCAATCTTTGTTCGTGTGTTAGGTTGGTCAGTGTAGGCGCCATCTTTGTCGCTGTTCTTTGTATTCTTTTTAACTTTCTTATGTTATTCTTTGTGCTAGGTGCCCATAGTGTTGCAGCATATTCTAGTTTAGGTCTTATCAATGTAACAACTATCTTTTTAACCATCTCATCTATGTAGTCGAAAGCCACTTTCATTGACCTCAATGAATTATAAGTATCTCCAAATAATTTATCACTTGAGATGATTACTCCCAGGTCCCTTTCTGAATCGACTTTTTTTACTTCTTTGTTTCCAATTTTATATTGTCCCGGTACTCTATTTTTACTTTTTCCCAATTCCATTATGCTACACTTTTTAATGTTGAAGTTCATCTCACTTTTCCAACTCCATTCCCATATTTTGTCTAGGTCTTCTTGTAGCTATATGTAATATTCTTCTGTTCTTACTCTCTTGAGTAATTTGGCATCGTCAGCAAAGAAGTTCATATAACAGTATACTCCCTCATCCATATCATTTATATATATGGCAAACATTAAAGGAGCCAGTACAGAGCCTTGTGGGACGCCACTTTTCACATCTTCCCAGTTCGAATTTTTGTCTCTAAGTACCACTCTCATTTTTCTCCCAATTAAGAAATCCTTCATCCATTCCAGCAGTTTACCTTGTATTCCTCCTATGATTTAAATTTTTCATATCAATTTTTTATGTAGTACTTTGTCGAATGCCTTCTCTTTCTTGTATTACCTCAATTAATCTCGAATGTGTGTGTGTGCATGTATGTATGTATATATGTATGTATGTATCGATAGACAGCCTGCGAAAGAACATAAAATTTAGAATAAAGGTTTACCATTAGTATCGTCAATTACTATAATCCAGTCTCTCCCTTTCTCGCTACTACTGATGAGAACCACAAAAAGTTATCCCTGGGTATAGTAACCTACACCAATGACCGGCATGAGCAAAGTTATAACAGTTGGATTGAATTGCTCCACCAATGGGACTCGAACCCTTGGCTGTGGGACTATATTCCACAAGGCAAGGATGCTACCATCATGCCACACAGGATGTTTAAAAGAAACAGTTGACATCCGTCCTTTTAGAAAGTCCTGTGTGGTACGATGGTAGTGCCCTTGCCTTGTGATAGTCAGTCCATATCCGTCCTTTTTGAAAGTCCTGTGTGGTACGATGGTAGTGCCCTTGCCTTGTGATAGTCAGTCGTACAGCTAAAGGTTAGATTCTCAGTGGGGGAGCTATTTTATGACTAGTATTTTTCCTGCAATAAACATCGCTTATATATTTGGGGACAACGTCACGCCGAAGAGAAAAGATGGCATTAAAAAGGTGGCAAAGGAAGGGAAATAGAAGTTAAAAGTAATCAGAGACCATAGAAGAAGAACGCGTGACTCTGGTCCGTAGGAATATCATCAAAGCTTCTTAAATATTGAGTGCATGAGACTGATGCACTCAACAACCCCATACCGGAGTTATGACTTTTTTTTTATGGGTATGCCTTAATGACGTCTCGGAATCTTGTTAGATTATCGTGATCTTATGGCTGGCATAGCAACGCGCTCCATATTTTATGGAACCCTGTTGTTTTGATCAAATTTAGAAAGAAATCTCACCTCTGTGGCTTCGTGTGCTGGAATGGAGTGGTAGTAGAGCATGTAAATGGCAGAGGTTCTAATGAGACGAGTGTTTTCATCTTTTTTGTCGCCAAGGATGATCGACTTGAGGAATTCAAATTTCTCTGAAGAGTAAAGGGATGCAAGAGCATGGATGTAGACATGCTTGCGATCGTCATCTTTTTCATTCTGGGTTCAGCATTGGGAGAACAAGATCTAATTAGTAGTGCTTCATATTTAGAAAAAAAAAAAAAAAATCCCAGCCCTGTACGATATTCATTGCTCTCTCATAATCCTCATTTCTGGGTATACATTTGAGGCTGTCGAAATTTTCATGTATACGTGCGTAAGACAGAATGAGTGGAAGGGTGGTGAGGTAAATGCCAAAGCCGTTAGTTTTTAATACTGACGTTTCGTCCTAGACGGACTTCTTCAAAGTGTATGAAAACGCCAACGGTTTTTTTGCGTTTACCTCACCACCCTTCCACTCATTTTCATGTATATATGAAATTTGTAGAAATACAAAAAGATCATCACTGAATCACTCAATAAGGAATGTATCAAACGTAAAGGTGAAAGAAGAAAAAGGCCTAGACCTATTGGTATATTAAATAGGTTGACATAAAAAGGATATATTAAGACTATTGATAAGACATACAAGTTATTGACGAATATGAGTGATATTTTACTACATGGAGGAAGATATTATGAACAATATATTATGAAAGATCTGATCCGCCCACACTGGAGTATGCAACAGTGGTATGATCCTTACATTAAAAGACATGAAAGTGAGATCACCAAAAAAGAGCCTCAGTCCAGTGCACAGGTTGTGCAAAGAGAGATGTGTAGTCTACAGTGACTAGCTGATCTCATTCGAAGAGATAATAAAGAGATAATGTGATTGGCATGTTCAGAACTATGAAAGGAGTGAGATAAATCGAGACGGAAGATCTTTCATAATGGGATGGGTTTGCAGTGAGAAGAAATATTTAGAAATGTTAGAGACTAAAGGCAGGGTGTTGGAAAAATATAAAGAAATTGTTCTGTGCATATGCATCGAGGAAATTGCCCAGTCATGGAGTAGATGAATAATTAATAGATACCTGAAACTGCTCTTTTACGAACGACATGATCTGGTTGGAGATGCGATACGCTAGGCAACCTTTTAGGCTGAGCATATGACAGTCAGCACCATACTTGCTCGTCGCTGATATCAAGCTGATGAGCAGGGTAGAGACCAAATCAAATTCTTGATTCACTTCGAGACCTTCTAGAACTTCCTGCAAGAGTTGGCATCATATTAAGTTTAAAAAATGTTGAGACTGTGTAGAACATCTAAACCGTTTTCTTGTGTGCCCCATACCCTATGTATTACTGTTTTTTGTAGTCTCTTGGGACCACTTGAAAACCTGATAAAAATGCTTGAAGTTTATTAATTGCTACTAGTTTTCATTTTTTGGACCCAATTGTGGCTCCCCACGGGGAGATCTATGGACCCCAGCTTGAGAACTACTAGTCATAGAACTTCCAGAGTTTCTTGATTATCATTACTATATCTTTAAGAGGCCTTTCCGTGGATTAGACTTTAGTACTTGTCAGTAGAAACTTACGAAAAGGAGAGGGAGTGATTGGTCCGGGTTCTGGAGGCTAATAGCAAAGACGGCGAAGACTTCCGCTGCCCTTTCACTCTGGAAAGCGTGGTTCCTGAACTGCTCCACAAGTAACATAACCGAAGCGTGTGTCCCGGCCCTGGCCATCACGTCAATCAGCATTTCCCTGTGGGTTTCAGTGCACAGTGTAAGAAGGCCTGATGATCTTGAAAAGGCTCCAAGTAGCGAAACCTTGCATCACGGACCTCGTTCTCAATGGTGTCTGCTCTTACAAAAGCTGTAAGTCGTGCCATCTTCAAATAACCCAAGATTGAAAGAGTACCAATGGGTTGAACTAGAGCATCAATCCCTCTACCAAAAATAAAAAGAAGAAAAATAAAAAAGGTTCACAGAGTTTTGACATGAGCCCAAGAATTGTTTTTATGGGATACAGTACAATATGTAACGGTGGTCTACATTCACTTCTGTTCTTTCTGTCTTCCTCTATACTCTCACACACACACATAAATAAGTGAATATATATATATATATATATATATATATATATATATATATATATATATATATATATATATATATGAGTGTGTGTGTATACATGTTACATGTAACAAACTGCTCAGACACTTGTGCAAAGAGACCGTATTTATCTATTTATTCATCTATTAACTTATTCGCCTATTTGTTTATTATTATTTTTCTTGTGGTGTCAGTGTTACAGATGTGCTGTGAACCCCCAGGCTGTTCCCTTACTCAATTCAGTTTAAGACCTTCGTCCCTTTTCCACAGTGGTGCATTGACAAATTTTGTCTTTGGTTACATGGTTCACCTTCGGTGAGGACATGGTAATTTTATTTATCTATTTATTTTATATTTATCTATTTATTTATTTATTCATTTATTTTGTTAATGTGGACGAAGTACCCTAGATCACTCATGAAATTAGAAGAATTCTTTTAACCTTTTAAAGAGATGTACAATTTTTCTAAGGGGTAGGGGGTGCACGGCCCAATTTGTAAATCCCATTTCTGTGTTGGATAGTTGTAGGACAACTTTAATCAAATCAGGATCCTACAGATATCAGAAATGTGTAGAATGCATGCTAAGCCACATTAAACCTTTAGTGACCAGAGGCACTGAAAAGACTATTGTACTCCCATATATGTGTAACTCAAACCAAAAACTATACTAAACCTCTTCAGTACTATAACATTAATTGTAACATTTTAATATTCTTGTACATATAGATTTTTAGGAAGGGTCTGAACGCGTCTAAGAAGCATAGTAATTTTACAAGGAAGGGTAATGAGAAATATGAAGATAAGTCTGTGAATAGTGGTGGAAAGAGAGTTGTCTGATAGGGTAGATCAAAGAGTTCTGAGGTGGTCTGGGCATATGGAAAGAATGAGTAAAGGAAGAGCAATGAATGAGGTAAAGAAGGAGGTTGAAAGATACGGCAATTACACGTCTTCATGCGAACGTATAGAACCAGACGCCTGAACGATTAACCACAAACAAAAATACAGATAAACACGTTGTGATTGCATAGGATTGGTCTCACCTGGCGAAGGGGCCATAATCCTGACTGGTATCGATGGTGTCGTAGATAGCTTTAAGTTCGTCATAATCGAGCGACATGATCAGTTGTGTCAGGACGGAAAAGCGTTTTGCAATGTCCCCTCGACTCTCAGGCACCTCACCAGCAAATGCATCCAGATCGTTGACCGCTTCCATCAGCAGAATGTGTACTTGATTCTGAGGATGAGAATTTCCGTTATAAATTACTGACGAGAGTTATATCAGAAACAACGTTAAAGAAGAAGGATGGAAGAACGTCAAGAAAAGCCAAAAGGGGATGAGGATGAAAAAGAGAGAGAGATTTCAATGCCAGATTAAACTGAAAGGAAATAACTTAGAAGAGGCAAACATGTTCAGAATACTGAAGAAGGCCATCACCCCATGATACTCACCACAACGTACTCGTGTTCCTTCGAAACATCTTGGGATGATCGGCCGGCGATGATGTTATTCGGCAAGAACCCAGCCTCCTTCTGGAAAGATGACATTCGGAAACAGTGTCTATTCACGAGACTGGATACAGAATAAAACAAAAATCAATAAACATGAATGTATATGGAAAATTGCTGGTGCAAGAGAGGAAGAGTGCCGTCGGTACTCACTTGTGAATCGATCTCATACATGAAGGAATCCACTGGACGGGTGGAGGCTGGTAGTTCCAGCGGCGTACCCTTGTAACGCACCATCTTCAACTCAAGTGTCTACGGAAGGAGTCAGAGGAAATTAAAACGAGTCATCCACCGCTCGTCTTTTGGTCGCATACCAACAACCCCTCCCCCAACCCCCACCCCCCCCCCCCAAAAAAAAAAAACGAAAAAAAACGAAAAAAGAACGAAAAAAACGAGAAAAAAAATCGAAGATCATGTGATAAATAATATTCCCGCTCAGCTACCCACCTGGTTGGTGATTATCTTGATCTCGGTCTCATAGCCAAGAGGCCATCTTTTGGTCGCATACCAACAACCCCTTCCCCAACCCAGGGAAAAAAAAATTGAAGATCCAGTGACGAATAACTTTCCCGCTCAGCCACCCACCTGGTTGGTGACCGTCCTGATCTTCTCGGTCTCGTAGCCAAGGGGGTTCAAGAGTATATTCCCCTCGATCTCGACCCTCTCGATGCGGAGGGCCTCGGAGGAACCTCGGAGGTAGAAGGAACCCGTAGAGGAACGGCTCAGGACAGTGCCACATTGCGAAGACCCCATCGAACAGAACATGTCACCTCCAGCTCCCAAAGTCTGTGGACACAAGCGAAAGTATATGTAAGGTAGTGTGTAGCGTTTAGCTTTGGGAATCTACTGCAGGACTGCCGGAGTGTCCCAAGGAGAATGAGGAAAGCCTCCAAGGCACATGTATACACTCACATTCTTATACTGGGGACTGAGAAGAACAAGCAACCCTAAGTCAAGACCGACGTTTCTCAACCTTTTTACCCTTGCGTAACCTTTGAAATGAATTCCATGTCTCAAGGAACCCCTGCAAAAAAAAAAAAAAAAAAAAGACATACACCATATATTTCTCATTTTATTTTCATCGTAATAATAGGTTAGATAGGATGATGTCTATATTATTTTATTACAATAACCAAGAATATGTCGTGCGTGTTTAATTACATTACGTATATGTAATTAAATAAAAAATCAAAAGTGTATTAGCTTATCTCACTTGTTCTCGCGGAACCCTTAGGGACCTTTTGCGGAACCTCAGGGTTCCGGGGAACCCTGAGGTTGAGAAACGCTGGTCTAGACACTGAATCTGGGGGGTTTGTTCAACCTCAGACTGTGTCCCAACGATTTGCTTGTTCTTTGTACCCCGAAAGTGTCTTAATATCCGAAAACGCTCGGTCTTTCGTTGTTTTATTCCGAGTGGATTTTATTTATTATTATTATTTTATTTTTTTTTTTTTTTTTTTTTGTGATGTGTCTTACACACGTGAAGAACACACGTGGTTGTATATCACATGAAAGCGTTGAAGTTTCCCAAATACTTCCATGTCTGATGACGTACACATTATCCCTATGGCTGCAGCCAGACGATTTAATTCAATTGGGCTAAAATCACACTCACGCGCGCGCGCACACACACACACACACACATCCCCTTGCTCAAGGAAGACAATAACGACGTTCCAATGCCAGTGAAGCATTCAAGTCTTGAACAGGATTCGAACTCTGGATTCTTTCGTGAGAAGTCAAGACACTAATGTTAAATCAGTAAATGTGTGTGTGAGTTTTTTGTCTTCATCATGGATCACGTGTTAGACTCGTGATCGACATTTACCACCTCCCCAGATGAGAGCTCAGATCATGCATGGCCTGATCTGCATGAGAATGTGTGTGTGTGTGTGTGTGTGTGTGTATGTTTTGTCTTCACCATGGATCACGTGTTAGACTCGTGATCGACATTTACTACCTTCCCAGATGAGAGCTCAGAGTTCATGCATGGACTGATCTGCATGAGAATGTGTGTTGGACTCGTGATCGACAGCTATTTCCCTTCCGGAAGAGAGCTCAGAGCTCGTATGACCGATCTATGGGTAATGCTATGACCTTACACACAAACACACCCAACTCCCCGCCCACGAGAGTCGGAGTAACGACCCGAAGCGCAGCGATACCGAAATAATTTCGGCCCTGGGCAGGATTCGAACCAGGTACTGCCGCACCTCCGTACTGGCATCCAGTACTCTATCAACCGCGCCACCGAGTCGTGACATGCGAGTACGCACATCTGAATATACTCCACGTAATTAATCACATCATAAAAAAATAATAAAAGCCTACCAGTAGTAACGGAACTGCCACACTCACCTGGAACCTGACCAGGTTCTGACATTTGTCGAAGTTTATTGTTCGCGTGAGGACGAAAACGTCGTCGCCAAGTTTAGGAGCCGTCAACCTTCCGCCTTTGGAGGCACCCTTAGATCCGCCGCCTTTCGAGCCACCCTTGGAGCCTTTCCCATGTCCCCCTTTGCTCTTGCTCTTCAAGGGTGACGTGTGTTGGCTCAGGTCACTCTGGACGTCCTCCTCGAGGATCTCCTCCATGTGGACGAAGTGTTCCTCCTTCAGGTAGTCGGGGAGTTTGGTCAGAACGTATCTGTGGAGTCAGATCTTAAGTGTTAGTTCATTCATGATTACAACTTTACAATATGCATACATACATGAACACATACATATATAAATATATACATAAATACATACAAACATACATAGATACACACAGAAATGAATACAAACATACATACATACATACATGTATACATGAATACATACAACTTACATAGATACATGCATGAATACATACAAACATACATACATATATACATACATACATACATACATACATACATACATACACACATACATAATGAATACATACAAACATACATACATGCATACAAACATAGATACATACATACATGCATACATATATACATACATACATACATACAAACAAACATGAATACAAACATATATACATACATGAATACATATACACATGTATGCACGTTCACAAGTGCACATACGCACATGCATACATACATACATGCATACATACATGCACGTTCATGTGTGCATACTCATTCATGTATACTGTACCACACCATACCCGGGACCGACCAATTGCGCAACAGCGCAAGATGCAAAGGATTTTTACGTTGGCTTGCTTCCTTCCCGTGCCTTCTGTCACAACAACCCTACGTCATCCCTAGATAGTCTGTGAATACTAAGTCAGCTCACTCTGACCCCACAATTCGTATCGACCGATGCAACTGTGCTCTAATGTCATCCAAGACAATGCGACAATGTTTAAGCTTTTACCAATGTCTAGCAGGGTGCTTCGATGTTTTTTTGTTTTTTTTTTCTTATCTTTCTTTAGTTTTCCTTTATTTATCTGTTTTTATTTATTGTTATTGTTGCTTATTATTATCTATTTATTTTCTTTTTTATGACCCAAATAATGCCATTAGAATTCAGTAGTATTCTGGATTGCTATCCGGATGTGGGATTTTTTTTTTTTTTCTTTTTTTTTTTTTTTTTTTAGGATGAAAATGGCTCTTCGAATAATTCCAATTATATTTCTTTTCCCGGTTAAGATGCGCGAAGCGATCACCAAACGTTATTCTGTGAGGACGAAGAGCCTTCTGTCCGCAACCAAAGCAGACAAACAAACGCCATTACCTGTGTTCGCAGATCCCTGCTAGGCTCTCCTCGTCCTGAAGGAGGAACGGAGTCTCGAAGACCTCGGTCTGAAGAAGTCCCTCGTGCTCGTTCTCGTGGGTCCGAAGAGGCTTGACGGTGAAGAGGGTGGCCACCGCCTTCCTGATGTTGGTGATCCAGAGAGGCTCGTCTTCAGGAACCGCCAGGGAGTGGTTCTGGTCAACAACGAACAAGATATATGGCAACCAAACATCTTCAGCTTACTACAATATAAGGTGAAACTGGTAGCAGTTTTATTTTACTTCAGAACAAGGCCAAGCTTGTATTTATCCTATTTGTTATCCTGTTCGCCACATTGATGGGAAATTTTGTTTAGAAGATCGGCAGGATGAAAAATCTTTGTGTCAAAGTCATTGCTGCCGGGTGAGGTTTCTTTCGCACAATACCATTTGTTCCACAGTTTATTGATATATGCCAGGATAATGATTAAGCCAGATCCATGTATGATTTGGAAAGATAAAATGAGACCTACATTTGCAGATACAAGGAAGTTATTGAGAGTGAATCTTGATCGGAGTAAGGTTGTGTAGAAGAGAAAATACTGAATAGGTGAGAAGCTGCCCGATTAGAAAAATGTTTAGATCTTAATAATAGAATCTAAGACTACGACTTCCGTGGCTCTTTTGAGACTTGCCTTCTTGATGAGGAAGGGCTCCTGGAAGACTTCCACGTGGTCCACGAGAGGCTCGTAGTTCAGGGGCAACGGCGCCCTCGAGTCACATTCGATCAAGCCGTTCATGTCCGCGACTTCAATGTTGGAGATCTTGAAAGGATATTTACATGCATTAGATCAGCATTTTTCAACCTTTTTTATCCTTGCGTAACCTTTAAAATAATTCCCATGTCTCAAGGAACTCCATCGTAATAATAGGTTAGATAGGATGATGTCTATATTACATTATTACAATAACCAAGAATATGTCGTGCGTGTTTAATTATATTACGTAT